>NC_084528.1:4602359-5202359 GCF_024500275.1 Phycodurus eques | reverse complement strand
TTGTGAAGACATAAATGGCCCTTTGCTTTTTTTTTTTCCCTCTCGTGTTCGAGGTTTTATGAGCAGAATGAGATCAGATGAATGACTCGGATAAGATGCCGGTGAAAGACAAGTGTCACAAGTCAAGTGTGTGTGTTTGTACTGACAGAGCCCTGTGCTACTTGAAGCTTGAGAGGTTTACTGAGGCCAAGGAAGACTGTGACGCAGCACTTAAACTGGAGCCGAGCAACAAGAAGGCCTTCTACAGGCGAGCCATGGCCAATAAAGGGCTTAAGGTGAGGGCAGCTGAAAGTCGATATGCTGAAAGTCATGCAGGGTTTTAGGGTTCCGCTCATCCAACAGAGATGCTTTTGTAAATCATCTCCAGCAAGATTTCACATATTAGTCGAGACGTTGTCAATGTTCGCTTTTCTTGGTGTGGAATTTTGTTTGGCTTTTTGTTCTATTGTGTGAGTGACCATCCGTATGGTTTGTTGTTCCTTGGGCCAGGACTACCTGACATGCAGCACAGACCTCCAGGAGGTGCTGCGGCAGGATCCCACTGTCCAGGAGGCAGAGAAGGAGTTGGAGGAGGTAACGATTCTACTCAAGCAAAGTCTCGTCCATGAATCACAAGCTAAATCCAGGAAGGTCATCCCCATTACAGAGGTAGAGACACACATTTTGAATATATATGTATACGTGGATATAAAATATGGTATATATGGTCTCTCTCTCTTAACCATGTGCTGTTGTCAAAAGGGCTTTATAGCCAAGCACATCGCTGTCAGTCAGTAAGATTGCACCTAAAAATCTGCCATTTGCGATCATTTTATTTAAACATCCAAGAACCGCAATTGTTGTATTGAAGGCCGAGTCCCAAGATTTCGGGAGCCTGGCCTGGAGGGTCTTTAGACCCTAATATCATTGAGAGCATGCGGTCAATCCTCGAGATTTCGGTGTTTTCCATCCTGGCACCCTCATTCACAGGTTTATTGCATCTTCGGCCATCTAATGGATTAACACTTAATCGTTCTGCCTGTCGCTATCCATCGCAGGAATAAACAAAGATATAGTGGGTACGGAAAGTATTCAGACCCCAGTAAATGTTTCACTCTTTTATATTGCAGCCATTTGCTAAAATCATTTCAGTTCGTTTTCCCCCTTATTAATGTACAAACAGCACCCTATATTGACAGAAAAACAGTCCATTGTTGACATTTTTTTTTTCTGTCAATATGGGGTGCTGTGTGTACATTAATGAGCAGAGGAAAAAATGAACTTGAACTTTGCACCAGTCATACTGGCACGAGACATTTTGAAATTAAGGTGAGTATTTGAATTGTCAACTCAGTGGCAGGCCCAGTTTAGTGGTACTTGAACTATAACTATTGTCTATGCTAATTAAAGTTAAGTTAAAGTTATTACAATTAAAAGTTTTAAAGGATACATTTTGTTTTATCATGAGAGAGTGATAATATAACATTTTTAAGCAGAATTATGTGCCCTTGATTTAAAAATGTCATCCATGACATTCACTCCATAGTCAATTTTATTTTTAAAATGTCAGGTTACAGAAATCACCTTTACTGGCAATTGTTATGTAACGGGCGGCGCGGTGGACGACTGGTTAGAGCGTCTGCCTCACAGTTCTGAGGACCCGGGTTCAATCCCCGGCCCCGCCTGTGTGGAGTTTGCATGTTCTTCCCGTGCCTGCGAAGGTTTTTTCCGGGCACTCCGGTTTCCTCCCACATCCCAAAAACATGCGTGGTAGGTTAATTGAGGTCTCAATATTGCCCCTAGGCGTGAATGTGATTGCGAATGGTTGTTAGTTTATGTGTGCCCTGCGGTTGGCTGGCAACCAGTTCTGGGCGTACCCCGCCTCCTGCCCGATGACAGCTGGGATAGGCTCCAGCACTTGTGAGAATAAGCGGCTCAGAAGATGGATGGATGTTATGTAATGCAGAGGGTCCAACCCACAAAAAAAAAAAAAAATCAAACATGACAGCACGGTTGCCGACTGGTTAGCACATCCAGCCTCGTCTGGTCATGTTCTCTCCGTGCCATTTTCTCCTGGTACTCTGGTTTCCTCCCACGTCCCCCAAAAAAGCATCCTGCATGGGACGTGAATTGAAAACTCTGGAAAAATTGTCTATAGCTGTGAATGGTTGGTTGTTTCTATGTGCCCTGCGATTGGCTAGTGACCAGTTCGTGGTGTGCCCCCCTCGCTCAGTCAGCTGGCATAGGCTTCAGCATTGCCCGTGACCCTAGTGAGGATAAGCAGTATGGAAAATGGATGGAAAGTTTTAATTTGCAATGCACTTAAAAAAAGTCAGTCTTTTCTCCACTGGCCACTAAAAATAAAGCAACCCTCATACGTGCCCTGCGATTGGCTGCCACCCAAATTCAACTGTTATAGGCTCCAGCTAACATGCGACCATGATGAGTACAAGTTGTATTGAAAATGGATGGAAGAAAGAGAAGTTTAAAAGTCCCATATTTTGGCTATATAGACCTCCGTAGAGTGACTGTCTAACATCATGGACTTAAGTATAAAAGTGTCAATTTCATTTCATAAAACACCTTGATTTTGTCACACGAGTGCCCAGAAAATGCCCCTCTGACAGCTACCTCTGTTTGACCCAGCTTTGTCCATATTTGGCTCACACTGCCACCCCCCTATCTCTGATTGGTTGCCTCTGTGTAGAAGACCCACTTGTGAGACCACACGTGTTTACGTTGACAGCGCTGGCTTGGGAGCGGAAAGGCAGGCGGAGATCGTCGCTAGTGACGGAGACAAGCTCGAGAAATTCGAATGATCTGATTTCACGCCTCTCGGCAGAAAAACGTCCGGGGCTCATGAACGTGTGGACGATTTTTTTTCATATTTCATGTTTACTGAGGCACAATAGAGACAATTGTACATCCAAACTGTTTGAAACCCAGCATACCCCCACCCCTTTAAGGAAGGGTTTACATTGTAGTGCTGCTCTTAACTTAAAATCAGTTATTCAACAAAGCCTCCCTTTACGTCAACACAGAAGTTGTCTTTGCTTCATTGGCCTCCGTAGGTGGACGGTGATCAGGAAACGTCAACTGTTGCAAATTCTGACAGTTGTTTCAGAGAAGAGTTGAGCAACAAATCCCAGCCAAACAATGCATACGAGTTTGGCCAAGCTTTGAACAACGCCTGCAGCAGCGGAGACGTGGCGTCTTGCGCCGACATGTTGGCTTCAACGGCTCCGGAGATGCTTCCGCAGTTTTTGAGCACTCAACTCAACGGGCAGACCATCAGCTTCATTGTGAAAGTGCTGGACTCACACCTCCTGGAGAAGGACCCAAACCTAGTTTACAAACACCTCAGTCATCTTCATACTGCTGACAGGTTCTCGGTAAGAGGAGCTTTAGTCCGTTTTAGAAACAGTATCTCATAAAAGTAGGTGACATTTTTGTAAAGTAACTGAACATGCAATCAGTAATATCTAAATTGCTGGCAACTAAAGTGAGTAAACCCTCAGTGAAAATGTCCAAATTGGGCCCAATTAGCCATTTGTACTCACTGTTTAAAGGTCTCAGACATACGAGTAGGGCAACTACATGTTACTACTGAGGCTAAACTGCACTTGTTGACATCGGCCAGATACTCGCACTACTAGGGAAGCACTAGATGTTAACGAGCAGACGTTTGTCACTATTAAGTACTAATAGCATGCGTTTGTCAGCGAGTGCAGTTGTTCCTTACTTACTCAACTAGTATGACAAACTCGTCTTACTCGTGAGTCCATGTACTAATACTCTTTGTCCTCACGAGTAAGACAATTCAGCCAACTAGTAGAATGACCTACTTAATGTCTTACTAAAAAAAAAAAAAAAAAAATTCTATAATTGCCTTCCACTATTGTAGGACATTCCAAACATACTAGTGGGACAACAACATGTTACTTGTGAGGCAAAACACCTAGTGGGCATTTTGGTGCTACTAGTAGGATCCAGGAGGCTACGAGTGTTCCTACTAGTTGGGCCTAGTAGTGTTACTAGTGCATCACAGTAGTTTAGTAGAGAGGTTTATTTGAATACAAGTGAATAGGCCGAAAGTGGCACTAGTAGTGGGGGAAAAAAGAAAAACATTACTACTTACTAGTAAGAAATAGTTCTACTAGTGTATGGAATTGTCTTAAAAGTGAGGACAAAGAGTGTTCTAGTATATGGACATCAAGGATCTCAAATACAGTAATTGCTTCATTGTCTTGCCCTACTGATGTCACAATGTATCAGAATCAGGTTGCTAAAAACTGCTTTTGTTCTAAACGTATGTACATGTACCCTTTTCCTCAGGTTGTACTGATGCTGCTGGAGAAGGATGAGCGTCGCCACGTGAGCCAACTGTTTGAGCACCTGTCATCTGCTGAGAGCACAGAGTTCACCAAGACTGATGTTCAGAACCTGGCCAACAAATACATCTGACCCACCTGCAATCTGCATCATCCCTGCCCAGCCCGGACCGCACAAGCCACCGCGCCGCTGCTCGCCACAACTCTTGGATCTATGCAAAACTCCTGCTACAGAATGTGTCCCAGATTAAACACATTCACTTTAACTGTTCTGTAAATGATCTGAGATTATATAGTATTTTTAAAATGATTATACAAGGAATATATATATATTTTTTTTTTTTTGAAGACAATTTTGCTACGGAGAATTACTTTTGTATTACTCTAACCATTTATGTACAAAGGGCACAGTACGATGGACATCGTGTGTACTGGTAAATTGGGCCCAAAGATGAGCCATATTTTCTCAGTACAGCACAGTTGCCCAGTACTTGTGCTCCTTGCACTCAGTCCTTTAATATCAGAATGTTGATGATTGAGCTGCTGTCCAAGCTGCTAAAATTCAGTGCATGGGGACTTTCAGGGAATTTTGAGCTATTTAAGACTTTCCTTGCGTTTGGGAAAGAAAGTTCTACAACTGTATATACTATTATTTTGGAAGACATAGGTCTGCATGATCTCTTAGAACTGTTCAGTGCAGCAACGGTAAGAGTACCCGTTGAACTAGTGAAAATACAACTTGAAACTTCAGACCACCATTATTTGATGATCGGTTTTTTTTGTTTTTTTAAAGTAGCCTTTGATAGTGCAGTGGTTCACACACTCCGCTCTTCACAATCAGCCAACATGTATGTAGTCTGCGGTGATGGAGATGTAGTTCTATGTTGGCTGCGATGGCTCAAGTTCCTGCCGTGACCATGAAGGGAATAACTGACTTATCGGAATAAGTGCGTGCTTAGAAAATACATTGGTTAAAAATCTATTGCCGACATTTTCCACATTAAAGCAAATGTACCTGCCCAATTCTCTTCACTGTATTTATTTTTGATTTGGTTTAAAATGATAACAAAAATCAGTAGTAGGCTGTGCCTGCTTCAAATAAAAAAAATCTTGTGGCACTGAACTTAAATGTGTGTATTAAAATGTCAAATTACATGATTTAAAAAAATAAAACATTCTGACAAGTTGTGCAAATTATTGGACATAAATGTTTAAGCCATAATTTAAATGAAATGTGAATGATTTTAAAATGATGCAGTAAAGTTAAAACATTACATTTATTGTATATCTTAGGAAAGGCTACTTCTGGCGCTATGTTTCTCCAAATGTAATCCTTGCGATGAGCCGTTAACGTGTATGTGAGTCTAGAATACTCTCCCTGATGTGTTTGATTTATTCTGCAAGCAAATTGTATTGGATTTGGATGACCACTGGACAGCAATACATGGTTTGAGAAGGGTAAGAGAGAAAATAGAACAAAATTCCAAAAGGAACAATAACAGCTGCTGGGATCTGGTTGGGGAAGCTGGGAATAAACAATTGAGAAAAGAGAGCTAAAAGCAATAACAAAAAGACAAGGACAACAGCTGTTGTAGAACCTGGAGGGAGAAAAAAAATACCACCACCAAAGGTGAAATCATAGCAATAGTTCTAAACACCGGGGTACGTTTTGAATCCAGCAATCCCTTGTAATTACTGGGATTAATATTTTTCCAAGACCTATTTTTTTGCAGTTGTATCCACTACATATACTACAAATTCTAATCCAGAAATTCAAATGTCTCCATTTTGATGGAAATTTTTGTTCTGGAAAATGTAGAACTACTAAAATACAAATTTGCAATGTGAAATTGTCATTGTTGAGTATCCTGAATGAGTGGAAAATGTTTGCCTTTCGAAAGGGTTTGAAAGCAGTTTTGAAAATGAATTTTGGAAGAGCACAATTACTCTGAAAGGAGTAGAACCAAACGTATTTTTTATTTTTTTATTCTATGCATTTACACACGTAATAAAGCAAATGACTAATCGAATACGCTCCACAACTCTTATCTGGCACGAGTGTGAAGTCAGGGCCAGTATTTGTGATAAACAGAAAAAAAGGTGGCACATAGCTTTATCCAACAGAACGAAAAAGTGTTCATTCAGTAACAGACCTGGGTCAAAACAATGTCGACTGCATCCACCTAAATGACACAGCCACTGAGCAGAAGCACAGCTGAAACGGCTGTGTAAGAAATACCATTTTACCCCAAGTCTGTGTAGCAACACTGATATGCAACACAACTGTGAAGGAAAATTAACACTGAAGACAGCTCAGTATGCAGTATGTCGCCGAACCTTGCAGATCAACAATATTACAGGAAAACGGCCGCTGTGTGTCTTCGGATAAAAGTGTTTATGAAATCGCAATATGCAGTACAATGCTGTAAAAAAAAAAAAAAAAAAAAATTAAAATAAAAAAATCCTGCACCAACGTGAGTCTTACTGGTGAGAAGTCAAAGATGTTAGATTAACAAGAGCCTGAGTGCTGTCTTTGGGAGGCAATTGCCACGTCTTCATTTACCATGTTTCCCGTGCCTCAGTATGTTGGTTATTACGTTCTGCAGTATCGAATGGGTCATTATCTGGGGTTCTTAAGACACAGTGGAGAGAGCGCGCAAGACACACTCAGAGAACACAAACTGCTTTTAAAGGCACCATGAGTCGGGGGGGGGGGGGGGGGGGGGTGTTAAAACACTCCCTTCTTACTGAGTGAGGCAGGACCAAACAATCCAAAACACTTCTCCATGGAATTTTATCAATCCAAATAAAACTGACTCCATTTCTTCTCAACCACGGCCTCCAGAGAAACCTGAAAAACTCCAAGCACCACCACCTCACACACTGACTACAAATGTTATCCAAACTGGCACAGTGGTTTCATCTCAAACCTCCACAGACCAAAATAAATGGTCTACCTCCTTCCACCAATGATCACAAAGCAATTTGCAGCCAGTTGACATGCAAGGCTCCTTATAGTCAAAGGTTTTTGTTTTTTTCCATGAACTACACTTTTGATAAGACTGATGATGGACAAAACTGAGTGTCTACTGTATGAAGCACTTGTGGTAGATATTTCATATGCCAGTCTGTATACATGGGTTCTTGTGCTGGGTTTGAGTGCTATGTTGTGGTAGGTGCGGATTACTGTTGGTTTCTTTTATTAGCTGTGCAGTGTATTTCTGACAGTCCCGGTCAGCTGGGCACACCAAAGTGACATTTTCCTCTGTGATGAGGCTGAGAGCGGATAGCTCTGCAACGTGAGCCGGGGAGGAGGTAGGCGACCGGGGAGCCTTGGATGTGGTCCGTGAAAGGGGGCAGGTCTCCGGCCGGTCGTTCTCCACCTCGGGTAAGGGGCTGACGGTGGCGAAGCGCGTGTGGGAGTCGCCTCCGCCGGAGCAGTGGCTACATGACGTTTTCATGCACTCCAGATCTGAGCAGCTGAACTCGGAGAAGTGGCTGGAGTGGGAGTCTGAAACGGAGGGCAGGCTGCCGCTCAGAGAAGGAGAGTCAAACTCCAAGGAGGTGGTGCTATGCTGCTCCAAAAGCTGAGCACCCATGTCCTCCCTCATATCGTTGATCTTTGTGCCTCTGTCTCCCTTCTTGTGCAGTTTGCCTTTGCACTTTTTGCCTCCTGAGATGGTCGATGACGGGCACTTGGTGTATGTTCCTCGGCCTTCCGAGGTCCCACAGTCGTTAGAGGGGCAGGTCCACCCGCAGCGGCCCATGTGGCTGCTGTCGTCCATGCTGCCGCTGTGGTTTCGTAGTTTGGCAGGTTTGGATTCAACGTCCACCTGAACTTCCATACTGTTCCCGTCTCTAAGGAATGAAATGAGGACAGACAAGAAGCTCAAGGAGGACAGGTGTTGATCATTAAACAGATTTCCCCCCCCCCCAAACAGGTATTTCTATTGTTTAGGTCCTGTGAAAGACGCTACTGTATATAAATCTAAGCTATTTTTATTATTGTATTTCTTATTGTTTTCTTAAGACCAAAGCACCAGGAAGTGCGAACGTCCTCTTGGAACTGTTATTCCTAAAATGTACTTAGGCGGGTCGCACATCGAGTGACACGGCCGAAAGAATCAAGTCTACGATCACAAAAACATTACAGTCGTCGACTCTTCCCTGCACACAAAGCTGTCTGAGTACCGCACATCGAGCGATGCACCACAACGGAAAAGCTGTGACTCTGTTTCGAGTTTTGAGGCTCCGCACACAATAAACTGTATAGTACTTTTTTTTTTTTTTTTAAACCACAAAGACATGGCAGGATGGTCAAGGAAGAAGCGGTTGCCATCAAAAAGAGGAAACAGACAATAATAAAGAGAAAGGGGATATTTTGAGAGGCTAGCCATTGATCAGTCGCACCATTCACTGACTGCACCAACGGATTTCAATGACCAAGACTACATACACACGTTGCTTTCTACCCACAGCTACATATGAAATTATAAATATAGTTAAGTATTATTTTAAAAGACAATATAGACAGTGGACCCCCACTATTCGAGGGGGATAGGGACTGAGACATACCATGAACAGAACATGATTGACATCCATTAATTATACTGTGGGTACGGAAAGTTTTCAGACACTTAAATTTTCACTCTTTGTTATATTGCAGCCATTTGTTAAAATAATTTAAAGTTCATTTTTTTCCTCATCAATGTACACACAGCACCCCATATTTACAGAAAAAAAACAATTGTTGAAATTTTTGCTGATTTATTAAAAAACAAAAACTGAAATATCACAGGCCTAAGTATTCAGACCCTTTGCTGTGACACTCATATATTTAACTCGGGTGTTGTCCATTTCTTCTAATCATCCTTCAGATGGTTCTACACCTTCATTGGAGTCCAACTGTGTTTGATTACACTGATTGGACTTGATTAGGAAAGCCACACACCTGTCTGTATAGGACCTTACAGCTCACACTCCATGTCAGAGCAAATGAGAATCATAAGGTCAAATGAACTGCCTGAGGAGCTCAGAGACAGAATTGTGGTAAGGCACAGATCTGGCCAAGGTTACAAAGAAAAAAAATCTGCTGCACTTAAGGTTCCTAAGATCACAGTGGCCTCCATAATCCTGAAATGGAAGACATTTGGGACGATCAGAACCCTTCCGAGAGCTGGCCGTCCGGCCAAACTGAGCAATTGGGGGAGAAGAACCTTGGCGAGAGAGGTTAAGAAGAACCCAAAGTTCACTGTGGCTGAGCTCCACAGATGTAGTCGGGAGATGGGCGAAAGTTCTAGAAAGTCAACCATCACTGCAGCCCTCCACCAGTCGGGGCTTTATGGCAGAGTGGCCCGACGGAAGCCTCTCCTGAGTGCAAGACACATGAAAGCCCACATGGAGTTTCCTAAAAACACCTGAAGGACTACAAGATGGTGAGAAATAAGATTCTCTAGTCTGATGAGACCAAGGTAGAACTTTTTGGCCTTAATTCTTAACGGTATGTGTGGAGAAAAGCAGGCACTGCTCATCACCTGTCCAATACAGTCCCAGCAGTGAAGCATGGTGGTGGCAGCATCATGCTGTGGGTGCGTTTTTCAGCTGCAGTGACAGGGAGACTGGTTGCAATCGAAGAAAAGATGAATGCAGCCAAGTACAGTGATATCCTGGACGTAAACCTTCTCCAGAGTGCTCAGAACCTCAGACTGGCCCGAAGGTTCGCCTTCAAAAAAGACAATGACCCAAAGCGCACAGCTAAAATACTGAAGGAGTGGTTTCAGAACAACTCCGTGACTCTCAAACCCAATTGAGCATCTCTGGAAAGACCGGAAAATGGCTGCCCACCAACCTTCACCATCCAACCTGACAGAACTGTCGAGGATCTGCAAGGAGGAATGGCAGATGATCCCCAAATCAAGGTGTGAAAAACTGCATCATTCCCAAAAAGACTCATGGCTCTATTAACTCAAAAGGGTGCGTCTACTAAATACTTAGCAAAGGCACTGAATACTTATGGCTGTGTGATATTTGCTTTTCTTTTTGAATAAATCTGCAAAAATTTCAACCATTCCGTTTTTTTTTCTGTCAATATGGGGTTCTGTGTGTACATTAATGTGGAAAAAAATAAATGATTTTAGCAAAGGGCTACAATATAAAAGAGTGACAAATTTAAGGGGGTCTGAATACTTTCCGTACCCACTGTAACTGTGTTGAAAGAAATAAAATAATAATAATTTTAAAAAAAATCAAACACCCCAAAATTATTGAATAAGCAGGGATAATACTACCAATAAGCATTTCGTGGTAAAATTAAACCACTGTTTCTGTGAGCACATGTATCCTGGTAAAAATTTTATTGAATACACTACAAAGATATTTAATGTTCAAACTGATAAACTTCATTGTTTTTAGCAACTTTGAAATTTGTGGCTGCAACACGTTCCCAAAAAGCTGGGACAGGGTCATGTTTACCACTGTGTTAACATCACCTTTTCTTTTAACATTGAATAAACATTTGGGAACTGAGGACACTAATTGTTGAAGCTTTGTAGGTGGAATTCTTTCCCATTCTTGCTTGATGTACATCTTCAGCTGTTCAACAGTCCGGGGTCTCTGTTGTCGTAGTTTACGCTTCATAATGCGCCACACATTTTCAATGGGAGACAGGTCTAGACTGCAGGCAGGCCAGTCTAGTACCCGCGTCCATGAAAAAGACGTTGCTTGGATGACAGCATATGCTTCTCCAAAACCTGTACGTACCTTTCAGCAATAATGGTGCCTTCACAGATGTGTAAGTTACCCATGCCATTGGCACTATCACAGCCCCGTACCATCACAGATGCTGGCTTTTGAACTTTGCGTCCATAACAGTCCGGATGGTTCTTTTCCTCTTTGGCCCGGAGGACACGACGTCCACAATTTCCAAAAACAATTTGAAATGTAGACTTGTCGGACCACAGAACACTTTTCCACTTTGCATCAGTCCATCTTAGATGAGCTCGGGCCCAGAGAACCCGGTGGCGTTTCTGGGTGTTGTTCATAAATGGCTTTTGCTTTGCATAGTAGAGTTTCAAGTTGCACTTACGGATGTCGCGCCGAACTGTACTTACTGACATTGGTTTTCTGAAGTGTTCCTGAGCCCATGTGGTGATATCCTTTATACATTGATGTCGGTTTTTGATGCAGTGCCGCCTGAGGGATCGAAGGTCACGGGCATTCAATGTTGTTTTTCGAGCTTGCCGCTTACATGCAGTGATTTCTCCAGATTCTCTGAACCTTTTGATGAAATTATGGACCGTAGATGATGAAAATCCTAAATTCCTTGCAATTGTACCTTGAGGAACATTGTCCTTAAACTGTTCGCCTATTTTCTCACTCGCCCCATCTTTGCTTCTGAATGACTGAGCAATTCAGGGAAGCTCCTTTTATACCCAATCATGGCATCCACCTGTTCCCAATTACCCTGTTCACCTATGGGATGTTCCAAACAGGTTCTTGATGAGCATTCCTCAACTTTCTCAGTCTTTTTTGCCACCTGTCCCAGTTTTTTTGTAAGGTGTTGCAGCCATAAAATTCTAAGTTAATGATTATTTGCTCAAAACAAGGTTTATCAGTTTGAACATTAAATATCTTGTCTTTGTAGTTTGTTCAATTAAATATAGGTTGAACATGATTTGCAAATCATTGTATTCTATTTTTATCTATGTTTAACACAATGTCCCAACTTCATTGAAATTGGGGTTGTATTACAGGGGCCTCGAAGACCCCTCAGAAAAGTAAAAAATCAGCACCCACACACCTATAGTGTGTGATTTATGGCTTGGGGTATTTTGACAAAAGCATGAAACACCATTAAGAGACCTAGGAATTGTTTAAAATTGTGCAACAAACTATTAGTGGTTGGCTATGACTTTCACAAAGGACTGCAAAGATTTAAAATAATTTTAATGTCTGACGAGACGTTCTACAAAACAAAGAAATGAAAAAACAACATATTCATGTTTCTTACCTGTCAAGGGGAATGTAAGCATTAAGAATGGATCCAGCCATCGCTTTAGTGCTTGTATTGTCGCCAATTGTTCCGAGGCTGACAGTACCAGATTCACCGCTGAGACTGCAATGGTCCTTTTGCACATCAGCTTGGACTTCCAACCTGTCATTGTGTTAGAGAGTTGTTTTGAAAAGACACTAACATCAACATCAAACAGTATGTGTCACCGCCTCTGTACCTGCTTAGGTAGTGAACCATGGCGCTGCCAGAGAGGCTGCCAGTGATGCTGGCTCCAGCAAGGGCTGTGGTGGATGCTGTCTCACTCAGATTGTCCCTGAGGGCCCCAAGTCTGTCCATTTGGCTACCACTGGCGCTAAAACTGCCCGTCAGACCAGCAACACTGCCTTCACTGACACTGGGATTGTTTCTCGTGTCTATCACAAATGTTGAATCTAAAAACGATACAATCAAAGTTATTTTAAAATGTGTATATCAGGTATTAAAAAAAACTCAAACTGATAAATGACCACAATGCATTCAAATTATAAATTCAGATCTGGACAAATGTTCATGAATTTGTACTTGCTCCTCCTTGAGCCGTCACCTTATCGGGGTGGAGGGGTTTGTGTGTCCCAATGATCCTAGGAGGTAAGTTGTCTGGGGCTTTATGCCCCTGTCAGGGTCACCCATGGCAAACAGGTCCTAGGTGAGGGACCAGACAAAGCATGACGACGACAAAAATTGGACTCAGGTTTCCCTTGCCCGGACGCGGGTCACCGGGGCCCCCTTCTGGAGCTAGGCCTGGAGGTGGTGCTCGAAGGCGAGCACCTGGTGGCCGGGCCTGCACCCATGGGGCCCGGCCGGGCACAGCCCGAAAGGGTAACGTGGGTCCCCCTTCCCTTGGACTCACCACCGGTGGGAGGGGCCATAGGGGTCGGGTGCAGTGCGAGCTGGGCGGTGGCCGAAGGCGGGAACCTTGGCGATCCAATCCCCGGCTACAGAAGCTGGCTCTAGGGACTTGGAATGTCACCTCTCTGGCAGGGAAGGAGCCTGAGCTGGTGTGTGAGATCGAGAAGTTCCGACTACATATAGTCGGACTCGCCTCCACGCACAGCTTGGGCTCTGGTACCAGTCCTCTCGAGAGGGGTTGGACTCTCTTCCACTCTGGAGTTGCCCACGGTGAGAGGCGCCGAGCAGGTGTGGGAATACTTATTTCTCCCCGGCTCGGCGCCTGTACGTTGGGGTTCACCCCGGTGGACGAGAGGGTAGCCTCCGTCCCCCTTCGGGTGGGGGGACGGGTCCTGACTGTTGTTTGTGCCTATGCACCAAACAGAAGTTCAGAGTACCCACCCTTTTTGGTACCCACCCTGGAGACTGCTCCCGCTGGGGACTCCATCGTTCTGCTGGGGAACTTCAATGCTCACGTGGGCAATGACAGCGAGACCTGGAAGGGCGTGATTGGGAGGAACGGCCCTCCCGATCAGAAACCGAGCGGTGTTCTGTTATTGGACTTCTGTGCTCATCACGGATTGTCCATAACGAACACCATGTTCAAGCATAAGGGTGTCCACACGTGCACTTGGCACCAGGACACCCTAGGTCGCAGTTCGATGATCGACTTTGTGGTCGTGTCATCGGACTTACGGCCGCATGTCTAAGACACTCGGGTGAAGAGAGGGACGGAGCTGTCAACTGATCACCACCTGGTGGTGAGTTGGCTCCGATGGTGGGGGAAGATGCCGGTCCGACGTGGCAGGCCCAAACGTATTGTGAGGGTCTGCTGGGAACGTCTGGTGTAATCCCCTGTCAGAAGGAGTTTCAACTCCCACCTCCGACAGAACTTTGCTCATGTTCCGGGGGACGCGGAGGACATCGAGTCCGAGTGGACCATGTTCCGTGCCTCCATTGCTGAGGTGGCCGACCGGAGCTGTGGCCGTAAGGTGGTTGGTGCCTGTCGTGGCGGCATTCCCCGAACCCGTTGGTGGACACCAAAGGTGAGGTATGCTGTCAAGTTGAAGGAGGAGTCCTAGCAGGCCTTTTTGGCAGGTGGGACTCCTGAGGCAGCTGATGGGTACCGGCTGGCCAAGCAGAATGCAGCTTTGGTGGTCGCTGAACCAAAAACTCAGGCATGGGAGGAGTTCGGTGAGGCCATGGAGAAAGACTTCCGGACGGCTTTGAGGAAATTGTGGTCCACCATCCGGCGTCTCCGGAGGGGCAAGCAGTGAACATCAACACTGTGTATAGTGGGGATGGGGCGCTGCTGATCTCGACTCGGGACGTTGTGAGCCAGTGGGGAGAATACTCCGAAGACCTCCTCAATTCCACCGACAAGCCTTCCCATGAGGGAGCAGAGTCTGGGTTCTCTGAGGCGGGCTCTCCTATCTCTGGGGTTGAGGTCACCGAGGTGGTTAAAAAGCTCCTCGGTGGCAAGGCCCCGGGGTGGATGAGATTCGCCCGGAGTTCCTCAAGGCTCTGGATGTTGTAGGGCTGTCCTGGTTCACACGCCTCTGCAAAATCGCGTGGACATCGGGGACAGTGCCTCTGGATTGGCAGACTGGGGTGGTGGTCCCCCTTTTTCAAAAAGCGGGACCTCAGTCAGAAAAGGGTGGCGTGCCCTATCCAGGTCAGGGATGAGATCCTGCCCCAAGTGGAGGAGGTAAAGTATCTTTGGGTCTTATTCACGAGTGAGGGAAGAATGGAAAGGGAGATCGACAGGCGGATCAGTGCAGCGTTTCCAGTGATGTGGACTTTGTATTGATCCATTGTGATAAAGAAGGAGCTAAGCCGAAAGGCGAAGCTCTCGATTTACCGGTCGATCTACGTTCCTACCCTCACCTATGGTCACGAGCTGTGGGTCGTGACCGAAAGAACAAGATCCCGGATACAAGCGGCCGAAATGAGTTTCCTCCGCAGGGTGTCCGGGCTCTCTTTTAGAGATAGGGTGAGAAGCTCGGTCATCCGGGAGGATCTCAGAGTAGAGCCGCTGCTCCTCCACATCGAGAGGAGCCAGATTAGGTGGCTGGGTCATCTGATTCGGATGTCCCATCGGGAGGAGACCCCGGGGACGACCCAGGACACGCTGGAGAGACTACATCCTTCTGCTGGCCTGGGAACAGCTCGGGATCCCCCCGGAAGAGCTGGATGAAGTGGCTGGGGAGAGGGAAGTCTAGGCGTCCATGCTAAAGCTACTGCCCCCGCGACCCAACCTCGGATAAGCGGTAGAAAATGGATGGATGGATGGATGAATTTGTACTTGGATCATGGTAAGGAAATTAGTTCAATTAAAGGTCCCATGCCATCAAAATCCAATATTTTTTATACAGCTTTTATGCATAACATAGATCAAAATGAGTCTGTGACATGGTTTAAGTTTGACATCTATGCAGTTTGTCAATTAAATGCAACAGGCAATAAACGGCATAGGGCTTGCAAAATGGGGTGGATTTGAAATCGGCGTCATTGTGACATAGTTTCGTCAATTAACATTCAAGCACCTGACCACCTTGTTGGTACCAACCCACTCAACTCAGCTGAACGGCAACATGGTACTTCCGGGTTTTAAGCGAACAAGTTTCAGCCGCAGCTGTATAAATATTCGTTATTTGAAGGTAAATCCCACCTGTGATCGAATTCTAATTCTAGCTATCCCCTTTCAGCTCACATTCCCTATTAGTGGGCCAACAATCCAACGCTTGATGAATTCTGCTTCACAATGATAGTAAGATCCCACATACTCTCCGTTGTCATATTTTACGCTACATAATGCGGCACACATTTTAAATGGGAGACAAGTCTGGATTGCAGGCAGGCCAGTCTAGTACCCGCACTCTTTTACTACGCAGCCACCCTGTTTTAACACGTGCAGAATGTGGTTTGGCATTGTCTTGCTGAAATGAGCAGGGGCGTCCATGAAAAAGACGCTGCTTGGATGGCAGCATATGTTTCTCCAAAACCTGTATGTACCTTTCAGCATTAATGGTGCCTTCACAGATGTGTAAGTTACCCATGCCATTGGCACTAACACAGCCCCATACCATCACAGATGCTGGCTTTTGAACTTTGCGTCCATAACAGTCCGGATGGTTCTTTTCCTCTTTGGCCCGGAGGACACGAAGTCCACAATTTCCAAAAAACAGTTTGAAATGTGGACTCGTCGGACCACAGAACACTTTTCCACTTTGCATCAGTCCATCGTAGATGAGCTCAGGTCCAGAGAAGCCGGGAGCGTTTCTGGGTGTTGTTGATAAATGGCTTTTGCTTTGCATAGTAGAGTTTCAAGTTGCACTTATGGATGTAGCGCCGAACTGCACTTACTGACATTGGTTTTCTGAAGTGTTCCTGAGCCCGTGTGGTGATATCCTTTACACATTGATGTCAGTTTTTGATGCAGTGCCGCCTGAGGGATCGAAGGTCACGGGCATTCAATGTTGGTTTTCGGCCTTGCCACTTACATGCAGTCATTTCTCCAGATTCTCTGAATCTTTTGATGATGATATGAACCGTAGATGATGAAATCCCTAAATTCCTTGCAATTGTCCGTCGAGGAACATTGTCCTTTAACTGTTACCTGACTATTTTCTCACACACTTGTTCACAAAGAGGTGAACCTTGCTCCTTTTCTACCCACTCATGGCACTCACCTGTTCCCAATTAGGCTGTTCACCTGTGGGATGTTCCAAACAGGTGTTTGATGAGCATTCCTCAACTTTCTCAGTCTTTTTTGCCACCTGTCCCAGCTTTTTTAGAATGTGTTTCAGCCATAAAATTCTAAGTTAATGATTATTTGCCAAAAACAACGTTTATCAGTTGGAACATTAAATATCTTGTCTTTGTAGTGTATTCAATTAAATATAGGTTGAACATGATTTGCAAATAATTGTATTCTGTATTTATTTATGTTGAAGACAATGTCTTGACTTCATTGGAATTGGGGTTGTACTATTTGTGATTTCAATATCAATCAAAATAATCGTGAACATTACTTTTTACATTATCACCCAGCCCCAGTTTAGAACAGGTGGGATTTATCAACACACATTACTGACTGGTGTGTCTGCGACAGGTGCCCACGTATTTGATAAATCCAGCTTTTTTTTTGTACATACACATACTAAATTTCAGTCGTATTCAATTTAGAACCTGTTCTAGACACTCTTTGATAAATGAGGGCCCAGGATACAACTAGTGTTCGTTAGTTTTTGGTTAGCAAGACAGTTGGAGTTGTCCGTCAGTGGTGGGCAGGCAAAGGGCTTACCAGTGGCTACTGTCCCAGTGGCGACATTCATGTCATTCTCATCATCAAATTCTATCCGAACACCTTTTCCATTGCCTGTAGAGACACCACAGCCGCCACTCCGGCACAACGAGATGGGCACCACACCATACACATATGCAAGCATAATGGGAACTCCAATGCCTGAAAAACAACAACGGAGAAAGACACACACAGAACAGTATTAGACTGCATCAGCAAGCTAGGCCTCCGTTGTGGTTTTCAAAATCATCTTTTTAAATTTCCTTTATCTTCTCCCACGATTAAGCAATAGATGAGAGATCTGTTGGATCTCGAAAACAAGTTTGTTTGTTTTTTCTTAAAAAATTACTGAACCTACCAAAGTCAAACAAGGAATGGCATGACTCATTTATTGAACAAAATGCAAGAAACTGACCAACAGTGAATGCTGCAACCACAGGAGACACAATGACAGACAGTGTCACGCCACCTGCAATCACGAGATTCCTCTTGTATTTGGCGATATCTTTACCTTCATAACGATTGTGAATCTGGGGGAAATTAAGAGACCTCATCAATTTCTCAGAGAGAATGCAATATGAGAATACTGTGTACATAAACAGATCTGGGCGCTGCAAGTAACGAAACCAGGACTGAATGATGAGAGTAGAGGATATTTACAGTATGTAAACTTAGTTATGTGGTCATTCTTGAACGTAGTCCATTTTCACAACCAATAAAAGGCTGGGTAATGGGTACTTGGCAAAGAGAGGAGGAAAACTCAGAAGAGCCTGGCTACTATGACGGGACTGACAATTAAATAGAACAAGTCTATGAACATGACATAACACAGAAGACTAGTTAACAGTTTAAAGCTGAAAGGCTCTTCCAAGGTAACTCGTCCATCTTGAGTCCACAAGTCCAGGAAAGAGGGTGGGGGGAGGCAATAGGGACCACAAATAATGAACAGCAGCGAATGTGCGGGGTCACCCAAAAAGAATTATTAGAATTGTCTATATTAATAGTTTAAACCATAAATATACCACAAACTATGCTCTACCCAAACAATTGGGGAAAGGCTTAAAGTATTTCAAACACACAGTATTTGGACAGTATTGTGCCATGAAATAAAACTGACTTGTCCAAAAAACTTGAATAGATTCCCCCACAAAATATTTGCAGATAGGTTAATTTGCACCGGTGGAAGCGTGAATAAGAAGTTGTCCACTGTATTCAATTTAGAAGATGGTTTGTATAGCAATTCATGAAGGGGCATTGTTGTGTGGTCAACAGTCATGTCATAGATTCTGTCAGGGTTGTAAATCAAGCATTACCTGGTCATTAGCGTTAACACAGCTGGAAGTGTGTGTCGCGGTTCTGACCATAGACATAAAGACTATACGCCAGCGTGCTGTAGCAGCCCGGCTATCCGACGTGCCTACGTGGCGGCCATGTTGTGAAGGTCAATGTTCCCTTCAAAGGCAATCCATGGACATTGAAATTAAGTCATAACTTGCTCATTTCTCCACCAATTTTCACGTGGTTTGCTTTTTCGTCAATGCCAAAGCATGTGCTATCACCACACTTTTTCTGGAGAAAGTCAAAAAATAAAAATAAAAAACGAAAAAAAATATTTCAAAATAAATGAGGACAAATTCATTGGGTGGGCTAAGGCAAGTTTTGGGTGGTCTTAAGCCTCACCACTGTTTCGCAGCATTCAAAAACCAACTGACAAGTGCATCTGCAGCTTTCCCACACACAAGGGTTTTACAGTACATTGGTTTACGAATGAGTGCCAATTTAGATTCACTCGTTAGTTGGCTTGAAAAAACAAACCCCAAATGATAATTTTTTAATTAAAATGAAAACGAATCAAAGTACATATTTTATTCTGACAAGAGCTACAATGCTTTTGTTTACGTCTGCCACCATTTTGAATTACTGCTCATGCACATATGCGCAGTTGTAGCAACGGTTCACGTTGTCCATGTGGTCTCATGTAGACTAGTTCTCGATCAATCCGAAACGTTAACGGCGGAACAAGGTGTGCTATGCCGTGAGGAGCTACACGGATGTTCATGACAGACAGACATGACGACTTCGGTAGATGAATTGGAAAACGTTACGCAAGATTCATCCAAGACATTGTGGCAGATGATTGACGAGAGCTAGCCAGCTACCGCGAACTAGCTGGCGTAGTAGAAGCAGAATGTTGCCAGACAGTGTGGATTTACAGATTTTACGGCACAAAGACGGCGCAAAACCGACCACAGCCATGATGCGGCGTGAGATTCTGATTAAAGTAAACCATTTTAAACTAAAAAGAGGCGTTTTAAGTAACCTCTTTTTTCCAGAGGAGTTGCTAAAATGCGCCAGCCAAAATGTGGCTATAAATAGTTAATAATTGGCTATAAACAGGAGGCTATAAATAGTTCATAATTGGGGATTTAGACTGAGTCTGAGCTGTAGTAAAAACCCATAAAAACAATTACAGCATTCCACTATATAGCAAGGACGTGGACGACAAACACAAACACGTTGCACACACAAATCTGCGCTATAGCATGGGGGTGGGGGGGCACAAACGATGAAACCGTGATATAGCGGTGTAACACTGATGGATAGCAAATTTTGAAATAAGAATTAAAGGACCATTGTGTGTTCAGCTATTGTTCAATTGATTTAAAAAAAAAAAAGGGTTAACACTTGCAATAATTCAACATTATTAAAAGTGAAGTCAATTTGCAATTTTAGTCCAGATTTTTGCAAGAAACAGCAATTAATGCACTTGATTTGCTTTAGCAGCCACATAAAGTTACAGTATGTGGCGGGCCAAGTCTGGCCTCCGGGCCTTGAGTTTGACACCTGTGCTGTAGAGGCAAATTAACAGGGAAATTGTAACGTATTCATAATTATGTAATATGAGTTTTTACAATCTCACCTTTCTTCCCACATATACAGGGATGCCAATAACCATTGCAGGGATAGCTATGCCGGCGATCAGTGCAATGCCAAGAGGGGCACCAACAAGTGTTCCCAATTGCCAAAGAATCTTCTTCTTTCTGCTCCATGGCTTCTTCCCCCAAAAGGTACAGCCTGACGGACTGGGAAAACGGTAGATGGGGAGGGGGAAAAAAGTTTACTCTTTCCCTGTCATTAAGAAACAGATGGGTCTTAGCTATTATTTAGTATAAAAACAGTACTTGGAAATTCAACATGGACCAAAAAATGGTATTCATTTCTTTAATTTTGATGAAATTGTGACATTTTACTTATATTTTATCAAACTGAAAATGCATTTCTTTTGGTTGTTCATTTGAGGTCAAATACTAGAAACAGCCGTCGTTATGCTAAAGTAGAGTTGTAAAATGAACTTTTCCACCTAATGTGGCCAATAATATATGAAAGTCCATTTGAAAAAAAACATCTTTTGGAAAGGGGAAGTCAAAATAAACAGAGATAATGTAGTTGCAGAAGTGTACGCACCCACGGGCGGAGCCAGAGGGTGGCCTGGGGTGGCTGCGGGCACGCTAGACTGAAACTCAGCCAACCTGATGGCCACCCCCATTGGCTGTCTTTGTCGCAAAGCTTTTCTAAAGAACCAAAAGACACCAAGGAAAAAGGGTAACAATTCCACTCGCACCCCCATTTATTTTTGAACACATATTTTATATTGGCGGCACGGCGAGCGACTGGTTAGCACATCTGCCTCACAGTTCTGAGAACCCGGGTTCAAATCCGGCCTTGCCTGTGCAGAGTTCGCATGTTCTCCCCATGCCTGTGTGGGTTTTCTCCAGGTTAATTGAAGACTCTAAATTGCCCATAGGTGTGAATGCGAGTGTGAATGATTGTTTGTCTATGTGTGCCCTCTCACCCAGACTCAGCTGAGATAGGCCCCAGCATGCCCACAACCCTAGTGAGGATAAGTGGTACAGAAACTGGATAGATGGATATTTTATTTAGAAAAAAATGAAAAAAGTCAAAATAAGACAAATATCCAGTCCACAAATACTACCGCAATTTCTTGTGTATAATATGCCCTCGAATAAAATGCGCACCCAGGAAGTTGATGCCAGAAATCGAGGTCTTCTATGTACTATGCACATCCAAACCTTTTTATATATTCTAATATATAAATGATTTGCAAAACTGCTCCTCAAAGAAGAAAAAAAAAATGTGAGCCTTGTGTGTGTGTGTGTGTTGCTGAAGTGCTTCAGCAAATCATTATCCACTAAAAGTAAGAGTCCTGTCTTGGCAATCAGAAGAAGAGTAGGGTGTGTTATTGTTTCATAAATACAATGGACAAGAGACATTTTTTTCCCGGATTCCCTACATTTTCATTGTTGTGGCAACACCCGTCGCTCCACTCGCGACACAGCAAGACACTGGCGGAACGACTTTGGCTTCGTAGATGCAAACAACTGTATTTGTATGACGTGTACAATTCTTTGTTATGCTCTAATATCATTATAGTAGTGGCATTTAAAAAAAAATAAAAAAACTGATACTATCATTTATCTTCAAAGTTTTAGGGAAAATAAATTTTTCTAAAAAATTTGCTATTGTGGCAGGCCTAAACACAATGTATTGAGAGAGAGCAAGAGCAATGGATAACACAAAAATATTGTACAAACAGTATCATTGTTTGTATCATTGTCACTCATTGTTTCCATGATCCATGCATCTCAGGACTCACACAGTCTCAAGTGAAGAATGATCTATGCTCGTTACGTCATCTGTCGGGATGATAAATACACTTCTGGTTCCAGAATAGTAATAAAAAATAGTAAACACTCAACAACTAGATGCAGAGGGGGGATAAACACACATAAGGTCTAATAACATTCACATTATTAACAATTTAGCGGATTAGGGGACTAACTGACATAAAACAGCATTTTAACAACTATATACGATGACACTGCTGTTAAATACGCTGATAGCAAGGCGCCATGTTTTAATGAAGACGTGACCAAGCAGCCTCGGCGTATTTCCCAGGATGCCTAGCGTTGTTGTAAATAGTTGTTAAAATGATGTTTTTGTCAGTTGGTCCCTAGATAGTTAATAATGTGAACATTAATAGACCTTATGTGTGTTTATCCCCTCTTCTGCATCTTGTTGTTGCGTGTTAACTTTTTAAATTATTCTTATTATTCTGGAACCAGAAAGGAATCTAGTTTTCATTACAGCGTACAAGTCAGCTAGTGTCAACGCTCTCGTGGGAGGGGTAAGCCTCCCACCTTAAAGCCGTAGTATCAAAACTGAACTCTTAGAGTGCACCATAGCTACAGTATTAAACATTCAGGAGTAAATAATTTCCAGTAGTGATGGCGAGATGAAGCTTCATGAAGCATCGTGATGCTTCGGCCATTGGTTCGAGTAAAGGTCCATTTCTTGATGCGTCGTGTGCACACGACACCACCTGCTGGCCAAGTGTATAATCACACGCAACTGTATCTTAGGCCACATAGTATGTTATGCATTGCAATATGGTGGTGGTTGTGGCATTTGGAAATGACGATGAATGACAAAAAAAAGTGTTTGCCCAAATACTGTGTCAACATGAAATCATAAAATATTGTTTGAATGTATTCTATGTGCGTAACTGTTTCCAAAATGATAGTAACCATATACCGGCACATCTAAAAAAATATTTAATATGGTAGAAAACTCAATTGATTTCAGTACTCATACAAAAAGAGTCATTAAACACTTGGGAAAATACTTTTCAGAGGGCAAATTTCTGCCTAAATTCTAAGAAAAAAATAAATTCCATTGTTTCATAATAGTTTGTTACATTATGTTCTAGTTTCTAGAGATGGTGAATTTGGAGTTGTCATTTGCTGTAAACTACAATCAAAATTATACATGAATAAACAATTTCAGTATGTTTGGTGTATCTCTATGAGTTTAACCAAGCCTCGATACACACCTCGCGTACACGCCCCCTTCATTACTCGACACGGTGGCGTCCCCCTGGCTGGGTCCTGCCACGAGATGGGCTCGCTGGCTTGGCCCCCCATGCATGTGATATGGTGTTCATTGACTAATAAGTTCCACAGACACGCTATAGGCTTGAATTGCTTATGCTGAGGCAACTAACAATAACACAGGTTACACATATACACAAGATTTCAACTAGCAGGTTCTTACAGGTGTTTAGACACTATAAAAGCATACCACCGCATCACTCATCAGTACCACTGCCTTGCTCATTTCCCATATCCTGTCCTGTCCTTTTCTGTCCTTCTCTCGTCTTGTCGTATTGGTTAGTTGTTGCATGTCCTCACCGGGTGTCCCCCCCACACCCATCCAAACATAAGACTGTGATTTGACTGTTGTAACGTTACTTCTGGTCAAATATTTAGACCGTTTTTATTGTTCTGCTGTGGTTCGCACCCGTATTCCCCTTGTCCTTTCTGTCCCTCTGTCTGTCCCCTAAAAGCCTTTTCTGTCCGGCTGCAATTTCAATAAACATCAGAATAATAATTTTAAAAAAAAATTAAATAAGTAGAGGGAGTATTTCAAACTCCCCTGTTGCAAAGTAAAACTGTCCCGGCACACAAGGCATACAGATCCACCATTCTCCATAGCCATGCAGCTGAACAGGACAGGTTAAAAAAATATATATTTTTGGGGAAAAAAATTTGCATTATACACGAGAAATTAGTTCTCAAAATATCTAGTAGTACAACCAGCTTTAAAAGGACTGCAATAAAGAGCAACAAAATAAATTAAATACAACAATAAAGTGCTTCAAGTAAACCAAATATGCCTACCATTTAATCAGCAAAATAAACAGGTTCAAGGGATTAGCTTTAGGAATGTTTTTCCAACTTGTTTTGACGTGCAGTGCAACCTCTTAAAATAACTAATTATAGTGTTGCTTTTTTTACGTTTTGGTTAACGTTTCACAAATTGAGAGATACAGTAGGAAGACAAGATGGCCAACTCTTGCGAGCTTGACACAATGTGACATGTAATTATGTTCTGTTAAAGTACTGTGCCTTGTACTGTTTTTTTTTTTTTTTCCTTTTCATCACTTTGCAGTTTTGATGTAATGGTAGCGCTTTGTCGTAGGTTTGCGCTGTATCTGTACAAGTCTTCATTTTGTGTCTGAACTGGTAGAACAGATATGAGTAACGACTTGTTGATGACATGTTTTGGAAGAATACTGTACCAATGTTTTAAAACCAAACCATGGTATTACTGTTCCCTCTTTTCGGAACAAATCTTTGAACTGCAATCCACTTTGTTCTCTACTAAGCTCCCCACATCTGGCATGCTGTTTACATCCATGCTCCTCTGGAAGTGCCATAAACAAGTATTTCCAGGTGATGTAAAAAATGCTACTGCAAAGCAATAGCAATACTACAGTTGCAATCTTCAGTCATTGTTTATGAAATGTTAGCATAGCATCCTAGGTGTAGGGCATCTAAAATCACTCTCCATCTATTGGTGCACATGCACACTAAATGTATATATTTCATTTATAGAACTCAGCTCACACATTACCAGCATAACATAGCAGTCCACTCTTTAGCACGTAATATCGGCACCTAACTCTCCAGAAATAACTAATCAACACATGCATAATTCAACTAATTACAATCGTGTAACAGTTGGATTGAGCGTAACTTGATTAGTCAAGCGTGGGACAAAGATGACGTAATTGAAAGGTGACTATTGCGCTACCATCTCAGACGCTACAATTATTGTAGCAACAGAGCTAACCCAATACCCCACACATCAAAATAACTACTGTGTAAACACAACAGGTTACAGTGTATTGTATGGTCGACTTTTTATAATCGCACTACGATATATATCATAATATTACGCAGCTCTACCTTTTTCATTAATAAAAACTTGTATCTTTGGTCTTTAGCAAGCAGTTACTAACCTCAAGTAATGCAAGTCTGAGATCTCTTTCATACAAAGCCAGCAGAACTCACAGCCGCAGACAGCACAGGTCATGTGGTTACAGCTGCCATCATTCATTTTGATGATATAAGCAGCACAGCGTGGGCATGGCTTGATGACATCAGCTGTGGGAAGGACAGAACGAGAAAATTAAAATGATCAGAACATTTTTGTCCAATGACAGAAAATCATAACAACAATCAAAATAAGGTTTACTTAATCCATCCAGCCATCCATCCATCCATCCATTTTTTGAGCCGCTTCTCCTCACTAGGGTCGCGGTCGTGCTGGAGCCTAACCCAGCAATCATCGGGATGCCCAGAGAAAACCCACGCAGGCACGGGGAGAACATGCAAACTCCACACAGGCGGGGCCGGGGATTGAACCCAGGTCCTCAGAACTGTGAGGCCGACGCTCTAACCAGTTGTCCACCGTGCCGCCAATGGACCAAATGTCTTAAAAGTCAAAACCTGAAAATGCGTGATGTCTTGCAAGCAAATCTCCCAAGAGTCGACCAGCATCCCAGAACGGATGGAGGCCGACCTTTATAGTTACAGTGTACAGTGGGAGGTTTCCTGTAGTTGCAGATCAGATGTGCACAACAATCAGGATGAATTTATGACAATTCCTATTCACAAAACTGTTGCATCCCTCCTGGAGCAGTCACCTTATCTTGGTGGAGGGGATTGTGTGTCCCAATGATCCTAGGAGCTAAGTTGTCTGGGGCTTTGTGGCCCTGACAGTGTCACCCTTGGCAAAGAGGTTCTAGGTGAAGGACCAGACAAAGCACGCTCAAAGACCCCTTATGATGAATACAAATATTAGACCTAGTTTTCCCTCGCCCAGACGCGGGTCACCGGGTCCCCCCTGCGGAGCCAGGCCCGGACATGGGGCATGATGGCGAGCGCCTGGTAGCTGGGCCTGCACCCATGGGGTCCTGCTACAGCCCAAAAAGACAACGTGGGTCCCCCTTCCCAATGGCTCACCACCTGTGGGAGAGGCCAAAGGGGTCGGTTGTAATGTGAGCTGGTCGGCGGCCTAAGTCTGAGACCTTAGCGGTCTGATCCAGGCCGACAGAAACTGGCTCTAGGGACGTGGAACATCACCTCTCTGACAGGGAAAGAGCCTGAGCTGGTGTCCGAGGTCGAGAAATTCAGACTGGATATAGTCAGGGTCACCTCCACACACGGCGTGGGCTCTGGTACCAGTCCTCCTGAGAGGGGTTGGACTCTTTTCCACATTGGAGTTGCCCATGGTGAGAGGCGCAGAGCAGGTGTGGGTAAACTTATTGCTTCCGGGTACACTGGGGTTCACCCCGGTGGACGAGAGGGTAGTCTGGTCCTGACGGTTGTCTGCGCTCATGCACCAAACAGCAGCTCAGAGTACTCACCCTTCTTGGAGGCCTTGGAGGGGGTGCTGGGGACTACCTCGCTCTTCTAGCGGACTTCACCTTTCATGTGAGCAATGACAGTGAGACCTGGAAAGGCGTGATTGGAAAGAACGCCCCCTCCCGCTCCCCTCTGATCAGAACCCGAGAAGTGTTCCGTTAATGGACTTCTGTGCATGTCACAGATTGTCCATAACGAACACCAAGGGGTCCATATGTGCAGTTTGCACCAGGACACCCTAGGCTCAGTTCGATGAGTGGCTTTGTGGTAGTGTCATTGGAATTGTGGTCGCATGTTTTGGACACTCAGTTGAAGAGGGGCGAAGCTACCACCTGATCACCACCTCGTAGTGTGTTGGCTCGGATGGTGGGGATGATGCCGGTCCAATTTGGCAGATCCGAACCCATTGTGTGGGACTGCTGGGAATGTCTGGGGGACTCCCGTTAGGAGTTTCAACTCCCACCTCCGGCAAAACTTCGCCCACGTCCCGGGGGCGAAGGGGGACATTGAGTCTGAGTGAACCATGTTCCGTGCCTCCATCGTTGAGGCCGCAGATCAAAGCTGTGCCCGTAAGGTGGTCAGTGCCTGCCGTGGCGGCAGTCCTGCAATGGTCGACACCAGCGGTAATGGATGCCGTCAAGATTAAGGAGGAGTCCTATCGGGCCTTTTTGGCCTGTAAGACTCTAGAGGCAGCTGATGGGTACTGGCTAGCCAAGCGGATTATGGCTTTTGTGGAGTGCTAAGGCAAAAACCCGGACCTGGGAGGAGTTCAGTGAGGCCATGGAGAAGGACTTCCAGACAGCGTCGAGGAAATTCTAGGTCCGCCATCCGGCGTCTCGGGAGGGGGGAGCAGTGCACCATCAACACTGTGTATAGTGGGGATGGAGCGATGCTGACCTCAACTAAGGACATTCTGAGTTGGTGGGCCAAATACTTTGAAGACCTCCTCCATTCTACCGACACGCCTTCCCATGAGGAACCAGTGACTGGGGGCTCTGAGGTGGGCTCTCCTATCTGCGGGTTTGAGGTCACCGAGGTGGTTAAAAAGCTCCTCGGTGGCAGGGTCGCAGGGGTGGATGAGTTCCTAAAGGCTCTGGATGTTGTAGGGCTGTCCTGGTTGACACGCCTCTGCAACATCGCGTGGATATCGGGGACAGTGCATCTGGATTGGCAGACCAGTGTGGTGTGCTCCATATCTAAGAAGGCGGACCGGGGTTCCAACTACAAGGGGATCACAGTCCTCAGCTTCCCCGGTAAGGTCTATTCAGTGGGTTTGGAGAGGAGGGTCCGCCTGGAAGTTGATTCTCAGATTCAGGAGGAGCAGTGTGGTTTTCGTCCTGGCCGTGGAACAGTGGACCAGCTCTGCACCCTCAGAAGTGTCCTCGAGGGGGCATGGGAGTGAGTGTGGACTTGGAGAAGTCGTTCGACCGTGCCCCTCTGGGAGTACTGTGGAAGGGTGCTCCATGAATATGGGCTACCGGACCCCCGAATAAGGTCTGTTTGGTCCCTGTATGACCGGTATCAGAGTTTGGGCTCCACCGCTAGCAATAAGTCAAATACGTTTCCAGTGAAGGTTGAACTCCGCCAAGGCTGCCCTTTGTCATCGATTCATGTTCATTACCTTTATGGTCAGAATTTCTAGGTGCACTTGAGTTGGTGAGGGGGTCCGGTTTGGTGGCCTCAGCATTGCGTTTCTGCTTTTTGCATATTATGTGGTTCTGATGGCTTCATCAAGTCATGACCTTCAACTCTCACTGGAGCGGTTTGCAGGCTAGTGTGAAGCGGTTGGGATGAAAATCAGCACCTTCAAATCTGAGGCTATGGTCCTAGAAAGGGTGTAATGCCCTCTCCGGGTCGGGTAAGAGATCCTGCCCCAAGTGCTGGCGTATTTGGGGGTCTTGTTCACAAGTGAGTGAAGAATGGCGCGAGATCAACGGGCGGATCGGTGCAGCGTCTGCAGTAATGCAGACTCTGTATCGGTCTGTCGTGGTCAAGAAAGAGCAAAGCCAAAAGGCAAAGCGCTCTATCTACTAGGTTCATCTACGTTCCTACCCTCATCTATGGTCATGAGCTGTGGGTCGTGACCGAGAACAAGATCGTGGCTACAAGCAGCCGAAATTAGTTTCCTCTGCAAGGTGTCCGGGCACTCCCTTAGAGATCGGGGGAGAAGCTCGTCATCCGGGAGGAGCTCAGAGTCGAGCCACTGCTCTTCTGCATCGAGAGGAGCCGGATGAGGTGGCTAGGGAGAGGGAAGTCTGGGCTTCCCTGATTAAGCTGCTGCCTCCCCCGACCTGACCTCGGATAAGTGGAAGAAGATAGATGGATGAATGGAAAAATGTTGGAGTTCAGCAAGATTCCTGGGATGTCTGGTGTGAAAAGCTCCCTTAAGGTCATGCCACAGCATCTTAATCGCGTTGAGGTCAGGACCTTTACGGGGCCACTCCAGAATACGTATTTTCTTCTTCTGAAGCCATTCTGCTGTAGATTTGCTTCTGTGTTTTAGATCATTGTCCTGTTGCAACATCCATTCTCTTTTGAGCTTCAACTGCTGGACAGATAGCTTCAATTCTTTTGCAAAATTTCTTGATGATGTAAATTTATTTTTCCATTGGAGATAGGGTTCAATTCTCCAAGCCCTGAGAACACAAAGTACGCCCATACCTTGATGCTCCCTGCACCATGCTTCGCAGTTGGGGTAAGGTTTTGATGTTGGTGTGCTGCGTAATTTTTCCTCCACACATGGGATTGTGTGTTCCTCCCAAACAATTCAACTTTGGTTTCATCAGTCCACAGAATATTTTGCCAGTTGTGCTGTGCAACATCCAAGTGCTCTTTCGTATACTTCAAATGTACAGCAATGTTTTTTTTTGTTTTTTTTTTTAGACAGCATGTGCCAGTGATTTCTTTAAGTCTTCAGCGGACACTCTAGGGTTCCTTTTTACCTCATTTAGCATTCTGTGCTGTGCTTGCAGTCATCTTTGTCGGATGGCCACTCCTTAGAGGAGAAGTAACAGTACTGAACCTTATCCACTTATAGACAATGTGTCTGTGGACTGATGAACACCAAGACTTTTAGAGATACTTTAGTCACCTTTTCAAGCTTTATACAAGTCAAAAAGTCTTAATCGTAGGTCTTCTGAGAGCTCTGTTGAGTGAGACATGTACAGATCCGGCAATGCTTTTTGACAAGAGACAATTCTAAACTGGTGTGTGTTTTCTAGTGGCCAGAGCAGCTTAAAGTCACACCCCCAGTCTTGACTCATTCATTGGACTCCAGGTTGGCTCGCATGTGACTGATTAGCTCTACGAGAATCTGTAACCTAGGGGTTCACTTAAATGTACTTTTTCCTCCGTATCCTGTTTAATGTTTGCTATTTTCAATAAAAATATGAAAACATATAATGGTTTGTGTGGTATTAGTTTAAACAGACTCTTTAGTTGTGTGATTTAGCTGATTAGACCACATTTTATGAACAATTTATGCAGAAATTTAAGACATTCCAGAGGGTTCACACCTCCCACTGTATGACAATTGTGCAAGAAACTAGGTTTAGGTTTGGGACACTGACATTATTGTAGTAATATGATGCCGTTCAGCTAGTAATTATTTTGTATGTTTTCGTGTTTGTGCGTGTTGATTGAGCCAGTCAACCTGTCACTCCACTCTCTTGGCTGGAGCTGAGGGATGATGAGCGAACTGTCCTCAGGCGAAGGCTTTGGGCTCTCTGCTGTCGTGCTGCATCACAGGTTTGGTTGGGGTGCCACAGCTGCTTACAAAGATAACAGAACTCGGTACCACAACTCTCCCTCCCACAAGTGATTTTGGGGCAGCTCGCACAACCAAAGGCAATAACTGCATACCTAGCAGAAAACAAATAGAACACATTTGTGACATGACTGAATTTATAGACCTTGAAAAAGATTATATAGCAAGGTAGTCACAGTGGCTGGCTGTTTTTTTCATGTGTGTACTGTGTGAATATTTCCCAATGACATGATGGAAGAAAAAATATTAAGAGGCAAAGCAAACACAGACAGGCTGCGGGGATATGGAAGGTCACTAATGGAAAAATACTTGACTTGGAGGAGCATGAAACCCTTTTGAGACCGGCGCCATATGCTGCATGAACATGCATGTACAAATGCAGTGTAAAACTAATACAAACCACATAAACAATGTAAGGAATCCCTCCCTCATGAGAATTATAATGCTTTGTCTTTGCCATTCAATTATTTTGCAGGCTGTAATTTGTATTGCTATTGAAATGTGTTTGATAGATCCTAAGGCAAAAAAAAAAATGTATACAGTATTCGTCAATGGTGAAGTCGTTGGCCAAATTTCAAAAATGCAATAGAGCACACTTTTCAGTGACGTAAGACAAAAGCGAAAGCAGTAAGACCCACAAACAAGAAGCAACAGAAGGTAGCTCTGCCCAAGCATCTCTAGTGAGGAAACCAGTAATACCAGGCAACCATGGACTTCAAAGGACTTTCACCCAGGTATTCACTGAAAAATCTGGATGCATTGGTTTTGCACTCTAGATTGAACGCGCTGTTGGTAACAGGCGAAAAAGTGCTTGGAGACCGCAGTATTTAAAAATGGTTTCACACTTTACGGAGCTCTAATGGTTTTCACCATGGAAAATTTGGGAGAGCAACGGAAGCACAAAATAAAGTTTGAAATAATGTAATTGGAAATGTTTGTGGAAAAGGTAGACAGTGAGTTACAGAAGAGAACTCTATCGCGCCAATAATTTTGAGGAAGCCAGCAACCGCATAAAAGCTATATTTTGTTTGAATTAACTTGTCCCAAGGGTGGCAATTAAATGCATGTGCACATGTTGCGTAAGATAGCATTTAAAACTTGGGACAGCATGCAAACTCATCCACTGGAATGCGTTTCAGATAAAATCATGTTGCAGGTGCTAAATTAATCGATTTGTATCTACTACTGCCAGAACACGTGCGGCAATATTGCCTGGTTGGCAGCTGTAATCCTCAGTGCGCCCAATTAGTAAATCAGTTTCCATATCTGTTTGGCGTGAGTAATAAAGTTTGCACCAGTTTTTGCATGAGCAAACCTTTAGTAAGATGCTCTGCACTTGGGTGCGTAAAAGTTTCTATAATTCTTGATTCTTGTACAATATGCTATCAAGATTCCTTGAAACGGTTTTAAATTGTGAAGAAAATACATAGTATGACTCCTTTAAAGGTCCTGTATTTTGGCTATTTAGACCTCCATAGAGTGACTCTCTAACATGGACTTAGTATAAAAGTGTCAATTTTCATTGTGTGTCAACGTGTGTCAAACTGATAAACTTTATTGTTTTTAGCAAATAATCATTAACTTAGAATTTTATGGCTGCAACACGTTCCAAACGTGAACGTCGTGTCCACCGGGCCAAAGAGGAAAAGAACCATCCGGACTCTTATGGACACGAAGTTCAAAAGCCAGCATCTATTATGGTATGGTGCCGTGTTAGTGTCAATGGCATGGGTAACTTACTGTGAAGGCACCATTAATGCTGAAAGGTACATACAGGTTTTGGAGAAACATATGCTGCCATCCAAGCAACGTCTTTTTCATGGACGCCCCTGCTTATTTCAGCAAGACAATGCCAAACCACATTCTGCACGTGTTACAACAGCGTGGCTTTGTAGTAAAAGAGTGTTGGGTACTAGACTGGCCTGCCTGCAGTCCAGACCTGTCTCCCATTGAAAATGTGTGGCGCATTATGAAGCCTAAAATACGACAACGGAGACCCCGAACTGTTGGAACAGCTGAAGCTGTACACCAAGCAAGAATGGGAAAGAATTCCACCTACAAAGCTTCAACAATTCATGTCCTCAGTTCCCAAACGTTTATTGAATGTTGTGAAAAGAAAAGGTGATGTAACACAGTGGTAAACATGACCCTGTCGCAGGTTTTTTGGGAAAATGTTGCAGCCATAAAATTCTAAGTTAATGATTATTTGCTAAAACAATAAAGTTTGTCAGTTTGAACATTAAATATCTTGTCTTTGTAGTGTATTCAATTAAATATAGGTTGAACATGATTTGCAAATCATTGTATTCTGTTTTTATTTATGTTTAACACAACGTCCCAACTTCATTGGAATTGGGGTTGTACATGCAAAGCAAAAAAATAATTATAACAGAGGCATAACAATTATCCCTATCACTTGGTCCATGTCAAGTCACTTAACTGACCAAAAATAAATCTTACCCGCAATCGGGCGCCGGACACCAACGACAGTCAGGGTCAGCCACCAACCACCTTCTGAGCATGAACTCTTCATATTTCTCCATTAGTCCCCGGTCACCAAGAATCATGCAGATGTCATGTGGGTTGAAACGCTCCGAGCACTCAGGACAGCTAATGTTGACACGTGACTCTGAGATTTCAATGCGCAGGTACTGCCGTAAACAGTCAATGCAAGACCGGTGATGACAAGTCATGATGTCAGGGAAACGCTCCTTAGAGTGGTGAAGAAGGCACAGGGGGCACTCCAAAAGCTCCATCCCCACTCTACTCCTCAGCCTGGAAGGAGAAGGGGTGGTAGCAGATACACAAGGTCCCGAGGCAAATGAGGTGGAGGCAGCAACAAAAGCAGCAGAGGGAGCCCCGGTCCCAGCCACAGTGAAAAAGGCAGAGGTCTTATCATAACACATCTCAGAGTGGATGCTCTCAATACCATCCACTCCTGTAAGCCCATCTGGCCCAGGGTTTTGCAGCTCTCGAGACCTTCGGCGAACTGATTTGGCCTCCCGTCCTCGCCATCTAAAAAGAGAAGCCAGGGATAGGCGCCTTTTCTTGGGAGCCTTCTTCACAGAGGACAGGGAAATGGAGGAGGCAGTGGATTGCAGATCCCTGTCGGAGCCCATTACCCTGCCACTACCACTACCAAACTGATGGTGCTTAGGCAGGCTCATCTCTCCAGGAGAACCAGAGGGGTGGGCCAGTGGGGGTCCAGGGCAGGGAAGCCTGTTCCTCACATGGCCACGGAGATCATGGAGTTGAGTGGGGCTGGGAGAAGGGCTAAGGTGATGGATAGGGGAGGGGGAAGGTGGTCCAGGGTGAAGGTAGAGGGCTCCAGAGGGCCCTTCTGTACTCAAGACATGGTGGCTTGTCCTGATCAACCTCGAGGTCACATCTAATAGTCGGATGATTGCGGAAAAGTGGTCACTTGATCAGAAACAGCTGCAACACAACCTAGCAAGAAAAATAAATAAGAGGAGTGAGAGACAAAACTGTGTTAATACATTACAGCAACAGGTGTAAAACCCTTTTACAGCAACTTGAAACAATAGCTGGACAAACTATCCTTGACTTGTGATTCCAAAACTAGTTATCCAGCAATATGTTTTGTATATGTCATACTATGATGAGGCGATTAAACATTATAGTTTCAGTCTTAACAGCCCTCTTAGGGAAACCATAACTACAATGTGGCCTCCGGCAAAGATGAGTTTGACACTCCTGCATTACAGTAAACCCTTTTGTGGAGATAGGGGCTGAGCCCTGCTGCGAATAGTTAAAAAGTAATAAGTAATAAAGGCCCCTCTTAATAATATTCATAACAGCCTATATTAATAGTCTACGATTGGCTTGCAACCAGTCCCAGGTGTACCCCGCTTCTCACCCGAAGTCAACTGGGATCGGCTTCAGCACACCCATGTCCTAAATAGGGATATGCGGTACAGAAATGGTTGGCAGGATATGAGTTTAAACAGAAATATACCACATACTTTGATCCCAAAATACTTGAGGAGCTATGCAGCGAGTTGGCGAACATAACAGGCGCTTCTAGGCCAGGGCTCCAGACTAACTTTTTACTAGGAGCACAGTGGCCCCTAACTTACGGTTTTAGGGGCCAACACTATAAATTGACATGTAAATTAAATATTCACATTTATTCTCATTTTCACTGTATCAGTGATCTGCAGCCACTCATCCCAAAAACAGAATTTCCTGCCTTTCTTGGGGCGCGACCATTTCTCACAAAACGAGTCGGATCCGTTATCAAAATTTGTCTCCTCTGGCACTCTAGGTTTACTGGGGACAAAGCAAGCACTGACAGTTCTCTTTGCCATTGTTCATTGTTTATAAGAGCTACGTGAAACCCAAAAACCCATTTCCTAATCCAATTTGTGTGATAACCCCAACACCCATCTCTTTTCACACATTCCCAATAACACCAGGCCTGGGCGATGTGGCCTTAAAATAAATGGTAAATGGACTTTTACTTTTCAACCTTAAAAGGTACTCAAAGGACTTTAAAACTGTTTCCTAATTCACCTAATGGTGACACAGCATCAGGAGCAATTTGGCGTTTGGTATTTTGCTCGAGGACACTTCGACATGGTCACAAGGGCTAGGGCTCAAACCCACAACCTTCGGTTGGGAGCTATCACTATTTTTTTTTTATTCCAATTTTAATTGATTAATTTTTGCCCCTTCAACAAAATGAACAATCAAATGACTGACAAAATTCAAAATTGAAATTTAAACAAAGCCTTTAATACATCTTAATAAAATATTTCAAATGTTTGGCCATTTAAGATGAATGAAATAAATAAATGAAATACTCTGGAATTAATACAGTTTGTAATAACAAAACTGTCACTGAACAAAACATGAATAAAAGGTGCTACCTCCAAACAAAATTAACCTTTAGTCCCATTAGCTTAACCGTACGCATTACTTGGTAATGTACACCACACAAGTGACAGAATCATGTTTTCAACATGAACCAATAACTTAAATATTAGTGTAGTTGAAGCCACATTAAATCAGCAACTTAGTGCAGACTTGACATGGCGACACAATACAGTAAGTTCCTAAACGTAAACAACCACACTATTCTCAGTACACTGCAGATTGTGGTCCATGAAAGCAACTGTGTGTGTGTGTGTGTGTTTCACGTTTATGTACACACACACACACACACACACACAAACACACACACACACGCCACTGCTCCCACCACAGTAATTTTGATGCAAAGAGCGAGAAAACTTTTTTTCTTACTACGTGACATCAGCCGTGCAGCGCGTTCAACCAGCTCACAGACGAAGTTGAGAGTTATCACTTTTCTTTGTAAATATTATTTAAGCTAAGTACTGTTCAGTCCTTCAGTGAGTCAGTCCTTACCCTCCATGACCGATTGATGAACGCGCACTCGGTATGAATAATTAACCCACAATGCATTGCGCGTTTAACACGCTAGTAAAACTGTATTCTTAATGTTAAAATAAAAATATAATAATCAAATACACTTTTTACTCAGGACAATAACAAATAGTGTGGCGTCAGTGAAATCGTGAATTTCTTTGCACTTTTATGGTACTGCACCATCACTGTGGATTGTGTAATAAACAATCACTACCCAATCGCTTTCTTCTATTCATTGGAATAAAGGTCTCGGTTAAATGCTTATTCACATTTGGACTGCTCTTTGTTTGAATCACCAGCTACAAATTACTGTTTGGTGAGAGACATTGATGATGCCAAATTATTATTGTTTGATTGATGATGTAACTGTAGTCTAATTAGACGCTATTTTGCTCGCTCTGCTTGCTTCGCCTCTGTTTACATTTTTTCTTGTTGATAAGCTTGTTTTTCTTAAAAAAAAAAACTAGAAGCAGCAACTCCTGGATATTTTTAAACCTGTGGGACTGTACTTTTTTTTTTTTAGATGCAGTCATCTGTTGCCATATTCCAATATTTTCTGATACCCTCTCACCATTATGTGAGTGTGGCCTGCTAATTAGCACAAGCCTGCTATTAGCAACAACACCAGCAGTCAAGATGCCCCCCTTTTCCACTGAGGACTATCATGGACTGCTGCAGAGGATGTCAATCCTGGAAACGAAAATCCAGCAGCTTGAAGTGTATGTGGATCTAAATGGATAGTCAGGGAATGAAACCACTCTACCGATGTCTCAAATTGGTGAGCAGAAGTGTGCTAATAGACAGCCACTTAGCTCAACAAAGAGGACGGATGTGGACTGTGGAAACGGTAATGGTTCATCCAGCAGTTCTCCCTGGAATTTACTGGGACCAAAGCCCAAAGATATGGGACAACATCTAAAAGGGAGGACACAACAACAGCAGATTACTGAGCTGGTTCAACCCCGAGTGAGCAGCCGTGGACGGTCGCTACAGCGAAGGGCAAGAAAAAATGACGCGTCAATGCAAAACATTGACATCAGATTTACAAATAGATTTGAGCCACTTTTACAAGACCCTGGCCGAGAATGCAAATCCCCCACCACCACTGACAGGTATGAAACTAAATCATCCAAGAAAAAAATGGCACACCAAACATTAATAGTTGGTCATGGCGCTGTCAAGGATGTGAAACGTTTTTGCAGTGAGAAGAACACCAAAGTACTGTGTTGTATATTTATATTATGAAGCGTAAAATATGACGGAGACCCCTGATTGTTGAACAGCTGAAGCTGTGCATCAAGCAAGAATGGGAAAGAATTCCACCTACAAAGCTTCAACAATTAGATTCCTCAATTCACAAATGTTTATTGAATGTTGTTAAAAGAAAAGGTGATGTAACACAGTGGTAAACATGACCCTGTCCCAGCTTATTTGGAACGTGTTGCAGGCATAAAATTCTTAGTTAATCATTATTTGCTAAAAACAAAGTTTATCAGTTTGAACATTAAATATCTTGTCTTTGTAGTGTATTCAATTAAATATAGGTTGAACATGATTTGCAAATCATTGTATTCTGTTTTTATTTATGTTTAACACAACGTCCCAACTTCATTGGAATTGGGGTTGTACATGCAAAGCAAAAAAATAATTATAACAGAGGCATAACAATTATCCCTATCACTTGGTCCATGTCAAGTCACTTAACTGACCAAAAATAAATCTTACCCGCAATCGGGCGCCGGACACCAACGACAGTCAGGGTCAGCCACCAACCACCTTCTGAGCATGAACTCTTCATATTTCTCCATTAGTCCCCGGTCACCAAGAATCATGCAGATGTCATGTGGGTTGAATGTGGGTTGTGGGTTGAAACGCTCCGAGCACTCAGGACAGCTAATGTTGACACGTGACTCTGAGATTTGTAGTGTATTCAATTAAATATAGGTTGAACATTATTTGCAAATCATTGTATTCTGTTTTTATTTATGTTTAACACAATGTCCCAACTTCATTGGAATTGAGGTAGTAAATAAGTGGCTCAAAGAAGTGTGTACTGCACTATCTGTGAGTTTCATTGACAATTTCTGCATTTTTTGGGAGTGCAGACATCTTTACAAGGCAGACACTTTCTGTCTAAATAGAGAAGGTGTTAAGTTTTTGGCTGCCAACATTTTTTAGTTATTCAGCTGCCCGGAAAGCAAACACTGGCCTTGTTGACACAGCTGAAGGACAAAAAGATGCAGTTGTTCCCAAACAATCGGAGGAACAAGAGATAAGTCGACATGAGGCGCAGACGATTAATCAGCGTCATCCAAACATCGGAGGAGCGAATGACAAATGAGATGAGCCAGCACTTTCAATCTCCCACACCAGCTCAGGCTCCTTCCCTGTCACATCCCTAGAGCCAGCTTCTATAACCGGGGATCTGACCACAAAGGTCCCTGCCCTCGGCCACCAGCCAGCTCCCACTGTACTTGACCCTTATGGCACCTCCCACACGTTGGTGAGCCCATGGAAAGGAGGACCCCCATTACCCTTTCGGGCTGTGCCCCATGGGTGCGGACCCGGGAACCAGGCACTCTCCTTCGAGTCCCACCACCAGGCCTGGCTCCAGAGGGTGGCCCCAGTGGCCCGCGTCAGGGCAAACGAAAATGTGATTCTAACAATTTACTCATCATAGGAGGTCTTTTAGTTGTGCTTTGTCTGGTCCCTCATCTAGGACCTGTTTGCCATGGGTGACCCTGCCAGGGGCATAAAGCCCCAGACAACTTAGCTCCTAGGATCACTGGGACACACAAACCCCTCCACCACGATACGGTGACGGCTCAAGGGGGGGTGAATAAATACTAAGTTTTGAAAGCAATGAATTATGATCGAACACCCGGGGAGTGATCTGAAGAAGGCTGTGCACAGGAGATGCCTTCGCAATCTAACAAATTTGAGCGTTTCTGAAAACCTTGCCGCATCAAGATGTGCCACACTCATAGACCACAAAAGACAATGCTGTAATAAACGCCAAAGATGCTGCAACAAAGTATTAGTTGGAAGGTGTGCAAGTTTATGCAACCAGGTTATGGTACATTCCTTTGTTTTTATTTTTCCCCTATAAACATTTCAGTATCTCTTTATGATTAGGTTGTACAGGCCTTAAAATAATTCAGTTTGTTTTTCAATTGTGTTGTACATGTTATACCTCACGTCAAGTTGGAAAAGGTTTTGAAATTATTTAACTTAGTCTCACTTTGTTACATCACAAAAAGCTGGCAGTTGAACAGGGGTGTGTAGACTTTTTATATCCACTGTAAGGTATAGAGATGAGGCAGGGGGATACAAAGTGATGGTAGCTTTGAGGACTGAAAAAATGGGAACAGTGAAGTACATGGGAGCTGAGCCAGTGTAGTTAGCCAGACGTTATGACTGGCTGCATTCCTGGCATGCCTGTCCTTTGAATAATGTTGCATCCATGCACATTCTGTGCCTCGTTGGGACAGTGGGAACATCAGCGGGGATCTTGAACAATAAAGATTTGGTTTGGTGAGTAGGTGACTGATTTGTTGTTTGACTTACAATGTAAAATAAAGCCCAACAAAGGAGTAAATAATGGGGGGGGCAGCTGAAAATGTATTGCAACTGCGGTGCTGTGAATAATTATTTGCCCTCTTCTCAAATAATTTTTTTGCATAGTTTCTCCACTTTAATGTTAAAGACCATCAAACAAATGTAAATATCAAAGATAACCCAAGTAACATAAAATGCTGTTTTTAAAGATGATTTTATTTATGAATGAAAAACAACTATTCAAAGCTACTTGACCCTGTGTGAAATAGTAATTGCCCCCTAAACTGGTTTGGCCACCCTCACCAGCAGCAACTGAAATCAAGCGTTTTCAATAACTTGCAATGAGTCTCTCACATCTCGGTGGAGATATTTTCTCTCTTTCTTCCTGAGCATGAACGCCCTCTTTAAGGTCATGCATCAGCATTTCAATCAGTTTCAATTCTGAACTTTGACTTGGCCACTTCAAAGCCTTATTTTTTTATTTATTATTATTTTTTTTTAAACAACCCATTCAGAAGTTGAATCACTGGTGTGTTTTGGATTGTTGTCCTGGTCCAGAATCCAAGTGTGCTTCAACCTGAAGTCACGAACTGATGCACATTCTCCTTCAGGATTTTCTGGTAAAGAGCAGAATTCAGTGTTCCATCAATCACAGCAAGTCGTCCAGGTCCAACAGTGGCGAAATAACCATAGACCATCACACTACCACCACCATGTTTGATGTTCTTTTTCTGAAATGTTGTGTTACACTTACGTCATATGTAACGAGACGCTCACACTTTCAAAAAAGTTCCACTTAATCTCGTCAGTCAATACAATATTCTCCAAAGAGTCTTGGGAATCATTCAGATGTTTTTGGGCAAAAGTAAGATGAGCCTTTATGTTCTTTTTGGTCAGCAGTGGTTTTCGGCTTGGAACGCTGCCAGTTTTGCCCAGTGTCTTCCTTATTGTCGAGTCATGAACACTGACCTTAATTGCGGCAGGGAAGGCCTGCATTTCTTCAGATGTTGCCCTGGGTTCCTTTGTGACCTCCTGGATTAGTCGTCACTGTGCTCTTGGGGTAATATTTGTAGGCTGGCCACTCATGGGAAGATTCGCCACTGTTCCATGTTTTCTCCACTGTGGTTCGTTGGAATCCTAAAGCTTTAGAACTGGATTTGTAACCCTTTCCATACTGATAGATGTCAATTACTTTATTTCTCATCTGTTCTTAAATTTCCATGGATCATGGCATTTTCTTGCAGATTTTTTAGTTCTCTTGGCCGATTTCATTTTTTCAGACAGGTTCTATTTAAGTGATTTTGTCATTGAACAGGTCTGGAGGTAACATTCTATTAAATGTGATTAGTCACAGTTAATTCATAATTTAACAAGGGGGGCAATTACCTTTTCACAAAGGGCCAGGTAGCTTGCAGTCTGAAGAACACCAAAGTACTGTGTTTACCAATGACATGGTGTTTGATATCTCAAAAAAAAAAATCCTGGAGATCACTAATCAGCACCCAACTGCGAAATATGTCATTATACATACAGGGGCCCTGGATGTTCTCAAGCAGAGGTACTGAAGTGCGATTTCATTGATCTCCTAACAAAACTGCAATGTTTGGATGCTGAGGTTTTTAGTAGTGGACCTCTCCCACTTATAAGATTTGGAGATGAACGTTTCTCTAGGCTCAGTCAATTAAATAAGTGGCTCAAAGAAGTGTGTACTGCACTACCCGTGAGTTTCATTGACAATTTCTGCATTTTGTGGCAGCGCAGATATCTTTACAAGGTTTCTGTCTAAATAGACAAGGGGTTAAGTTATTGGCTGCCAACATTTTTTACTGTGTACGTCATTCAGCGGCCCAAAAAGAAAACACTGGCCTTGGTGACACGGCTGAAGGACAAAAAGATGCAGTTGTTCACAAACAATTGGAGGAACAGAAGATAAAGCGACACAAGGCGCAGATGGATTCATCAGCGTCATCCAAACAAACGGAGAAGTGAATGACAAATTAGATGAGCCAGCACGTTGAATCTCCCACACCCCTCCTCCACCCATGAAGAACCTTATCTGCAAATCTGACTGATATCTGAGGGGTCTTTTCCAGAATAAGTCAGACCCCTATGGAGATCAGGCATTTTTTATCCCTATAATTACAGGAAAGTTGGTCAAAGAAATAAGGCACAAAAAAAGTACCAGTACAAACGTTGTGAGGATAAAATGTGAATCTTTCAAACCATACCAGGTTTCTCCATACTCGCACGGACGGCGACCGCGCTGACGTCACTGCGGCTGTCCCTCGCGTAGTTTGCTTTATACTCGAGCACAACCAATGCGCGCTGTTTTGAAAGTGTGCTGCAGTTCTCCTCCAAGTCGGGGGTGTCGCTATGGCTGGTATTGGATAGGACATCACAGGATGGAGTTTCCTCTGCATTTTTTTGGGGTTATTTCCGGTAGCCATTTTTACTTTCCTTTCAGTAACAAGGACCAAAGCAACAACAATGGCGACCGCAACAGAACAAATGGACTTAGATGACCAGACGATACGTTTAGTGATGCTGCAAAATCGATCAAGAAGACTGCGACGTAGATGGTTTGTACAACCAAGGGGCACGCTGAGTACGTCATCACAGCATGTGACTAAAACGGACCATCCATCCATCCATTTTCTGAGCCGCTTCTCCTCACTAGGGTCGCAGGCGTGCTGGAGGCTATCCCAGCTATCATCGGGCAGGAGGCGGTGTACACCCTGAACTGGTTGCCAGCCAATCGCAGGGCACATACAAACAAACAACTATTCGTACTCACATTCACACCTACGGGTAATTTAGAGCCGTCAATTAACCTACCATGCACGTTTTTGGGATGTGGGAGGAAACCGGAGTGCCCGGAGAAAACCCACGCAGGTACGGGGAGAACATGCAAACTTCACGCAAGCGGGGCCGGGATTGAACCCCCGTGCCACCACTAAAACGGACCAATCACGAGAAATTATCTCCGCGGCATTCGACGCGAGGCAACCTACGCATAGGTGCTGCGCGGGGCAATTCGTCGGTCACGTGATGCAATGCGGGCGTTGTCGGCCACACGACCGCGGGAGTATAAAGAGGCCTTAAATGTATCTTACAAAAAGTACTGACAAAAACATTCAGAAGGAAGAGACTTAACATGAATACAAATAAAGGTAAAGGCTTTCAAATGTGACATTTATTGGACTTCAGTTTGAAACTAAACTGTGACATTTGTATTATTCGTTTTTAATCACGACACCCACCTGTTGTGTTGACCAGGCAAACACTAACTAACCTTGCAGCTGTGTTTACAACAGGCGAGAAGATGAAAGAGCATTGACAGGTGTCTCTCTCTCTCTCTCTCACACACACACACACACACACACACAATCGTCATCATCATCCACACACACACACACACACACACACACACACACACCATCATCACCATTTAAGGCTGATGACCTTTCTTTGGAAGAACACACCGGTCTGGACAACATGAGGCAACATTCATCCACTCCTGAAAATAGACAGTAAAGATGTCAAAGTACACATGTTTTCATCCCACAGCTGCTGTTAACAGTGGTCGATAGTACTACTTTAATTTGGTGGTGGGTGGGGGAAGAAACGATGCATGAGCATGTTGAGGTTCTATTCTAGCAAAGTTTTAAGAACAAAGAATGGAGGATCACAAACAACCCCTGTGATAGGAAAACTGGAATGCCTAAGCCTAACTAATTTTTAGATCTACAGTACAGTAAAGTACTGTACTTGTTTCCACTTTACGTAAGGACAATAAAAGGGTGCACTGCACGAGTGGAAACATAAAGATCTTGCTTACTCTGGCAGATTAAGCCAAACATCTCCCCCCAAAAAAAAAAAAAAAAATTAAAAAAAAAAAATGAAGGGCATTCAGGCAAAATGGAATTTTCAATGGTACACAAGACAGGATTTTTTTGTACATGTAAAGCCATATGAATTTGGGCTGGTATATTTAGGTGGTAGAGAAGGTTTAAGGGCTGAAATATGTGCCAGCAGGAACTGAATTTGAATCATTTACATTTGAATTTGAATTTCTACACTTGAATAATTGCATTCAAAAACTGAATTTGAAAAACTGAATTAGAATTTGTATTGTTTAAGTTTAAACAGTAGAGTAGTATAATTTGAAATTGAATTTATTAGTTTCAAACTGAAGTCCAATAAACTTGAAAGTGAATGTAAGAATTTTTTATCCGCAATGCAAATTAAAATTGTATATTTTCACATTCAGTTCAGATTCAGTTCGACAAATAGAATTTCAAATTAGCTGTGACACACATCCGGGAACTGTAAGGAATACCAATCAATCGACGATACACAGATCTCGTCTTCAGCTAATTAGCGCCTTCGTTATTTATCACGTGACATAGGGACTCTCCGGAAAGTCAAATCTTCTAACCAGCTACTGTATTTTAACCTTTCCTTAACCTTTTTGGAATGCATCATACGGTCAGGAAGAGATCAAAACGTGTTTCCTTTTGAATATAGGAAAGGACATATCACACAGACATGTTTAAGGCCTCTTTATACTCCTGCGCTCGCGTGGCCGACAACGCCCGCATTGCATCACGTGACCGACGAATTGGCCCGCTCGGCCCCTCTGCGTCGCTTGACGCGCACACGGCAAAAATTGTTGCTGCGAGTAGAATGCCGTGAAGATCATCTTCGTGATTGGTCCGTTTTAGTCACATGCTGTGATCATGTAATCAGCGTTCCTCCCGGTTCCACATAGCACCTACGCCGCCGCCTTCTCGATCGATTTTCCAGCATAATTAAACGTATCATCTGGTCATCTAGGTCCATTGGTTCGAGCAGTCTCAGTTCCACGGTCGCCATTGTTGTTGCTTTGTTCCTTGTTATGGAAAGGAAAGTAAAAACGGCTACCGGAAATGGCCACAAAATGCAGAGGAAACTCCACCCTGTGGCGTACTAGCCAATACCAGCCGTAGCGACACCCCGACTTGGAGGAGAACTGCAGCACACTTTCAAAACAGCGCACGTGGGTTGCTCTCGAATATAAAGGCAAACTGCGTGCGGGATAGCAGCAGTGACGTCAGCGCGGTCGGCGTCCGCGAGTATAAAGAAGCCTTAAGTCGTCTTTCCAGTTCTTTTCCAACATAACGTCATCCAGGCATTTTACTCCATGCCTAAGGCTTTACTGACACCTAGGGGTAGAAACAGCACATCTCAATACAGAGCACTTTTTCAAATGAATTTAGGGGGTTTACATTAATGAATCCCCGCAAATTTCCCTGAGATTGCCTGATCTCAGTAGTTAAGCAGGGTCCGTCCTGGTTAATATTTGGGTGGGAGACCCCCTAGGAATACCAGAAAATGGACAACGACTGCATTAGGACTGGACTCCAATTCATTCATGTAAACCCCTTAAATTCATGTGAAACAGTGTTGTCTGTATCGAGATGTGCTGTGTGCTGTTTCGACCCCTAGGTGTCAGTGAAGCCTAAAGGCTTCTTTATACTTGCGCGGACGGTGACCGCGGTGACGTCACTGCGGCTATCCCGCGCGCAGTTTGCCTTTATACTCGAGTCGGGGGTGTCGCTAGGGCTGGTATTGGCTAGGACACCACAGGGTGGAGTTTCCTCTGCACTTTTTGGGCCATTTCCGGGAGCAGTTTTTACTTTGCTTTCCGTAACAAGGAACAGAACAACAACAATGGCGACCATGGAACAGTGTCTGCTAGAACAAATGGACCTAGATGACCAGATGATACGTTTAGTTATGCTCCAAAATCAATCTAGAAGGCGGCGGCGTAGGTGGTATAAGGAACCAAGGGGAACACTGAGTACGTCATCACAGCATGCGACTAAAAGGGATCAATCACAAGAGATGATCTCTGCGGCATTCTACGCGCAGCAACAATTCGTGCTGTGTGCGCGTCAAGTGCCGCATAGATGCGCGGTCCAATGCGTCGGGCACGTGATGCAACGCAGGCGTTGTCAGCCGTGCGAGCGCGGTAGTATAAAGAGGCCTTAAGGCAGGGGTGTCAAACTCTTTTTTTGTCTCGGGCCGCATTGTAGTTATGATTTCCCTCAGAGGGCCGTTAGAATAGTGAAACCATATAAATGTTGAATCACCAAAACATATTACCATTACACAACAACTTGAGGGATAACGCGTCATGAAATCAGAAGACAAGGATAATAGTTTGTTCAAGTATTGTTTAAGTTACTGTAAAAGAAGGGTTTGGTAACAGAAAAATGCAATATCTCAACATTATTGTTTATTATTATGACAATTTGGAATTCGGGTACATATTTTAGCAAAAATCACGGAAGTTGACGAGCATGATTTGCTTTCGCGGGCCACATAAAATGGGGCCTTGAGTTAGACACCTATGCCTTAAGGCATGGAGTTCAATCCCTGAATGACATTACTTGGAGGAAAAAAAACGGAATGAAGACTTAGTCACGTCTGTGTCTTTTCCTATGTTCGAAAGGAAGCACCTGTTTATCTCTTTCTGACCGCATTCCACAAAGGTTAAGGAAAGGTGGTATAAAGGTTAAAATACAGTAGCTGGTTCGAAGAGTTGACTTCTCGGAGAGTCCCTATGTCACGTGATAAATAAAGGCGCTGATTGGCCAAAGACAAGATCTCCGTATTGCTGATCAATTGCTATTCCTTGCAGTTCCCGGATGTGTGTCACAGCTAATTTGAAATTGAATGAATCTGAAATGATCAAACTGAATGTGAAAATATATCATTTGAATTTTCACTGTGGATAAAAAATTCTTATTCAACTTTCAAGTTTATTGGACTTCAGTTTCAAACTACTAATTTCAAATTATACTATTCAGATACAGTTTTTAAATGCAATGTTTCAAACGAAACAATACACATTTTAATTCAGTTTTTGAATGCAATTATTCAAGTGTAGAAATTCAAATATACATTTTTCAAATTCAGTGCCTGCTGGCACATATTTCAGCCCACAAAGGTTGAACAAGGGGTCACTTGGTTGCTTACAATTTCCTTTCATCATAACGTGTAAATGGATATTGTTACTGCAACTTGTCTGTTTTTTTTTTTTTTTTTTTGGTCTGTGAGGAGGCAGTGATCCTTAGCGTTATCAAGGGTCACAATAGGCCATGCTACCTGATACACAAATACCATTTCTGTATTACGACTGGGAATTTGAACGTTTCTCGGATTTCATTACTTGACACTCATCTGGCAGCAGTTTTAATGGGCGTAGCTGACGAACAAAATGCACTGCTGCTGCAGACACACAAATATAATTTTACCTCAGTTAACGCATACAAATGGACACTGTTACACACACACACACCGACAACAATTAATATTTGATAGCTGGCATGTACGTAGTAAGCCAACGGGGAAGGTGATGAACTGTTCACTGGCTTGTGTTCTCCTTAAAGCAGCTTCTACGATAACTAGCTGCACAATTATGGTAATGTCAATTTGAATGTGCTTTTTTGTTTTGTAAAGAGTTAAGAGACAGACTGCACGTGCATCGGAAAGTAAGGCACATAAACGTGTCAGTTGAATACAATTGTACTTATGTCCGAGCTGCCCTCACTCGAGACATTAGCCCGAGTTTGAGCATGAACCACTACTAGCGTCAGCATCAAGCTAGCAAGGTTAGCTTCGAATGCGAGAACATACCCCGTCTCTTTCTCTTGCCATTTGCTTTTCCTCAGGACAGTGACGACGAAGAAAGGACACGTTCTTCCGAGAAAAAACGAAAAAGAAATACATAAAAATACATAAAACCCGTAATCCTGTAGCAGTGCCGCAAAGTACTTCCCACTGTTTTCCACTCTTGGTTCACATCACTGGTGGTGAGCCGAGCAGCTAGCAGGCAAGACTGTTGGCCCTCAAATTCACAAATTCAAATCACATCGCGATAGTTTGTGTGGAGTGGAGATAAATGGTATGGTCCACTCAGGCATTTCTGGGAAAGTACACTAACAAGCACAATCCAGTGAGCGCAAAACAAGTGATCTTTCTATAATGACCACAAATATCACGCAGGGATTTATTTATTTGCAGTGATAGAACTGCCCTGTCTTAGATACATTTATGCCCCAAATGAGAATGAAGCGTGAAATCAAATTTATGTGCATTAAAGCTTATTATATTATCTCTGCAAAGACAAGAGTTTTTGATAAAACTATAGTTTAGGATTTCATTTGATTGTGACGACAGAATAGTAGAAGCGACATGAAGTAGCAAAACAAAAATCATATTTTTAGACGAGCGCACCCTATTACGCAGGTCCAACTGCGTTGCAAAAAGGTAAACTAAATGAAAATTTTGAGCGATAACGATTCTACTTGTAATAAATTCTGTATATGTTTTATGTATTTACAATATTTTGATAAGGACTTGCCTTATGTTCTGGCCTGAAGTGAAAAAAATCTTTATTTTCATGATATATACATCCATATTGTCCCAGAAAATATGATAAACGATAATATTGTTTTTAGGCAGTTGATATAATGATACTAGAGCATATTAGCATAATAATTCAAGCACATCCTCCAAGAACTATTTACTTTTAATTCAAGAATATTTAACATTTGCATTTAAATGTAGAGCAACAATAAAGTCTTAAAAATATAAAAAGACTCAGGCTCTCTTCACAAAAATTGCATTGAAAACAAACAGTAAATAATAGTGAATTTAAATGGACTAAATCAGGTTTCCAAACTCATCACAGTACAGAATCTGCTCTTATCAAAGTGCTAAATGAGGTTGAATACTGACTCGGGAAAGGTGGCAATACCTTAAGAACTGCCAATCAAGTTTCCAGTTGGTTAAACAAGCAGCAACAATAATTTGTTAACAGTAAGTAACAACAACAAAAACTCTGTCCCATTTTTATTTGCACTGTTGTGCAAAGGAAGCCTTAATTGGAAGTTGTTAGGAAGGCCCTGCAAGTCCCGTCATGTCTTTTATTCCTAGCTGAAGGAATTGAGTGGGATGGTTATATTTCAAATGCATTCTGAGATTGGTTGTGTTGCCATTTTTTGTAGCAAATTGCTTCGTGCAAATGCAACCTACTGGGTCGTTAATATTAGCGGTCTCTCCGTGTTCATTTGGCTTAAATCCAATGTGTTCCCACACGGCCACTGTGGCATTTGGCTTCGGAATTCATTCCATTTACAGCCTTTGAAAAATTTGGACATCGAGTACACAGTAGGTCATCCTCTCTTTTACCTGCTTCAACGCTGTGCACACGGTGTCTCTGTGTGTGTGTGTGCGTGAGAGAGGGAAAGAGTCCCACCTCCCAAAGCAGCGAGCAAGCTAACTGAACACGCATGTAAACAATTTATCCAGTCTGACAAAACCATCCATTTTCTGAGCCGCTTCTCCTCACTAGGGTCGCGGGCGTCCTGGAGCCTATCCCAGCTGTCATCGGGCAGGAGGCGGGGTACACCCTCAACTGGTTGCAAACAAATAACCATTCGCACTCTCAGTCATGCCTACGGGCAATTTAGAGTCTCCAATTAATGCATGTTTTTTGGGATGTGGGAGGAAACTGGAGTGCCCAGAGAAAACCCATGCAGGCACGGGGAGAACATGCAAACTCCACACAGGCGGGGCCGGGGATTGAACCCGGGTCCTCAGAACTGTGAGGCTGACGCTCTAACCAGTTGCTCACCGTGCCGCCAACTATCGTGCCCATTTTTTTAATTTAACAATCAGTCGACATGTCGTGACAGGCCTACGCCATTGATATCCAACACGCAAGAGCCATATCAAATACTGTAATCTGCATTTACTAAGGTGGTGGTTTTTCCAGACATGCAAAAACCAAAGGCATGAAAAAGGTGACCAAAAAAAAAAAAAAACATTTTAGGGGGGTCTGGGGGAATCCCCCGCAGAGATTAAACATTTTTTTTTTTACATAAATTAAACAACCTGGAAGACTCTAAAGAATATAATAGGGCAAAAAAACAACAACATTTTTTAAATTCTTCACACAGAAAAACGTATTTGGCCTTGCCACCGAGCAGCTTTTTAACCACCTTGGTAACCTCAACCCCAGAGATAGGAGAGCTCGCCTCAGTTCCCAGACTCTGCTTCCTCATGGGAAGGCGTGTCGGTGGAATTGAGGAGGTCTTCGAAGTATTCTCCCCACCGACTCACAATGTCCCGAGTCAAGGTCAGCAGCGCCCCATCCCCACGATACAGTGTTGATGGTGCACTGCTTCCCCCTCCTGAAATGTCAGATGGTGCAGACATGCAAACACTAAAGGCATGAAAAAGGTGACAAAAAAAAAAAAACATTGTCAGCTTGGGCGTCTGGGGGATCCCCCGGGCCCCTGCAGAGAATTTTTTTTTTTTTTTTTTTTAAACATAAATTAAGCAATCTGGAAGACTCTGAAGAGTACAATGAGGCAAAAAAATGTTTAAAGTAAAATTCTTCACCCAGAAAAAGTTATTTACACCGCTCAAGTACAGGTTGATGTACAAATTTAAGATTCAAATAAATTTTCCTTATTTCTTTGCTTTTTTGTTCTGGCCTCCACCTGTACCTGATGCCTGCTTCAAGCTGTGCCACATGAATTGCATCCTCCTCTTTAAGCACTCTCATTCTGAAAAAGAACTGACTAAAATCATTATCTGTTTCACTTAATTTTTCACTATTACCAACTTCAAAGGCTAATCCCAAATGCATCCTCCAGGAAAATATTAAGTACAATATTTTTCTGTTTTTATTGGCCATTTCTGAATTTGAAGTTAGTTCATTCTGTGTTGTGAGATCATCCCAAACATCGCTCCGTCGCTTAATACATTTAACATTAACATCTGTAAACTAATTAGATAATTGTAGACACGTTTCCTAATTAATACAAAATCTACTACCGGATCAACTTGTCGCCGATGTTACGTGTGCTTCGCGGTTCCACTTGGGACCACAATAAGGGGCCCCGCAGCACCTCAATGCAAAAATACAAAAGACAGCGCAACAAATACCACACTGGCTGATCTGATGAGCAAAAATGTTGCTTAAACGTAAGAGTAGCAATAGAGGATGTCCTCTCCACAGGTGGGTAGAGTAGCCAAACATTGTCCTCATATAAGAGTACTGTTACTTGACAATAATTTTACTTAAGTAAACAGTAGTCCTCCAAAAAATTACTGGAGTAAAAAGTGAAATTACTAAGTACTGAGTAAATAGTGAGTAACCTGATTTTGATTTTTTTTTTTACAGCATGAACAATAATAATATATTTTTTTAAATTACAAACTAAATAGTGAATGTACAGTTCTGATGTTGCTGTGTGTATGCGTGCAGAGTGAAAACTAAAAAAAAAACATTTGCAATTTACTGCACGGTATTTTCTCAAGTTATGAGTGAGCTGAAATATCCACGTTTGAGCAGACAGTCCCAGACAAATACTACAATACATGAAAGCTGTCGTTTTTGTTCGTCTAAATGTAAACAAGAGTAGCGTGCTGTTGCCTTCATTGTAACGACCTTCCAAACATGGCCGCCACGTACGCACGACGATCAGCCAGACATAGTACCTATGTCCGGGAAGCCCAATGGAAGACGTTGGGTGAGGTTGTGTGACTTTCTTGTGACGTGATTGGTGAACTGGAATTAAACGTCACGAGCGCGTAAGTTGGATGGCGCAAACAGCGCCCGACGCGGAAGCCGAAGTCTTAGTCTCGCGCACAAAATTGCTGATAAGCAATAATTGATAAAAATGGCAAGCAACATTTAGATCATTGTAACAGAGTAAAATTACCGAGACTTATTAACAACAGAAGCGGCGGAAGTTTTCTTCTGGTCTCGTCAACTCCTGTGACTTCGAGCGCACAGGTGGAACCACAGGCCGCCGCGGAGTAATATTCAGAATTACATCTGTGTGTTGATGGAGGATGTGTGGAATGGATCTAGCGGCCAGCGTTCAAGGAGTACGAAACAGCCTAGGAGGTCAGTGACGGCGATCACCCCGCCCCCCTCCAGGAATAACTCATTGCATCTATACGATTTACGTAAATGGCCTATTTTGAGTTCAAAACGGCAAATTTTGCAGACAGCCAGCTGATTTGCATGTTTTTCACAATCAGCGGTACAGTATTCAGTTTAATATTGGGGTTGAAGTTTTGCAGAGTTGAACTCTACTGAACTCTAAATGTGAGCCATTTATCAGTTCCACTAAAATATGTTAGAAAAAGCTCTGTATAATTCAGCCCTACAAGACTGAAAACATAAAAAAAATAAAAATGAAAAAAAAATAGCTAAAAGTTTTGGATTGCATATCGTATTGTGCAAGTGGTTGTCAGTGATTTTTCATTAAATATTGAGTTTGGGGTGCGATGTTGTCCTAATGTTTTATATTGACCCACGGTGAATTGAGTTTGACACCCCTGAAATAGATGTTTAAACCGTCTCTTAACAAATGTCGTCTCTTAACAAATCTCTTATCAGTGTTTAAAATTTGGACAAAAATAATTCAGACAAGTATTTGAATGAGAATTTATTAGCCAGTAGTTAACTATAAACTTTCAAAAATGCTCTGGTACCTCCATCCCACACAATGGCTGATAATCTGAGCATTTAACACAGTAAAATGACATAAAACAGAGGAATGCATTCAAATTTAATTACATTTTACCCATTTTGCTTTTTTTTTTTTTTCAAAAACTTTTTTGTATATGATCAAGGTCTAGTCAAACCATCCCTAGACCTGGCAGAGTAAATGTTTTTCTTTTTTTTTTAAGAAAGAATTTATCATTTTGCAATGTTTTCAGTGTTTTAGGTTTTTCAATGTTTAATTTTTTTTCTCTTTTTCCATCGGTGAAGCAGGTTTCAAAATGTTCAATCTGTAGATAGGAATAATAAATTAATGGTTACATATTCATTGTAATAAGACGTAACTCTTGGGCATTGTGATTAAACCAAATGAAACTCCTTACACACCTTAGACACTGGGAACACCAGCAGGAGTGGTGGACTTCTGAGCAGCCTCTTTGGCCTGGTGGGCCTGGAGCACGGCAACAGCCTCATCCACCTAAATCAAAACAATGCTGAATGAACTTCACACAGGTTGGTGTTGAATTACAGTAAGCCCACACACTGTGCAGAGGAAAAACGGAAAATCAGTTTTGTTTTCAAGCCATTCACTGACCTTTGAGCGCAGGGATTCGGGCGATTCAAGCATGTGAAGAAGCTCAGAATTGTCTATTTCCAGCAGCATGCCAGTGATCTTGCCCGCCAGACTTGGGTGCATGTTCTGAATCAGGGGGAACAGTCGCTCACCTGAGGGAACAACAAGTGTTATCTTGAATCAGTGGAGCCACTCAGAATGTTAGTTTATCTCAAAACAAGCATATAAACTACTGACCCAGCATCTGCTTCTGTTCCTGAGGAGGGGCAGCAGCCAGCATGGAGGCAGTCAGAGGCTCCTGTCCTTGGACATGGACAGCAGGCTAACAAAAATACACAATTGTTATCTGAACATTCCCTTTCAAACATTAATAAAGAACATTTATTCAGCATGTCAAACTAACCATAGTGAGAGAGAGAGAGAGAGAGAGAGAGAGAGAGAGAGAGAGAGAGAGAGAGAGAGAGAGAAAAACATTATACATTCCATATTAAGTCTAGAGCTGTATTTATGTAAAAATAAAAAATAAACCTGCTGCATGGTGACTTGTGGCTGGGAGGCCATGTGCTGCTGAGGATTACGGACACCTGCGGCATATTTGTAGTGGGGCATTGCACGCACTGGGGCGGCAGTGGCCGAAGCACTGGCAGGGCGCTGGCTGAGGGCCTGGGTGGCTGTGATGCAGAAAACAAATGGAAGGAGAAAAATAAAAAGGTACATCCTCTTAATGTTACTATCATAAAAGCAAAGACTAAAGTGAGAATGCTAGTTTTACTCACGCATACGTTGAGAGGCCATCATGCGTGGGACCTGGGTGTTGGTGGTGGCAGTGGGACGGATGGTGCTGAAAGTCTGGGGCCTGGGAGCTGAAGGCCGCATTGCATTGGGCATGTTCTGGAAGTCTAGAGGAAGAATATGATATTTTAGATTAACACTAACAAAAATGTATCAACAACAATGCAAATGTTTATACTTACGCTGTGGACGCACTGCCTGAGTGGCCCATCGTGGGCTGGGACGCAGCTGGGCCAGTTGGTTGGCAGAGTAATATGCAGCACGGTTTTGGGCCTAAGGACAAACACCAATATTGATCATCTCATTTAAAACAGTTAATTCCTAACTATTAAGAGACTATCAGCCACACACACACAAATTATCATTCCAATATGCTTGTCTTCCAAGGACTCACCTGAGGTAGAGCTGTCATAAAGTAGCCAGAAGGTGGAGCTTGTTGATAAGGGTTGAGGACAGGGTTAGGCACAGCTCGGACAGTGGCCATCCTCTGCATGTACTGATTGGTTAGATGGGCCTGACGCTCTTCTTTGCGTTGAGCAAGGGCCACATACAACGGCTTAGTGGCAACAATACGCCCGTTCATCTCTGTTACAGCTTTAGTGGCCTCTTCTGGAGAAGAAAAACACACAAAGCCAAAGCCTTTGCTGCGGCCACCCTCCATCATAACCTGCGGAGGAAGAAACTAAGCTGAGTGGTGCAAAAGCATCATCAATTCATCACTAGTTTTTTCAATTAAAAAAAATAAAAAATTGATTGATTCCTACAAGTCCTAACCTTAGCACTTGTTATTGTCCCAAATGGAGAGAATTCCTTGCGCAGTCGCTCATCATCAAGGCCATCGTCCAGGTTTTTCACATAGAGATTGACACCCTGGAATACAAGTTCACAAGTTGCTCTTGAGTCTCAATTTTGAGTTTAAAGTTTGAAGGAAAGAAAGGCATCCCAAGTGTAAAATTTTCCTTTCAAACCAACCTGGTATCTCGTCATGCGATCCTGTTTCATCTGCTCAAATTTGCGCTTGAGCTCATTCTGGCGCTCACCCTTTTTCTGGGCACGACCCACATAAACTTGTCTGCCATTCAGTTCTTTACCATTCATGTCATCCACAGCCTACAAAGACAAAAATAAAATAATAAAATCACCCATTACGACATTCAACAACACTGCCAAATTTCCTACCTTTTGTGCATCTTCATGTCTCTCAAAGCTGACGAAACCAAATCCTTTGGATTTGCCACTCTCGTCAGTCATAACACGGATACTGAGTGCTGGGCCTAAAGAAAATGAAAATGGCAAAAAATAAAGACCTTTTGCCCAACTTGGTAACGTGTCAAATATTCCAGTAAATATTTTCATTCATCCAGCTCAATTTATTCTCAGAACATTGAATCAGTTGCAACTGGACAGTTCTAGTTGTCTGAGAAGACATTTTGCCTCTAACGCAGTGATTCTTAACCTGGTTTAGATCGAACCCCAGGGGTTCGGTGAGACAGTCGCAGGGGTTACTGTCCCGCAGTAATGTTCTTGACAATTTTAAAAGTAATTTCTATAGGTTAGCAGCCCTCCAGTCATAGTGATAACCACAATTTTACTAATAATTAGTTTTACATTTAATGTTAATAATTAGTTTGACATTTAATGTTAAAGCACTGTGTTGCATTTTTGTATGAAAAGCGCTTACAAATAAAGTTTGATTGATTGGTAATTCCTTTCGGTGTTTTGGCTTCCGGTTTCTCCGCTTCGGTTTTCGGTCAAGAATATTCATTTTTGTGCATCATTTATTTTCAACTTTGTGGAAACAGTTTGGGGATGGCCCCTTCCTGTTCTAACAGGACTGTGCATCAGTGCACAAATCAAGCTGCATAAAGACATGGATGAGAGAGTTTGATGTGGATGAACTTGAGTGGTCTGCACAATCCTGACCTCAACCCTATAGAACACTTTTGGATGAATTAGAGCTGAGACTGAAAGCCAGGCCTTCTCGTCCAACATAGTGTGTAATAGGGCCGCACAATATATTGTTTGAGCATAGTCATCGCGATGTATGTGCGCGCAATAGTCACATCACAGGGTCCGCTGCGATGTTGGTGTACTGTAATATAAAGTGGATCAACGAATATAAAAAGTGACCAACAGAGGGACCTGTGTAAGATTAGCATCCATGTTATGATCATTTATAACATTTCAAACAACACACGGAGCAGCCCCGGGTGTTGTATATTTATCTCCCTTGTAAATCAACTATGAAAGAGGATGCAGAAACAATGTACACCTGCTGCTTTTCTTATTTCGCTCTTCAGAATGTAGGCAGGCTCACCGCAGCTGCGCGTGTGCTAGCTGCGTTCAGGGACACTACGTAAATGGGAGCGAACAAGTTATTAACAAGTTCATTTTTCATTTTTGGAATGGTGAGCTGAACTTTGAACTAATTTGTGTAGAAAATTAACTTCCCCAACACTGAACCTGTATTTTTTCAACTTGCAACATTATATATCCATCCATCCATCCATTTTCTGTGCCGCTTATCCTCACTAGGGTCGCGGGTGTGCTGGAGCCTATCCCAGCTGTCATCGGGCAGGAGGCGGGGTACACCCTGAACTGGTTGCCAGCCAATCGCAGGGCACATAGAAACAAACAACCATTCGCACTCACAGTCATGCCTACAGGCAATTTAGAGTCTCCAATTAATGCATGTTTTTGGGATGTGGGAGAAAACCGGAGTGCCCGGAGAAAATATATATCCATGGTTTATAATTATTCTTATTATTTTTTACAAAAATCACCCCCCCCCCCACAGCCTATATATAATGCATTTTTACAATGCATGATTTTGATTCTACCCATATGATCAAAACGAAGTATTCTCTATTTTTCCCCCAAAGAATTATTCTGAAGCACTTGATTTTAACACTTCATCCTTTACTTGCTCTTATTTTGGAATTCACAGCCCTACTTTTATTTAGTTAATAAGAACACACACAGTTGTGCTCTATGTTTGATTACCCAGGCAGAAGTTGTAAGATGGGTACAATTCTTTAAAGAAAACGAAGGAGCAGCCAAAACACAATTTTATTTTAATGGGAATCAAATTAAACGATCAAGCATTTCAGAAAAGCATTATTAAACGAAACATAACCATAAATAAATTAATGTTGCTGTTCATCAGTCATATTTTAAAAAGTTCACAATTTCTGCCAGACTATGTAAACTTATGCGCACAACAGTACATATATGCAGTCAGTCTAACCCCGTCATATTGGAATGAAAGTGGAGGGTACACCTTTTTTATAACCATTAAGTGGCGGTGGCATTTTGGAATGAAAGTGTCCAGCTCATAACCACTAGATGGCGGCATACATTTATAAAATGTTAAAAGTTTTTTCCATTTGCCCCTATACCCATGTATAATGCACGCTATTGACTTTTGACAATATTTTTTGTGGGGGAAATTCGCATTATAGATGAGAAATTACAGTAAATAAGGCACACATTCAACAGGTGGTACGACAAACACAACAACAAAAATGTGTCTTTTATTATGGCAATAATTATAATTTGCATGTCGGAATGAATTGTGGGAACCGCATGGCTCATTACGCTTGTGGCTAGTCCAAACTGCAGCGTCCCTATTGTCGCCTGACCTTGCTGCTTTCCGCTGTTCGGCTACTAAGGTGGAATGTTTGTTGCATACTATGTGTTTGCGCCGCCCCAGCTAATCTACAAGCTACAACTAACGGGTAAATACGATGCCAAGCTGCGGAGGCGAATGTGAGCTTTGCGTCCGAATCATCGCCTCCATGACAGCGAATAAACTACATTTTGAGGACTGTCATTATCACAGAGGGATAGTAAGACAGGAGACAGATGGCGGGGAAGCCAGTTGCTAAGCTATCGTAATGAAGTCCCAAAACATCAAATCAGAGTAAGAGTACACTTGTCACATAGGTCTGGCTTGAACCACGTTAAAGCAGAGATGAGCCAAATTTGAAAATCAAAACATTTCTAGTGGAAAACAGACAGTAGGGCTGCACGATTATGGCCTAAAGCACGATTATTTTGATCAACGTTATAATCACAATTATTAATTACGATTATTCCTCATCCATCCATCCATTTTCTACACTGCATATCCTCACTGGGGTCACGGGTATGCTGAAAGCGTATCCCAGCGAACTGCAGGCAGGAGGTGGGGTACACCCTGAACTGGTTGCCAGCCAATCGCAGGGCCCATTGAACAAACATTCACACTCATTGATACCTACGGACAATTTAGAGACTTCAATCAACCTACCATGCATGTTTTTGGGATGCGGGAGGAAACCGCAATACCCAGAGAAAACCCACGCAGTCACGGAGAAATCAAGCAAACTCCACACAGGAGAGGCCAGATTTGAACCCAGGTCTTGAGAACTGTGGGGTGGATGTGCTAACCGGTGGGCAAATGTGCCGCCTAATTGTGTTGTGTGTCATGTTAGGGAAAAATATTTTTATTGCGCTGCTTTTTAAACATACAATATGGAACAGTTTTAAGTCCAAAATGAATATCTATAGAAGAAATGATAGATAAAAATTTTAAACATTTACCTCACAAAAAAATTCTACTTTAGCAAGGGCTAACTGAATAAATACAGTGGGGCAAAAAAGTATTTAGCCAACAATTGTGCAAGATCTCTCACTTAAATAGATGACCGAGGCTTGTAATTTTCATCATAGGCATACCTCACTTATGAGAGACAAAATGAGAGAGAATTTTTTTTTTTAATTCCAGAAAATCACGTCTAATTTTTAAAGAATTTATTAGCAAATTATGGTAGAAAATAAGTATTTGGTCACTGACAAACAAGCAAGATTTCTGGCTCTCACAGACCTGTAACTTCTTTCAGAAGCTCCTCTGTCCTCCACTCGTTACCTGTATTAATGACACCTGTTGGAACTCATCAGTATAAAAGACACCTGTCCACAACCTCAAACACACTCCAAACTCCACTATGGCCAAGACCAAAAAGCTGTTAAAGGACACCAGAAACAAAATTGTAGACCTGCACCAAGCTGGGAAGACTGAATCTGCAATAGGTAAGCAGCTTGGTGTGAAGAAATCAACTGTGGGAGCACTTATTAGAAAATGGAAGACATACAAGACCACTGATAATCTCCCTCGATCTGGGGTTCCTCGCAAGATCTCACCCCGTGGGGTCAAAATTATCACAAGAATGGTGAGCAAAAATCCCAGAACCACACGGGGGGGATCTAGTGAATGACCTGCAGAGAGCTGGGACCAAAGTAACAAAGGCTACCATCAGTAACATACTAGGCCGCTAGTGACATGCAGTGCCAGACGTGTCTCCATGTTTAACAAAGTACATGTCCAGGCCAGTCTGAAGTTTGCGAGAGAGCATTTGGATGATCCAGAAGAGGATTGGGAGAACGTCATATGGTCAGATGAAACCAAAATAGAACTTTTGGTAAAAACTCAACTTGTTGTCTTTGGAGGAGAAATAATATAGAGTTGCATCCAAAGAACACCATACCTACTGTGAGGCATGGGGGTAGAAACATCATGCTTTGGGGGTGTTTTTCCTGCAAACGGACCAGGACGACTGATCCGTGTAAAGGAAAGAATGACTGAGGCCATGTATCGTGACATTTTGAGTGAAAACCTTCCAACAGCAAGGGCATTGAAGATGAAACGTGGCTGGGTCTTTCAGCATGACAATGATCCCAAGCACACCGCCTGGGCAACGAAGGAGTGGCTTTATAAAAAGCACTTCAAGCTCCTCGAGTGACCTAGCCAGTCTCCAGATTAGAACCCCATAGAAAATCTTTGGAGGGAGTTGAAAGTCTTTTGCCCAGCGACAACCCCAAAACATCACTGCTCGAGGAGATCCGCATGTTAGAATGGTCCAAAATAGCAGGAAGTGTGTGAAAACCAAACTCCACACAGGCGAGGGCGCATTTGAACTCTGGTCCTCAGAACTCTGAGGCAGATGTGCTAACCAGTCGGCCACCATGCCGCCCCGCAAGAAGACATTTGGCTGCAAATGCATCCACCAGTCCAAGGTTGATGCAACAAATACAGTAAAATAAATATTGAAGCCATAATTTAGCAATTTTAGAGTAGTGATTATGTTGTGAAACTGAACAGTAGGCAGAATTTGTTTATCCTATTACATAATAGTAGGCTTTACACGATCAGGATTTCTGGAGCCGATCAGAGAGTTTAAAAAGCCGATAACCGATCAGATCACAAGACGGAGCAATGTGTCTATTTATATGACTTGTTCATTTACTGAATATACTTGTGTACTGTATACTGAGTATTTTCAAAGGTATTCTCTAGCATTTTAGACAAAAGGCAATACAGTGACCGTGAGACGGCATTCAAGGATTGGCCACTGACATAAGTTTAAGTGTTCATTCATTCAAACTAACATTACAAAATGACAGAAATAATGGGGGCTAACTTAGTGTAATTAAATTACTTTATTGTAATTAAATTATTTCGCACACACAGAAACTTTAGAACATGATTCAACAGAACGCTGACAACTGTTAGTGCTAGTACTAGCTTGCTAGGCTACAGAACGTTTTGTTGCCTGCTTCCGAGGCGTATTGTATTAGAAGTACGTGAACATACCTCAAGCAATCCCTGAATGAATGTCCTCTCCCGAGCGTCGGTGATGACCACTACACGTTTTTCCTTATTACCCCAATAAATTTGCGATCTTTTGTTGTCGTCGCCATGGTAACAAAGTGTATCCGGTGCAAATAATGTATCTTTGTTCCTCTATTTATGCCAGTGAGGCATAGTGACAGACAGAACAAATGAATGGTCTTCTATTAGATTGCAGGAAGTAAATACAGTAATTAATGTATCCACTTTTTGTGACATTTGTTTGTAGGGGTGCCGTGAGAGTGATCAAATTGTAAAATATGTTCCTTGGCTCCATAAAGGTTGGAAATCACTGCTCGAGTCAGATCGTGTATTCTAATCAGTCAAGCCAACATTACATGACAGAAATAATGGGTGCTAACTTACTATAATTAAATTACTTTATTTTTAATTCAATTACTTCACCCACACCGAAACTTGAGAATGATTCAACAGAACGCCGGCATGTTTACGGCCAACCGCTCGTGCTACCACTAGCTTGGCGCTCTCCACTCGTGTTCGTTGCCACGGTAACGTGTGTATCCGGTTGCATTTGAGTTGACAGGATAAAGCCCAATGATTGTAAAAAAAAAACGGGATGCGGTGGGATCTGAATACAAGATTTTATTGCGGTAGTCTGACAGTGCAATTGTGAGAGCAAATGTGCCTTGTAGCCCGGGCATTACGTGTTGCCTGTCTCCGACATGTTGTCTGTCCCACACCGCCATGTTTTTTTTTTAAATAACTTTATTGGCCGTCAGATATTTACAGTCAAAAGACACGCGACAAGGCTAAAAAGAAACTAGCTTTTGGATTCAAATATACAGTGCACGCGGCGACGCGGAGTAAATGTCTTTTGCGGAGCCGATCAATGACGTCATTGATCGGATCTGCAAATTATGACAAAGCCGATCAGCATAAAAGGCTAAATATCGGCCCATACCGATCAGCCCGATTAAAAAAAAAAATTAAATTAAATAAAATTTATTTAAAAAAAAAAAAAAAAAAAAAAAAAATCGGTGTAAAGTCTACTTACCATATTTTCCAAACAACTCCTTAAGCTTTTCATCATCCATATCCTCCCCAAAGTTCTTAATATAAACATTGGTGAATTCTCTTGCACGGGCTCCGAGCTCAGCTTCCCTCTCTTTACGAGACTTGAAGCGCCCAACAAATCTATCGGACAGGGGGGAAAAAAACAACCTTTAGGCAATATTTGGATTACATTTGGACTAAAATCAAAAGATTATACGTTCCAATTTTCCACTCAGAACAGGGATGTCCTGACATACAGAAGGTTGGATGTTGAAAATTTTAATGATGCAGGGGCAACTTCGATATTGATCTTTTTAGTAGAACAAAACTAATCAAATGTAGTAAAACATATATATGTTCAGCAGTTTGATATACAGTGGGGGAAATAATTATTTGATCCCTCACTGATTTTGTAAGTTCACCCACTGACAAAGACATGAGTTGTCTATAATTTTAATGGTGGGTTTATGTTAACAATGAGACAGAATATTTAAAAGAAAATCCAGATCATCACATTTAAAAAATTATAAATGTATTTCATTGAGTAAAAGAATGATTCCCTACCAACAATAATGAATTCTGACTTCCACAGACTTAGTCTTCTCACTTTAAGAAAGTACTGCTAATCTAAAATCGTTAGCTATATGAAAAACACCTCTCTCAACTTGTTACCTGTATAAAGACACCTGTCCACAGAAATCAATCAACCAGACAAAAACCTCTCCATCATGGGAAAGACCCAAGAACTTTGAAAGGACATCAGGGACAAGATTGTCGACCTGTACAGGGCTGGAATGGGCTACAAGACCATTGGCAAAAGTCTGGGTGAAGAAGCAGTCTGTGGCTCCTCTAAAAACTAGACCTCGTGGGGTATCTCAATTATAATTAGAAAGGTTGGGCACCAGCCCACAACTACATGGGAGGAGCTTGTTAATTATCTCAAGGCAGCTGGGACCACAGTCACTAAGAAAAATATTGGCAACACACTAAGCCATAATGGATTTAAAATCCTGCAGCATCTGGAAAGCCCCCTCCCTCAAGAAGGCACATGTCCGAAGTTTGCCAATGAACCCACTGAATGACTGGGAGATGGTGATGTGGTCAGATGAGATCAAAATCGAGCAGTTTCGAATCAACTTGACTCGACGTGTTTGGAGGAAGCGGAATTCAGACGATGACCCCAAGAAAACCATCTCCACCATCAAGCGTGACGGTGAAAGCATTATGCTTTGGGGGTTTCTCTTCAAAGGGGACAGGTCAATTTCACCGACTTGAGGGAAATATGGATGGAGCCTTGTACCGTGAAATGCTGGGTGACAACCAGATAATTTAAAATCGGTAGTGGATGAGGCTTCCCGCACGACAATGACCCAAAGCACACAGCCAAGGAAATGAAAGACTGGCGAAAGCAGCAGCACATTAAGGTCTTGCATGGAGTGGCGTAGCCAGTCTCCAGACCTGAACCCCAGAGAAAATCTGTGGAGGGAACTGAAGCTTCGAGTTGCCAAGGCACAGCCTTTGAAACCGGAAGGATTTGGAGAGGATCTGCAAAGAGGTCCAAAATTCCTCCCAATGTGTCCAAACCTGGTGACCAACTACAAGAAATGTCTGACCTCTGTACTTGCCAACAAGGAGTTCTCCACCAAGTACCAAGTCATGTTTTGACAGGGGGTCAAATACCATAATTTATGTATAATGTGCACCCATGTATAATAAGCTCCCCCAAAGTTGACCTCAAAATTATGGAAAACCCTTCTACCCACGTATAATGCATTTTTACAATGGATGATTTTGCTTCGACCCATGTGATCAAAACGAAGTATTATCTGTATTTTGTTATTTTTTTCCCCAAAGAATTCTGAAGCACTTCACCTGAAATTTTTTATTTACTTGCTGTTATTTTGAAATTCAAAGCCCTATTTTTATTAGAAAATGAGAAAACACACAGTAGTGCTCATATGTTTAATTACACAGGCAGAATTTGTAAGATGGGTACAATACATGGGCCAAGTGAAACATTTTTATTTCGATGGGATTCAAATTAAACTGCCAAGCATTCCAGAAAAGCATTATCATTAAACAAAACAAAGAAATTAATGATGGTTGTTCAGTCATCAGTTGTAAAAACAATCTTTCACAAATTCTGCCAGGGTATGTAAACTTATGAGCACAATTGTACATATGCAGTCATACGTACCCCCGTCATATTGGAATGTAAGTGCAGGCTACACCTTTTTCCTAACCTTTAGGTGGCGGTGGCATATTGAAATGAAAGTGTAAAACTTTTTCATAACCTCCAGATGGCGGTATACATTCATAAAATATAAACGTTTTTTTCTATTTTCTCATGTGTAATGTGCACTAATGGAAATGTTTTTTTTTTGGGGGGGGGGGGTGCACATTATACATGTGAAATTAGGGTACTAGTTTCCCTCAATTAAGTGCAATTTTAATCTTTTGCTTAATGCGATTTTCTATAATTTCTTTCTGATATAGTTGCTCCCTGTTAAAATACACTAAAATTATAGACCATTCATGTCCTTTTCAGTGAGTAAACCTACAAAATCAGTAAGGGATCAAATAATTATTTCGTTCACTGTAATTGACACAGCCGACATCTCAGCTTTGTTATAGGTGACAAAGCAAATGGTATTTTGTTCTAATGACTTTTTGGCAACAGTCTCTACATACAGTACTTTTGTTAATGTGAATAAATACCTGACAGCTAAATTTTCTTAAATAGTAATGCAGTGAGAGAATACAAGGATCTGGATGAATTTTAATAAATCTGTATGCCCAAAGGGGTTTATGCTGTTTCAAGTTTTGTATACAGGATCTTTTGCTCTACATTGAATTTTAAGCCGTGACACACACACAATATAAATGATTACATCTTGTTAATCATATTAAACGCACTCAGATACTCTCATAGCATTAGATTACAAAAGACAAAAAGGTTAGTAAGACACTTCATTCGAGGTGTCAATCATAATCCCACTTACACTTTTCTGTCATTGAGCAACATGCCATTCATTTTCTCAATGGCTCGCTCAGCAGCCTCGTGGGTCTCAAAGTGCACAAAGCCGTAACCCTTTGAGCCATTTTCATCACAAACCACCTTGGAGAGGGAACATTTGAGCACTTCAGTAAAATTCACAAACACCATGCATTGCAAAGACATTTGACTAACAATGAGATTCCGCTGACATTCTATGTCATGCAAAGTAGTGGTGAGTATGCGAAAAACTCAAGACGCAGACCAAAAGGGTCACAAGGCAAGCGGTGCGCCGCCTACCTTACAGGACAGGATATTTCCAAATGCTGAAAACGTATCATAGAGGGCCTTGTTATCTATGGACTTGTCCAGGTTCTTGATGAAAATGTTGCCTACTCCGCTCTTCCTCAGCGAGGGGTCCCGCTGAGACCACATGATGCGAAGTGGCCTGCCTTTGATCACATCAAAATTCATGGTGTCCAGGGCTCTCTCAGCTGAAATGATAGCACAGTGATGAGTACAATTATACAAGGCACACGGCAGTAATAAGGGTAATTTTCATATAATTTTATCAGTAACGGTAAACACACTTGTAACAAAAATAACTACTTCCAATTTTTTTTTTTTTTGCCCCCTTGGTTTTACATGGGTAAACGTCTCCCATGGTGTTAGAGCCACAATTGAACATTTTTTTTTTAAAGTTAATTTGAGGTATTAATAGTAAAGGCAAACCTGATTGACAGCGCAAATGGTGGTGGCCTATTGAAATACACTCCCTTTTATAAACGCCACAGACAAAAGTGCATAAAGGTGCAGTAAGCAGTCAAGACAAACCGCTTCATAAAAATTAGTTGCACAATTCACATGTTGCCCTTCAAACTCTGTGGATACAAGTGATCCTCACTACTCAAACCCATTACACTCTTTCGGCACTTTCACAAAAATCATACATTCAAATCTCAGAAATAACACCATTCATTTTGCTGTCTGGCATTGTGTGAATACAAAATGGCTGCATCATCCTGGCACTTCAGCTCACAGATCCTTCTGGTGTATTGCAACAACAAAAAAAGCTCTCTGCAGTGGCATTAACAGTAAAGACAGCTTGAGTGACAAAGAGGACCAGGACTCGAGACTGCGACCAAATTGGTCACATATGCAACTTTTCAGCTTGTGCGATTAAAAATATCATCACATTTGCGTGAGTGCACGTTTTAATGGTCGAAAGTCACCCCCGCCCCCCATCTCTTCCTGCGAGCGCGTGCACTTGTTTTGTCTTCTACTGCTTGTTGCGGACAAAGTTCTTGTTCACAGTAACATATTTTGCAAATATCATACCTCAACTTGTTCAGTTGGTCGCACCAGTGCTACTAGTTTTTTTTTTTTTTTAGTGTAGAGCCCTGAGGACCGTTGGTAAAAGATACACACAAAAAAGAAGTCTGAAGACACTAGGATGCATTTGTTAGTTTTCATGGAAGAGCCATAAGCAATATGAGACAAATACTATACAAAAAAAAATTGCATCTTTAGATATGACATTGCAAATGTTGAAACGTCATTTAAAACCCCTAATGGCAAAGACATGCTAGCATTAAAAATTTGGGGGGGGGGATCCTTTTGATGGCTAACAACAATTAAAAAGTACTCCTGTCAGTAAAATGTTCAGAAGGAAATTCAGTGGGCCATTGTCTTTACCGTTGACCAAATTATATGAAAATGACCCATATATTCGATATCTTTATTGTAAACTGGTGAACATGACACTAAAGTTTATCTTAACTCAACTTCATAATGGAGTTAATGAGTGCTCTACGACAATCACAAGACTTACCATCAGCGGGCTGCTGGAAGTTAACATAGGCGTAACCGAGGGAGCGACGGGTGATCATGTCCCTGCATACTCTGATGGACAAGATAGGCCCCGCCGGGCTGAATTTCTCGTAGAGCATGGCCTCGGTTACGTCTGGATGGAGGTCCCCCACATAGAGGGAGGCCATGGGGTAGCTAGGAGCGCTGGGGTTCATAATGACGACGCGTGCTCAGACACAAGGACACGTAATAACAACTGACGTTGAAATACACCAGTCTTCAATGTGAAGCGGCGATCTTCTTTGTCCCGTCGTAAACGACCGGGCGCCCAGACGACTTGTTCCTTGCGTTACCTCCAAAGGTGGCAACGTGGGCTAGCTAGCCTGATTAGCAAGCTACCGAAGCGAGCGTGGCCTAACCGATGCGGCTCGTGGAACAAATGCCCTTCTGTACCGTTCACGGACAGAACAAAACGATTCGTAAACGTGTGAAGCTATTTGTGTCACAAATAACAAAAACACCGTTGTAGAAACGTGCTTGGCACAGCGATGAAATTACCACCCACGCGTGCACAGTAATGGCGGTTATATCTTCACGTTAGCTCCCCAGCATCCGTCTCGCTACGTCTTGTTTCTTCTTCCTCTTCGCGTTGCTTGAGTTGGCAAATGAAATCCTGCTTCACCGATTTTTTTTTTTCTTATAAAAATATGTCTGCGTGTGCGCTCTAGCTTTTGGTTTGTTTCATAATAATAAAATGTGTGCCGTGGCTAGCTACGGAGCACACCCGACGCAGACGGATTACAGGCATGAAAGGAAGGTCGGTGGAGGTTGTTTCTCGATACCAGTTCCAACAGCGACTGTGACGTCACATATCTCGCGATATTTCCCATCGTCTTTCATCATTTTCAGCTGCTTCATGGAAAGTCGGCTTGTCCAAACCCAGCCCCACCCAATTACTTTTTTTCAATATATAACCGATGCGAGGATCGTTTTTGGTACAATTTATTGCGTCTAGTGCTCCCAGTATGTGTCATTGTCATTACAAAAAAATAAAAAAAATAAAAAAATTAAAAATCACCATTTGGTTGCCTATTACGTTTAACGTGAAACCTCTAGTTTACATAAATGACTATGGCAAAGGTGGTTGAGGCGCACAGAATAAACAAAAATAAAAAAAATGTTTTGAAATTTTGAGTCTCAATAGCTGTGGGTTTTTGACTACTTTGATGTGAACTGCTTTACAGTATGCACAGTAACACACTTATTATTAGTAAGCATTGACTTGTTCCATGTGTCAAACTCAAGGCCTGGGTGCCACATCTGGCCCGCCGCATCTTTTTTACGTGGCCCTTGAAAGCAAATCATTTGCATCATCTTCCATGGTTCTTGTTCAAATCTGTACTAAAATTTCAAATCATGTAATAATGTTGGGATATTAAAAGGATTTTGTTACTATTATTTTTATTATTTTGCCCCCTCTCGCCCAGAGTCAGATGGGATAGGCTAATTTTCACCCATTTTCAGGATTTGCAAGCCTCATTTTGTATATTAGATATTTTTTTTTAAATCATTCAAACTTGTCAGGGTTGTTTCACATCAATGATAACTAATACTCCCGCCCTTCAACAGGCGATTGATTGTTTTTCAGTACTTGGGAGTAACGATGGATAAGGCTCTGAAACAGCGATAAGAGAAGTGGCGAGAGCTGTCGAGTCATGGGAGACTGCCCAGAAAATGCCCAGGAGAGTTTTGCTCTTAAGGACCAGGATTACCCTGATCCCACTGGAAGGGAGGATTCCAGGCAGGGGTGGAGAAACCGAGGCTTTCTGAAGCAATTAATCATTTTAAGACAATTGACCAACTATGACTCACTGCTTTGAAGCATTTGACACGCTTGAAAAAGAGCTCCATCTGCTGGCTAAACCCATGTATTGCATTTCAAGGGAACCATTCCTCAAGCTTCTTTCGTCACTGGTCATGCGTCACAGTTTACGTGTTAAATCAAGACCTAGTTGCCTATCATTGTCATCGTGTTCTTTGGAAGATAAATGCTCCAAAGGGACTTATTATAATGCGATGTCTCCTAATAGATGCTTACAGATCGGAAGGGTAAATTTGTATTTTTCTTGAAGTTATAGCAACATCCAATTTACGTGATTTTCTGCATGTTTGAACCAAGTGTCGAAACACTGCTTTGCCACGCCTCTGGTCCATTTGGTCGAATCAGATTGGAGCAGACAGGTTTGCGCCTACTAAATCTTTGTCAGGTGCAATATTAAAACAAAAATAGGCCACAATACATATTGTGAAATGAAAACTCAACAAAAGATCTAACTACAAAAATGTATTAACTTACAACTAGCCAACACACAACCATTCAAAAATCAAATATAGGTGCTGTAATTGGCATATTTGCACTGTATTTCGTATTTTTCTATATTTGACGGCAGCACAGCACAAATGCGCTGCCTGATGGCGTCAATTCTCTGCGACACAGTGAGTGAGGTACAAAGCTATGTATTGGTACACGCCCATTTTGAGCTCCGTGTGGAGTCGGACTGCGACGCCAAACTAGGGAGATGGAAGTCCTCGACGCATGTGTGTGTACGGCAACAAAACCAAAAGACCAACAATGCTGGTACATTAGTTAAGAATGCTGTGTTCTTGATAATTAATGTTAATTATCCCCTATTACAGTTAGTAGACGTTATGTGTGTTCGACCACCCCTTTTCCACTTGTTGTTCATTAACGGATTATTTTGGCACCGTGAGTGTGTATCACATCGCGGTCAATGATTTCCCTCATTGTCACTTGGTTAACAAGTGAAAAACTCTTCTTCGTTAAATCACACTAGGTCTTGATTGTTGTGTACTAAAACAACTGGTGCTGTTTGATGGGGCAGAGGTATGGCGAATTAGAGGATTTTATAGGCAACAGAAATGAGGATGCTAAGAAGAATCGAGTGAGTGACACTGAAGGATGAGAAGTGAGCACATCAGGACAGAGCTAGGAGTGAATATGAGAAGGTGAAGGAGATCAGAATGAGGTTGTATGGAGGAAGATGACCCTGCTTCGGAGGCGATTAATCTGCAGATAAAGGAAAAAGACCAAGAGGAGGAACAATGAAGAGATGGAAAGAAAATGTACATCAGGATTTGTTCCGCTTCAACGTGCCGACAGAGGACGCTCACAACAGGAGTTCCTGGAGGTTAAAGACAGCAGACTACCCTGTAGTTTAGTGGGGAAAAGGCGTAGACAAAGAAACTTTGCATTGTTAACTCATCTCTCAAATTTACCAGACATAGTCCCCTCCAAAGGTATTCGAACAGCAAGTTCAATTGCTTTGTGACTCATCTCTGTACTTTGTAAAATCCAATCTAGCCTTCAGATTCTTTTTGCTGATGAGTGGTTTGCATCATGTGGTATGGCTTGTATATTTCTCTTGGTCTTCTTCAGTGGATTGTGATGCCTTCACCCCTGCCCTGTGGAGGTTGGCAGTGATGTCACTGACCGTTGTCTTTGGGTGTTTCTTCACAGCTCTCACAATGTTTGTCAACTGCTGTTGATACCCTCGGCCGACTTGTTCGATGTCTGTTGCTCAGTACACCAGTAGTTTTATTTTTCAGGACATTCCAAATTGTTGTACTGGCTATGCCCATAGTTTGTGCAAATAGCTCTGTTCGATTTTTCCTCTTCTCTCAGCTTCAAAATGGTTTTCTTTTCTCCCATATGCAGCTCTCTGGTCTTCATGTCTGACTAACAGCAAATGCAGTTTTCACAGGTGAAACCCAAAGCCAAAAACGAGCACTAATGTTTCGTCAAACACCTGAACAATAAGAAACCCCAGTCAGTCACATCTTGCAATATTTTTTCTCACTTGAAAAGTGGATGGCTTCAAACAAAACACATCGAGATGTAAATGCCATGAAATAAAAGCTGGAATTCTGAACTTTTGTCTCAGTCATCTTTTGATCTGTAACCCAAATATCTCCAGTATACAAGAACAAAGGAATTGACCTTGCCGTTCCAATGCTTTTGGAGGGGACTGAATTTATGTTCACAGGCGGCACAGTATATGACTGGTGAGCACAGCTGCTTGACAGTTCTGGGGATCTGGGTTCAAATCTGGCCTCCCCTGTGCAGCATTTGCATGTTCTTCCTGTGCCTGTGTGGGTTTCCTCCCACATCCCAAAAACATGCATGGTAGGTTAACTGAAGACTAAATTGCCCGTAGATGTGAATGTGAGTACGTACGAATGGTTGTTTGTCTATATGTGCCCTGCGCTTGGCTGGCAACCAGTTCAGGGTGTACCCTGCCTCTCGCCCAAGTGAGAGGCAGGGATAGGTTCCGGCATGCCCGCAACCCTAGTGAGGACAAGCGGTATGGAAAATATGTTCACTTTACATTTGAAAAACATGCTCAGACACAAGTTTTTATCTAAATTGTTGTCTTTGTAAGCTTAACAAACCATGGGTTGTTTAGGTAGTTGCCGTACAACTTCAACTGCATTTTGGATAACCAGACTTTGATCAGCAAAGCAGTGTTCAACATTCCACTGATGTTAGTGATATTAAGTTTTGTGGTTTTCCCAGTATTTTTAAATCATACCACTAACACTCTACAAATGACATTGATTAACAATGCCATGTACAACTGAAAATACTCTATTCATTGAATACAATTAATTAGTCCTGTGGACTAAATACTGTGCAATCAAAAACACTGCCCCAGTCAACCGAAATTGCTAGTTTGTGGATGAATTAAAACTTAAATTATCTTTATTGAACTTACACATCCCCCCTCCAAAAAAAAAAAAACATTGCTTGAGTGATTCCAAATCAAGCGGACAAAACTATCCAACCTGACAAAAACCTCTCACATCACAATGTTTGCCCAATATATGCATTTTAGATTGACAACAGGGATAGTAAAATGGAAAGTAGAAAAAGGTAAGCATTTTTTTCTCTGTGCCTAAATGAAAACCAGTAAAAAGGTGTGGACTCCAAACTTTGCAACTTATACAATAAAATATAGAAAGAAAATCCAAAAACAAGTAATTCAAATAGTGATAAATTCAAGCACTGGACAGTGATGGAATGTAACCTGTGAGTTCCGACTTGGCCGTTCTTTTTGTCTTGTTTTGTTGACTGCTTTCATTCCTCTAATTAGAGCAGCTGATGTCTCCTCTTGTGACGAGATAATTGTGATATTCACATTAACCACAGGAAGATAAGAAAACTAAGATCCCTCACATGAATGAGATGATGTACACACATAGTATAACTGCACTCTTATTTTTAAGGCTTGAAAGCCTGCTATCTGACCCACCACCGTTAAAGTATAAAACTTACTTGCCTCAGACAAAAAAAGTACTTTGATTAGCAGCCAATAACACACACCCATTAAATTCCAAATGTACCCTATACTGTACCCCCAGGCTCATAATTTCTACAAAAGAAAAAAAATGTAAACCCATATGAGTGACATGAGTTTTAACAGAGCTGAATACAAAATTCATTTTGGTGAGCTCTGGAGAACAATGACATTATTATGGTGGTCTCAGTGTTTGATGGTCTTGATAAAGATGAGTCAGGGTGATGGCAGGTGGACAAAGGACAAAAGGTTTTGCTCTCTGGGCTTCTATACATCCTCACATTGGTTGTCAGAATTCCACAACTGAGAAAAGAGGTGCAGAAAATGGAGGAGAGGACAGAGAATGGGAGATAGAAAAACAATATTAATTGGAAAGCATTTCTATTTATTCATTTATTTTTTTACAGTCCCCCTTTCCATGCAACTGTGGTAGGTGACAAGTGGTTCAAGTACATTGTAAGCTGGACCTTGGCTATCCCACTCCCAGCTACAGAAGCTGGCTCGAGGGCAGTGTAATATCACCTCTACGGCAGGGAAGCAGCCGGAGCTGGTGCGCGATGTCGAGAGGATTTGAGTAGACAGGGCGTGATTGGGAGGAACCTCCCACCCCCATCTGAACCTGAGTGGTTATTACTTATCAGACTTCTGTGATTGTCACTGATTGTCCATAACAATCATCATGTTCAGGCATAAGAGTGTCCCATATGTGCACTGGGCATCAGGACATCCTAAAGCAGTTTGATAAATCAACTTTGTGGTCATGTCATCGGACTTACTGCCGTATGTCTTAGAAACTCACATTTGGAGTTTTCCTCCGTGATCACAATGGTAATACAACACCAGACAAAAATAGGCTAAATATGGTCACACTTTTTTTTTTTATATATAAATTTTTTAGCCTTGTATTAATGTAGCTTGGAAAATAAAAAAAAATAAAAAGTTACAACCAGTATTTTTAGAATGTTGATGGACCACATCAATAACATAGGTTTAATGAATGAATAATAAATGCATCTGTGGTTCAGCTTTGCAAATTAAGAAACTTACTGTCAAGTTGTCTCTCAGTAGCTGCATGATAAGTGTACTGTCTTTGTATGAATCGTCATTCAGCGTTTCCAGCTCTGCAATGGCATTGTCAAAAGCCTGCAAGATTGAATAACAGTTTTAAAGGTTGGTTTCCTCTGTCATTCATCAGTAGAACTACCTGTCTGTTTGAGGCCAGCTTTTTGCACATGCATGCATTGTCTGCAAAGCATCACATTAAGTTACAATTTTAACAGTACAGTATACAAAAATTAAATCCTCAAAACATTACAGGTTAGGTTTCAATTAGAGGTGCAACAATTTATCATTAACAGACCTTGCATCTCAACAGTAAATATTCTGATTTCTGCAGTCCTCCATGAAAGCAGACTGATTATCTTCGTGTTTGATTTATTAAAAAAAAAAAAAAAAAAAGACATCTGCATTTTGGAAAACAATGGTCAACATGTTCCCAACCAAACCAGTAACTGAATCATAATCAGTTCATGTTTGTGCATTTTCTGCAATTTGAAAGAATGTCCTATTTTATTAATAAAGGAAGGGAAATTAAGTTTGTTGTCCAATTGATTGATTAATCGAAAAAATAATCCACAGATTAATCGATTGTTAAAATAATAATTAGTGGCAGCCCTAGTTTGAATCATATAATACAAAACTATTAACAACAAAACATTTATCAAGAATTCTTACCGTTTGAGCCAGTTGGCAGGCCTTTTCAGGCGAGTTGTGAATCTCATAGTAAAAAACTGAGAAATTGAGTGCAAGACCAAGACGGATTGGGTTTGTGGGCTGCATGTGTTGTGTGCTGCTGTCAAAAGCCTCTTGGTAGGCTTGTTCGGAGTCTTTGATGATTTCTGAAGTTAAAATAAAGATGACATACGTTACAACATTAAACGCAAATATATCTACCAACTACAATATTCAGTTTATCATGAATACATGACACAAAATAACACTCAGTAATGGATAGTACTAGAAGAGCTTGGTCTTTGTTTGTGGTCACTTGATGCCAAATGGGTAAACAGTGAGAAATGAGACAATGTTCATTTTCGTTTCAAAAGCTGCTGTGCTAATGAAAACAATGTTTGTGTGTAAGATCCCCTACGGTGGAAAACACATTGTTATCAACCTACAACCCTACATCAATAACTACAGTATTACAAAAATGTCTGAAATGTGCAGCAAACACCATAACCCCCCCCACACACACACACACAAACACATACACTTGTAAAACAACTTGAACATTGGGTGGTAGCTTGAGCACAGTAAACACTGTTGTGTGAGTGCCCCTGAAACATTTTATTTAACTAATACATCATTACACACCACCTACCTTTCACCTTGAATCACACAAAAGAATAAGAAATATGAACATTGAAACACAACCACATTCACAGATTGTTTAACCGTGATAAGTCCTCACATACCCTGCTTGTCATCCCCCGTTGCCACTTCGGCCTGGTAGCGGTGGTAGTCACCTTTCATTTTCAAATAGAAGACTTTGCTCTCCGGCGAAGTGGCTTTTGGAATGAGATGAACTTTTAAGAGATCCTGCGCAGAGTAAGAATGTAGGAAAAACACTGTAATTTGTAAATAATTAAGTGTCTATACATTTCAGAAATGAAAACATCAAATCATTGTTTGTACAAAGTGAGTACCTGTGGTGCTTTATCCAAAAGAATCACCCCTAATTTGATAAAGCATTGCCAAGTAAGCCAGCCACGTCCAATATCGTATATTTATTTGTGTGTACACCGAACATGTGAAGGCATACTGGTTGCCCGCAGTCCACATGCAACATCAAACAACAGTCCAAACATTTGCTCTTAGCCATTCTGTTTTTAGCTGTTTTTATTTGGATCATTATCCTGTTGGAAGACTAATGACCTGCAACTGAGACCAAGCTCTCTGAGACTAGGCAGCAGAATACCTTGATAGTCTTGAGATTTCATCATATCCTGCACAGATTCAAGACACCTTATGCCAGATGTAAGAGTGCAGCCTCAGAACATAACGGAGCCTCCTCCATGTTTAAACATAGAGGGAGTGTTCTTTTCTTTGTATGCTTCATTTTTGCATCTGTGAACACAGTTGATATGGCTTGCCAAAAAGCATGTTTTGTCTCATCTTTCCAAAGGACATCGTTTTTGCATCTGTGAACACAGTTGATATGGCTTGTCAAAAAGCATGTTTTGTCTCATCTTTCCAAAGGACATTCTCCAAGAAGCTTTGTTGGTTGTCAATGTCCATTTTAGCAAATTCCCGTCCTCTTATGTCATCATCCATGAAGTCAATTTTGATGCCAGCAACAAAAGATGGTGTAATCTGACACTGATTTACCTTGACCGTTAATTTCACCTTTTATTTCTTTGAACATTGTTCTGGGATCTTTGGTTATTGTTGGTATTGCCTCTCTCTTCAATTTGTCATCCATTTTTTTAGTCAGAGGACCCACCTTAGTTTTAACATGTCCCTATAGTCAAATTAATTCCAACACACTTTAGTTTAACATGTCCGTATGATAAAACTATTTTCAGTCTTTTTAGGGGTACCATAATTTTTGTCCAGGCTTGTTTTATCAGTTTGTTTTTCCAGTTTAAAGTTATTTCAGTGACCATTGGGGGTTTTTCTTTCAAAGAGGGGTTTTGCCACGAATCCAGCTCAGAAACTTGAGTTCCTGGTAGCAAAATGTCACTGTGGCCCATGTGGTTTGTGTTTCCATCGCACTTATTAGGTTAGGGTAGCTTAAGCAAATGAGGCTGATGCTGCTCATTACTGACACCTACTGGATCTAAAAAATCCTGGTATTTCAAGCTTTTGATGTCTTATTTTATATTGTAATCTAAATTTCAAATATTTTGTATACCTTTAAAACCTAACCCTTTATCCAGGTGAGGTAATTGTAATTCTCATTTGTAATGTCAACCTGGTTGCAGACAGTATTTACAGTTGGGAGTTTTATTATATACAGGTACAATAAATTTTCGATAAATTAGAATATGTTCTATTTTATTGAGATTACATACCTAAATAGATTGTGCAACAGAAGCTTGCAGATGATGTGATTCGATGTGATTTATCAGCTGGAAAATGCAACAGGGACATGAGATTGAAGCCTTACACAGTTCCAATACAAATGTGAGACAATAAATCACATCTCTCCAGGTGAGTCAACTGAGAAGTGATTCTCATTTGCAATGCCAACCTGGCTGCAGACAGTCTTTGCAGTAGAGTATTTTATTATATACAGGTACATTTAAATAAATTTGAATATATTTATTCTATGTTATCGAGATGACATACAGTGGGGCAACAAAGTATTTAGGCATCCACCAATTATGCAAGTTCTCCCACTTAAAAAGATGAATGGGCTGTAATTTTCATCATATACATGACCTGAGAGACATATGACATAATGGGGGGGGGGGATTCCAGGCGGAGGAGCAGCGGCTCTACTCTTGACCCCCTCCCAAATGACGAAGCTTCTCCCCCTAACTCTAAGGGAGAGCCCGGACACCTTGCAGAGGAAACTCATTACGGCAGTTTGTATCCAGGATCTTGTTCTTTCAGTCACGAGCTATAGGTGAGGGTAGGAACGTAGATCGACCGCTAAATTGAGCAATTTGCTTTAGCTCCTTCTTCATCCAAACGGACCGATACAAAGTCAGCATCACTGCAGATGCTGCACCCATCCGCCTGTCGATCTCCTGTTCCATTCTTCACTCATTTGTGAACAAGACCCCAAGATACTTCAACTCCTCCACTTGGGGCAGAATCTCATTCCCGACCTGGAGAGGGAAGTCCACCCTTTTCTGACTGAGGACCATGGTCTCAGATTTGGAGGTGCTGATTTTCATACCAACTGCTTCACACTCAGCTTGCGAACTGCTCCAGTGAGAGTTGGAGATCATGCCTTGATTAACCCAACAGAACCACATGATCAGGCCACCAAACACGACCCCGCTACACCTTGGCTACGCCTAGAAATTTTGTCCATAAAAGTTCTGAACAGAATCGGTGACAAAGGGCAGCCTTGTCGGACTGGAAACAAATCAAACTTACAGCCAGCAATGCGGAACAAACTCTGACACTGGTCGTACAGGGACCAAACAGTCCGTAACAGGGAGATCGGTATCCCATACTCCCGAAGCAACCCCCAACCCCCAAGGACTCCCCGAGAGACACGGTCGAACGCCTTCTCCAAGTCCACAAAACACACGGAGACTGTCCACGCACCCTCGAGGACCCTCCCTCAAAGACCCCAGACTCTGCTTCCTCATGGGAAGGCGTGTCGGTGGAATTTAGGAGGTCTTCCCACCGACTCACAACGTCCCGAGTCAAGGTCAGCAGCGCCCCATCCCCACGATACACAGTCTGGGGGATCCCCCGGGCCCCTGCAGAGAATTTCTTTTAAAAACATAAATTAAGCAATCTGGAAGACTGAAGAGTACAATAAGGCAAAAAATTTTATTAAAACTAAAATTCTTCAGGAAGAAAAACGTATTTACACCGCTCAAGTACATGTTGATGTACAAATTTAATATTAAAATTAAATTTGCCTTATTTCTTTGCTTTTTTGTTCAGCGAGCCCCCCGCCACCCCAGGCAAAACTCATCGGATCTATACGATCCACGAAAATGGCCTATTTCGAGTTTAAAACGGCGAATTTTGCTGAAAAGTGACTGATTTGCATGTATGATGGTGGACCAGAATTTCCTCTAAGCCATCCGGAAGTCGTTTTCATGGCCTCACCGAACTCCTCCAATGTTTTTGCCTCAGAGACCACCAAACCTGCCATCCACTTGGCCAGTCGGTACCCATCAGCTGCCTAGCGCCTGAAGAGTCACAAAGGCTAAAAAGGCCCGACAGGACTCCTTCAGTTTGACCCCATCCCGCCACGAGAGGCACCGACCACAGCTCCGGTCGGCCGCCTCAGCAATGGAGGCTGGTCCACTTGGAATCAATGTCCCCCACCTCCCCCGGGACAGAAGTTCTACCGAAGGTGGGAGTTGAACCTCCTTTTGACAGGGGATTATGCCCAACGTTCCCAGCAGAGCCTCACAATACGTTTGGGCTTGCCAGGTCGGACTGGCATCTTCCCCCAGCATCGGAGCAAACACACCACCAGGTGGTGATCAGTTGACAGCTCTGCCCCTCTCTTCACCCGAGTGTCCAAGACATGCGGCCGCGAGTCTGATGACAAAACCACAAATTCGATTATCGAACTGCGGCCTAGGGTGTCCTGGTGCCAAGTGCACATATGGACACCCTTATGCTTGAACATGGTGTTCGTCATGGACAATCTGTTGTGAGTACAGAAATCCAATAACAGAACACTGCTCGGGTTCTGATCAGGGGAGCAGTTCCTCCCAATTACGTGTTAAATTAAAATATGTACAATTGTTTGAGACTTCACAGTTGTGTCAAGATGCCAAACAGAAAAGGATTATTTTTTTTCTTAAGTTAAGCACTTTATTTGAACACACAACTTTCAATTTTTATTTCTTTGCTCTTATTGTGAAATGCAGCCCTATTTTTATTTAGTAAATGAGTGAACATTACATAGTTGTGCACATATGTTCGATTACCAGGGCAGATTTTGTAAAATGTGTACAATTCTTTATTATGCTCTAATATCATCATATCAGTGGCATAAAAAGAACCCAGCAACAATACTATAATTTACCCTGAAAATATATTGTTCCAAAGAATTTGCTTTCGTGGCAGGCATAAACACAATATATTAAAACGGAGCAAGAGCAATGAATAGAAATATTGTACAAACAATATAAGAGTCACAACTGCAATAAAAAGCTGCAATATAGTGGGACCGCGAAGCAAGAACCGTGATATAGCAGAGAATTACTGTATCTGTATTCCATGATGATAAATTGCAGGGACTCATTGTTCCAGGGCTGGGACTCATTGTTTCCATGAAATGTACATCCCGGGACTCACATAATCTCAAGTGTAAAATGATCTATACTGTTGAATGTTCAAATACACAGCATTTGTTTTTTTCTTCGGTTTTGTTCACAAAAAATACTAGCTCAAAGCTAACAATGAATGAAAAACACCATTGACGAGCTAATGAAAATTAGCATTGTACTCGCAGCACATATCTCTCAAAATAATGAATATTGATACACAAATGCTGTATAACCACATACAAACAGGCAATATAACAATACTCTGGCATATATTCTTCAAACTCTATGAAAACCGTGTTATAATAATATTTAATCGTGACTTCTACTCTCTTTGTTTCTGCATGTGGAGAAAGCAAATACTGCTCCCACCATATACTGAAAAAAAAAAAACAATTCAACTTTATTTTGCATTTTAAAAGTATAATTTGTATTTGAGATCATTTTTCATGATTTTCTATTTTTTTTAATCTACTGAAATGTAGAATATGCTTATGTTTAAGCAGTGGTGATGTTGCAATTTAAATATATTTTGATATTGATTTCATTTAGTTATTTTGCAGGATCGAATATAATTTCGATATATTTTATTCAATTGTAGTACATTCTTATTTTTAAAGTTACTTTATGTAACCCATTGGTTCATAAAAAATTGGTCAGTTTTTGTCATATTGACTGTTGGTGATTATAGTTCTCTGTTTCAGTAATATTACCTTATCATGCCTTTTCTAACATTCCGTACTAAAAACTAAGTATTATGATTATTGCTGATATCGGATCAGGCCGAGATCAGTATGGCCAAAATTCAAGGCTACAATATCGGTATCGGATCCGAAGTGAAAAAGTTGGATCGGGACATCTCGAGTTTTTATCGATATATTCCTCAATTTCCATCATGATTGGTCAAAAGTCACTCTGAGGGAGCGCATGGCAGCTAGCAGATGGTTAAATGTAACATGCCAAGCTCACAAACGGTTAAAAACTGAAAAGCCCAAGTACTTTAATTTTACTTGTAAAGTGGGTGCTGTCGATAAGATACATTGTTCCCTGTCGCCAGCACACAAATGTAATTAAATATTGCCGAAATTTCTCACAAGTTTGTGACACGTGTTTCAGGCAGCAGGCTTTAAAATTTTTTTTTTTTTTTAAATAACGTTGACAATCACAACCGCGTGGAGGCACACAAGAAAGCAGTAGATTTGGATAAAAATCCTTTAATGTTATCGGAAATATACAAAATTACCATTCAACGGGCTTTGAGCCATGCCCCTAACAGCGAGAAGGATCGGGTGAGTAAATTCAATCGATCGGCAGTGTTATATGGTATATATTGTGTGTATGGCACAAGGTGGAAGGATATATGATTTATTTATTTTTATTTATTTATTTATTTTTTTTTTTAAGGGGAAAAATTAATTTATTTTATCTCATCAATTGCAAGACAAAAATAATTTTACATAGCAATAATTGCTATAAAAAAAATAGTATTTCAGACTCTGAAACATCAAAATGCACTGCAAAAGCATGGAGTTTTTGCTTACGCCTATGTCACCAATATTAAGGGTAGTGTGCATCCTTTTCTCACCTCCATTATGATGGGATGCCATAGTGAAGGGCTTGACAAAGATAATACTGGAGAATGTACCAAAATCAGTATAAAATGTTCGAGACACGATGCATGCGTGTACATGACAAGCGCTCAAGTAAACAACAGCGGCTATTCCCAGAACTGCTCTGGCAGCGGACAATTCTGGAACTAACAGACTTAGCTCACTATGCGCAGGTGTTTTGAGTTCCAGCCGGACACTACCATTTGTGCAGTTTGTCCGTGAAATCCAGCGTTTATTGGTTCTGAGACCGTTAGTTTGAGGTTTTACTGTAGCAAAGTGGATGACGGAGCAAGTGCTTGTTTTGTTAGTGATGTTTGCGCTGTTACCAAGTTTGGTATGTTTCTACTTTACATTAGTGGCCAATTTCATTCTATAATTGGGACAATAAATCAAAAAAAGTGATGTGCACACAATATCCCTCATGATGTAATTAAAATGAATGTAGTTAAAGAGTGTATTGTCCACACATTTTCTTTCTATATTGCATTTTTTTATTTTATTTATTATTGTAAATGTATATTTCGTGGTTGGTATGTTGGCGAGAGGTGGGACGGAGTTCTATTTTCTAATGAACCAGAATGCCAAAGAAAGATGGTAGTCCCAAACATACTACTTTGTATTCTTGATTTTTGTTTTCTGGTTTAAAAAGAGAACCAAGTTAACCATGACTAGTTTCACTAGCCTCAAAGAAATTTAATAATGTACATGACAAAATAAAGCTCACCAGAACATCCTGGCAGATTCCCTTGAGCTCAGCCTCAATTTTCTCCCGGTACTCTTTGGCTAATTCCTTTCTTCTGTCGTTTTCCTTCCCCTCAATGCTGACCAAAACACGCCAAGAAGAACGACGGGCCCCAACTCCATTCTTGTAGGCCACAGAAAGCAGGTTGCGCTGCTCGCTGGTTAGTTCTACGTCATTATTTTCTGTTGCAGACTTCATCGCGGCAGCCATGTCGTCATACCGCTCCGCTTGCTCAGCCAGTTTGGCCTTTTTGATCAAGTACTCCTTGGTTTCCCCACTCATGATGGCTCACTGGAAAACAAATGCAAAATGAAAGAGGAAGTCAAAAACCACTCAAGGAAATACTGAACCAGACTACTGACACCCATAAAAGGTAGTGTAGCCCAAACTTTAAGCCCCAACTTTTAACACTTCATATTCCCGGTAACAGTAGATATGGAATTTATTCCCCTGTGCCTTTCAGACAGAACAAGGCATGGGCCAGTTACCGGTTTGACGGTATAACACAATTTTAAAAAGTCACTGTTTGAAAACAGATAACACTTCCACCATTGGTATGAGCTGTTTTTTTTGTTTAGTTTTTTCATGAAATAAAGTGCAGGGAGTGACACAGTGGACGACAAGTTAGAAGATCTACCTCACAGTTCTGAGGGAATGGGTTCAAATTCAGCCTCTCCTGTGTGGAGTTTGCATGTTGTCCCCGTGCTTGTGCGGGTTTTCTCAGGGTAATGCGGTTTCCTCCCACATCCCAAAAACAGGCATGGTAGGTTAATTGAAGACTAAATTGCCCATTGGTGTGAATGTGAGTGAGAGTGCGAATGGTTGTTTGCTTATATGCACTTGGCTGGCGACCAGTTGAGGGCGTACCCCACCTCTCGCCCAGAGTCAACTGGGATAGGCTCCAGCACGCCCGCGACCCTAGTGAGGATAAGCAGCTTGGAAAATGGATGGATGGATGGATAAAGTGCAGGGCTCCGGCAGTGTGCAGACAATGCATTATAATGAATATATGATACAGTGGTGTCAAAGTGTTTGCCCCCTTCCTGATTTATTGTTTATTTTATGGCAAGTTTGCCACACTTAAATGTTTCCCATCAAACACATTTGAATATTAGTCAACGACAACAACTAAAAACAACATGCAGTTTTTAAATGTTTTTTATTATTAAGGGAGGGAAAAAAACCTTACATGGTCCTGTGTGAAAAAGTGAGTGCCCGCCCCCTGTTAAAACATAACTAACTGCAGTTTAGCATACCTAAGTTCAATATCTCTAGACACACCCAGGTCTGATACTGCCACACCTGTTCTCAATCAAGAAATCACGTAAATAGCACCTGCCAGGCAAAGTCGACCAAAAGATCCTCAAAAGCTAGACATCATGCAGAGATCCAAAGAAATTCAAGGGAAAAAATTAGAAAGTAATTGATATCTGTCAGTGTGGAAACGGTTGTAAAGTCATTACTAAAGCTTTGGGACTTCAGCTTCCCAGGAGTGACCGACCAACCAAAATCACCCCAGAGCGCAGCGACGGCTCATCCAAGAGGTCACAAAAGACCCCACAACAACATCCAAAGAACTGCAGGCCTCACTTGCCTCAGTTAAGGTAAGTGTTCTCCACCATAAGAAAGAGACTGGTCAAAAATGGTCTGCATTGCAGAGTTGCAAGACATAAGAACAGAACATAAGGCTCGTCTCAATTTTGCCAGAAGACATCTTGATGATCTCCAAGACTTTTGGGAAAATACTCTGTGGTCTGATGAGACAAAAGTTGAACTTTTTAGAAGGTCTGTGTCCCATTACATCTGGCTTAAATGTAACAGCATTTCAGAAAAAGAACATAACAGTAAAATGCGGTGGCGGTCGTGTGACGGTTTGGGGTTGTTTTGCTACTGGACCTGGAAGACTTGCTGTGATAAACAGAACCATGAATTCTGATGTCTACCAAAATATCCTGAAGGAGAATGTCCGGCCATCTGTTCATGACCTCAAGCTGTTCTTGTTTTGCAGCAGGACAATGATCCAAAAAACACCAGCAAGTCCACCTCTGAATGGCTGAAGAAAAACAAAATGAAGATTTGGAGTGGCCCAGTCAAAGTCCTGACCTGCATCCTATTGAGATGCTGTGGCATGACCTTAAAAGGGATGTTCATGCTCTGAAACCCTCAAATGTGGCTGAATTACAACAATTCTGCAAAGATGAGTGGGCCAAAATTCCTTCCACAGCGCTGTAAAAGACTCAATGCAAGTTATCACAAACGCTCGATCGCAGTTGTTGCTGCTCAGGGTGGGCCAACCCGTTATTAGGTTTAGGGGGGAAATCACGATATGATTGGCGGCTACATCCAGGATGGCTGGATGCAGCTCCCAATCGTATTGCAGCAGAACTTGAGTGAGATTCATAAAAATGCAGCAGACAAGTAAACTCAGTTTCTGCAAAACTTCCCTCTCCCCAACCACTTCATCCAGCTCTTCCAGGGGGATCCCGAGGCGTTCCCAGGCCAGCCGAAGGACGTAGTCTCTCCAGCGTGTCCTGGGTCGTCCCCGGGGTCTCCTCCCGGTGGGACGTGCCCGGAACACCTCACCAGGGAGGCGTCTGGGAGGCATCCGAATCAGATGCCCCAGCCACCTCATCTGGCTCCTCTCAATGCGGAGGAACAGCGGCTCTACTCTGAGATCCTCCCGGATGACCGAGCTTCTCACCCTAAGGGAGAGCCCGGACACCCCGCGGAGGAAACTCATTTTGGTCGCTTGTATCCGGGATCGCGTTCTTTCGGTCACGACCCACAGCTCATGACCATAGGTGAGGGTAGGAACGAAGATCGACCGGTAAATTGAGAGCTTCGCCTTAGCTCCTTCTTTACCACAACGGACCGATACAAAGTCCGCATCACTGCAGATGCTGCACCGATCCGCCTGTCGATCTCCCGTTCCATTCTTCCCTCACTCGTGAACAAGACCCCAAGATACTTGAACTCCTCCACTTGGGGCAGGATCTCGTCCCCGACCTGGAGAGGGCATGCCACACCCTTTTCCGACTGAGGACCATGGTCTCTGATTTGGAGGTGCTGATTCTCATCCCAGCCGCTTCACACTCGGCTGCGAACTGCTCCAGTGAGAGTTGGAGCTCACGGCTTGATGAAGCCAACAGAACCACATCATCAGCAAAAAGCAGAGATGCAATACTGAGGCCACCAAACCGGAAATTACCTAGAAATTCTGTCCATAAAAGTTATCAACAGAATCGGCGACAAAGGGCAGCCTTGGCGGAGTCCAACCCTCACCGGGAACGAGTCCGACTTACTGCCGGATATGCGAACCAAACTCTGACTCCAGTCGTACGGGGACTGAACAGCCCGTATCAGGGGGTTTGGTACCCCATACTCCCGAAGCACCCTCCACAGGACTCCCCGAGGGACACGGTCGAACACCTTCTTCAAGTCCACAAAACACATGTAGACTGGTTGGGCGAACTCCCATGCACCCTCGAGGACCCTGCCGAGGGTGTAGAGCTGGTCCACTGTTCCACGGCCAGGACGAAAACCACACTGCTCCTCCTGAATCTGAGATTCGACTTCCCGACGGACCCACCTCTCCAGCACCCCTGAATAGACCTTACCAGGGAGGCTGAGCAGTTATATTAAACTGAAAAATACATTTGTGTGATTGTTCTCCTGTAGGTTTATACATTTAATACAGATTGCATATATTTTAGTTTCATTTAGAATTTTTTTTGCAGAAAGGATTCAAGTATTTTATATTGTTCAATTGCAGGTTTTGGTCACTTAAGGCATTTATTTTTTTATTTTAACTAAAAATGGTATGTTTACTAATGTACCAAATATTACGTATATATTTGGTTTGAAAATAAAAGACTGTATTCAATAGAAAAAAAATTACATACCCAGCGATTTAAAAAATTATACATCTTAGAGCAGTAATTGCAGTACTGCGATTTTTCCTCTTTGGCGACAGAGGTGATGCTGGGAAACATAATAAATCTGCACAGAGACACATGAACAATTAGCACCGATGCACAATTATGCCTGGCAACATTTGATTTCAACAATGTAAAAGAGGCAAGGACTCAGAATTCACTTAACCAGTGTATTTAATGAATCACTGATATTTGTGAGGACACCTATTAATTGGTCAAGGCAGTCATTTATGCCGCCTATTGCCCTCACAATCTCTTCTTGTGACTCCAGCACAAAACGGGTGAGGACACGGCCAGCCGGAAGGGCAGCAGCAGCTGGTTGTTGGGAGTGTAATTGCGTCGGAGAAGCTGGGGATGCCGGAGGAGACTCCAGGAATGGTGGAGGAATCGAATACTCCGCGTCTGTGACACCAGTGGTGTCAGGGACGATGGAGGATTCCTCCACGTGTGTGACACCAGATACACTGGGGACGGTGGACGAATCCTCCAAACATGTAGCACATGGCTGCGACTGAGTCCTCTCCTGTGTATTAAAATAATAAATTGAGTAATGAGAGTCAAAGTTTTTGATATTTTCTTTGATATGCTGACATGCTTCTATTTGAAATCAAAAGATTACAAATACCATGCATAAAACATTTACGCATGAACCTTTATCTCATAGGGCTGAGTGTAGGTTACCGTATGAACACATTTATGAGTTATAAAAATACTTGGGATTTACCTTGGGGGTAATCAGTCAGCTACATGTGCTCCCACCACCCTTGAGAGAGCAGTGTCACCCATGGTTGCAGCAACTCTCTCCTCGAACTGGGTAAGGCCCTGCGCCCCGGTTCCTCCGCCTGTTTTTCCCCACACTTTGGCGGTGGGTAGCGGTCCTCCGCTTCACATCTACCTTTATGTCTTCAGACCCCACAGCATTGACAGCCGCACACACGCTGTCCCATTTACTCCTCTTTCGCTTGTTGTTGACCCCGGAGGACAGTGTGCCAAAGAGGATTTTCTTGCACGCTTCCACTTCATTGAGCAGCGTCTCAACTTCACATTCAGAAAATGTTTTTATTACCTTGCTCATTTTCTTTTTTTATGGTCATGCAGAGATTGGGATCAAAGGTGCACGGGTCATTTAAATATGATTTGCATAGTTAAATATGGGCGTGGACAGGGAGGGGTCAGCTACTCCAACATGTGCGCTCAATTCTATGTTGATTGGGATGTACAAAGGAAATGTGCTTGGATTCATGCGTACGCACAGATTCATACATCTGGATACGTTTTCCGGATTTGAGCGGACGCCATGTTTCCGTAGTAAATCCATGCAAGTCTTTGAACATGAGGGCCCTGGTCTCCTCTGCTGCCACTGACGTCACACCAGGACATGGGGGCACCTGGATTTTGGCGATGAAAAGGGGAGTTCCAAAGGTAATTGGTTATTAACCAAATTGGTTATTAAAATGGATTGATATTGGAAAGGACTGACAATTTCCTTTTTTATCAAAAAAATACATAGTCAACGTTAGTGAAATATGGACCACAAAGACCTCATGCTTCCTTTAATCATGTTGCAACTTGCATGTTTGTTGCATCACTCACAATTACGTCAATACCACACATTTTGAATGTCGCGTATATGATTATGGCACAGCACAAGTGATGAGATGCTGAAACATTTAACCATCTCTCTGGATTCTCTTTCCATTAAGTCTTGCATTGCTTTAGAACATCAATAGTGTGTAATAAATAATTAACTGCCTTTAAATATCAAATATTGATCTTAATAGTAGTGTATTTTCCATTTTGTACATGTTCATGTAATGTGTCCTCTACATTTAACCGACTACACTATAACACACTGGAACAGGGGCTGCGACTCGTAGAGCACAGGAGCAGGTTTTATTTTTAGTGTTTCGTGCCTTGAAAAAAAAAAAAAAAAAAAGGCACGAAAAAATTTATATATTATTGAGCCCCCCAATATGCACTGGGACATCAGAAATAAAATAATTTTCAATGCAATGGTAAATAGAATTGGGCTGAGAGGTCCTTGGAAGAAATTAGTCCTGAGACTTTGGAAGAAGCGCTTCAGGACACAGCCAACAAACATTTACACAAAAGGCAAGTACTGAATCTCAAGACAAGCCAAACCTAAACTCCAGCGTGACGAAACAGTGCTTAAGTCTTGAATCTTTGCAGGCGTAACACGGTAATTTTCGTTGTGTTTAAAAATAAATAAATAAATAAAAAAGACAGCTGTACTTGTATTATATGCTTCACCTTACTGGGTGCTAATATATCTATTGACTCTAGTTTTTCACTGTGTTAGAGGATTGCAGATGGTGGCTCATGCTACAACCTGCAAATAAAGTTAAGAACCGCCTGAAAACGTCTCGCCTCCTCATTGAGCCGAGAGACGGCTACAGTAGAGGAGGATATCATATGACTGTAAAGTATATAGTACGACTGTAACATGGCGGTTTAGACAAATGACGTACTGGAAATCCATTTACATACTTGTCCAAGCCTTCCGTACAAAACACAAATCCCCCCCCCCCCACTCTTTTCCCGCAGATATACACCACACCCATCCCCACACCTGCGTCTCGCCCAACAAGCTACGTGCAAAATGGAAAACTTTTAGGCCCAGGCTTTAACCCGCTCGAAGGCCAATCAACGATTATAATTTCACAAACTACCTCCCATTCGAAAGCAAATTATGAACGGACATATCATCGAAAACAGCGTAATGTACGCGATAACATTAGCCCTCTCGTAACCCCTTTTCAGAATGGCACCGGCTATTTCCTGAAAGTGACCTCGGCAAACTGGCAACGTTTAACATTCGGGCCACAAGGTCGCAGATACTACAAATGGCTTTTCTGACACATGAATCGTAACCAACTCACGCACAATCTATAAACTATTTCCAAAGCAAAAACATTTGTCAAAGCGGTACAAAGGTTGTTTGAACAGTTACGGTCTGTTCTCTCCAAGCGTACAACTAACGTCTTGTTGTTCAAAATGACGTTAGAAAAGTTCAAGATCTCAAATCATATAGAATAACGAAGAATTCAATGTAAGAATTAGCTACAAATACATAACCACCAAAAAAAACAACTTGGTTTTCTTCGTAGTGTGGTGTACTACTGTTGAGTTAGCATACACAGCCCAACAGGTCCTATATTCTCGTTGAAAGCAGCTAATAGACCTCTCAATTGTAGTAGAGCTAGCCATTGTTCCTGGTCTGCTTATTGTCGGCGCTTTTCCGGCAAATCCAAGGTCAGTTACAGAAAGCCAGGACAATTTGTCGCCCCATTTGTTACACGGCGAAAGTCAAGCAGTCGCCTGTGCTAAGGCGACAATGCAGTCGCAATACGTTTTCTGTCTATTCCTACCTGTGTAATGGCTGATAGCAGCGGCTTTGCCTTTCAACTTCCAGCTGCTTCTCAGCGTTGTCAGTGCGAACAGTCGATAGCGTTTACTTTTCCTTCCAATTTCACTCGTTCAAGGCGCTGCCCGTACGAGGGTGGATGACGTAGACATCACCATAGCAACCAAAGCGGTAAGCATCTTGGGAGATGAAGTTTCAATAGCAATAGCACACGACGTACTGGACTACTACTACTGAGGGCCCCAAGAAGGAAGGAGGTCCCACTTTAACTTCCATCCATCCATTTTCTGAACCGATTTATCCTTTATCCTTTTCATGCGGGCTGTGTTTAATTATCTTATTACAACATGCGGCTGGCCATTAAAAAATGTGCAGTGGGCTATAAATGGCCTTGGGACAGAATTTGGACACTCCACAGTACTTGAATTGAAGTTAACTTGTTAGATCAGAGGAGGACAAACTTTTTCTTCTAAGGGCTGCATAGAGAAAAATTGAAGACTGCAAGGGCCACTTTGCCATTCTCAAGTTTAATTGAGTCAACATGCTAGAACCAATCAATCGAACGATTGATCTACAATCTACAACCCCAATTCCAATGAAATTGGGATGTTGTGTTAAACATAAATAAAAACAGAATAAATGATTTGCAAATCATGTTCAACCTATATTTAATTTAATACACGACAAAGACAAGATATTTAATGTTCAGGCTGATAAACTTGATTGTTTTTTGCAAATAATCATTAACTTAGAATTTTATGGCTGCAACACATTCCAAAAAAGCTGGGACAGGTGGCAAAAAAGATTGAGAAAGTTGAGGAATGCTCATCAAACACCTGTTTGGAACATCCCACAGGTGAATAGGCTAATTGGGAACAGGTGGGTGCAATGATTGGGTATAAAAGGAGCTTCCCTGAATTGCATTCATATTCAAAGATGGGGCGAGGTTCACCTCTTTGTGAACAAGTGCGTGAGAAAATAGTCGAACAGTTTAAGGACAATATTCCTCAACGTACAATTGCAAGGAATTTAGGGATTTCATCATCTATGGTCCATAATATCATCAAAAGGTTCAGAGAATATGGAGAAATCACTGCATGTAAGCGGCAAGTCCGAAAAACAACATTGAATAACCTGGACCTTTGATCCCTCAGGCGGCACTGCATAAAAAACTGACATCAATACATCCATCCATCCATCTTCTACCGCTTATCCGAGGTCGGGTCGCAGGGGCAGTAGCTTTAGCAGGGACGCCCAGACTTCCCTCTCCCCACCCACTTCATCCATCTCTTCCGGGGGGACCCGAGGCGTTCCCAGGCCAGCCGAAGGATGTAGTTTCTCCAGCGTGTCCTGGGTCGTCCCCGGGGTCTCCTCCCGGTGGGACGTGCCCGGAACACCTCACCAGGGAGGCGTCCGGGAGGCATCCGAAGCAGATGCTCCAGCCACCTCATCTGGCTCCTCTCGATGTGAAGGAGCAATGGCTCTACTCTGAGATCCTCCCGGATGACCGAGCTTCTCACCCTATTTCTAAGGGAGAGCCTGGAAACCCTGCAGAGGAAACTCATTTCGGCCGCTTGTATCCGGGATCTCGTTTTTTAGGTCACGACCCACAGCTCGTGACCATAGGTGAGGGTAGGAACGTAGATCGACCGGTAAATTGAGAGCTTCGCCTTTCAGCTTAGCTCCTTCTTTACCACAACGGATCGATACAAAGTCCGCATCACTGCAGACGCTGCACCGATTCGCCTGTCGATCTCCCGTTCCATTCTTCCCTCACTCGTGAACAAGACCCCAAGATACTTGAACTCCTCCACTTGGGGCAGGATCTCATCCCCGAGTTGGAGAGGGCACACCACCCTTTTCCGACTGAGGACCATGGTCTCAGATTTGGAGGTGCTGATTCTCATCCCAGCCGCTTCACACTCGGCTGCGAACTGCTCCAATAAGAGTTGGATGTCACAGCTTGATGAAGCCAACAAAACCACGTCATCTGCAAAAAGCAGAGATGCAATACTGAGGCCATCAAACCGGACCCCCTCTACGCCTTGGCTGCGCCTCGAAATTCTGTCCATAAAAGTTATGAACAGAATCGCTGGCAAAGGGCAGCCTTAGCGGAGTCCAACCCTCACCGGAAACGAGTCCGACTTACTGCCGGATATGCGGACCAAACTCTGACTGTGGTCGTACAGGGACCGAATAGCCCGTATCAGGGGGTTCGGTACCCGATACTCCCGAAGCACCCCCCACAGGACCACCCGAGGGACACAGTCGAACGGCTTCTCCAAGTCCACAAAACACATGTAGACTGCTTGGGCGAACTCCCATGCACCCTCGAGGACCCTGCCAAGGGTGTAGTGTTCCACGGCCAGGACGAAAACCACACTAATCCTTCTGAATCTGGGATTCAACTTCCCAACGGACCCTCCTCTCCAGCACCCCTGAATAGACCTTACCAGGGAGGCTGAGGAGTGTGATCCCCCTGTAGTTGGAACACACCCTGCGGTCCCCCTTCTTAAAAAGGGGGACCACCACCCCAGTCTGTCAATCCAGAGGCGTGTTAACCAGGACAGCTCGACAACATCCAGAGCCTTGAGGAATTCCGGGCGAATCTCATCCACCCCCGGGGCCCTGCCCCCGAGGAGCTTTTTAACCACCTCGGTGACCTCAACCCCAGAGATAGGAGAGCCCGCCTCAGAGAACCCAGACTCTGCTCCCTCATGAGAAGGTGTGTTGGTGGAATTGAGGAGGTCTTCGAAGTATTCTCCCCACCGGCTCACAATGTCCCGAGTCGAGGTCAGCAGCGCCCCATCCCCACTATACACAGTGTTGATGGTGCACTGCTTTCCCCTCCTGAGACGTCGGATGATGGACCAGAATTTCCTCAAAGCCGTCCGGATGTCTTTCTCCATGGCCTCACCGAACTCCTCCCATGTCCGAGTTTTTGCTTCAGCGACCACCAAAGCTGGATTCCGCCTAGCCAGCCGGTACCCATCAGCTGCCTCAGTAGTCCCGCAGGCCAAAAAGGCCCGATAGGACTCCTTCTTCAGCTTGACGGCATCCCTCACCGTTGGTGTCCACCAACGGGTTCGGGGATGGCCGCCACGACAGGCACCGACCACCTTACGGCCACAGCTCCGGTCGGCCGCCTGACATCAATGTGTAGAAGATATCGTCACATGGGCTCAGGAACAGAAAACCACTGTCAGTAAATACAGTTCGGCGCTACATCTGTAAGTGCAACTTGAAACTCTACTTTGCAACGCAAAAGCCATTTACAACAACACCCAGAAACGCCACCGGCTTCTCTCGGCTCGATCTCATCTAAGATAGACTGATGAAAAGTGGAAAAATGTTCTGTGGTCCGACAAGTCCACATTTAAAATTATTTTTGGAAATTGTGGTCGTCGTGTCCTCCGGGCCAAAGAGGAAAAGAACCATCCGGACTGTTATGCACGCAGGTTCAAAAGCCAGCATCCGTAATGGTATGGGGCTGTGTTAGCATGGGTAACTTACACATCTGTGAAGGCACCATTAATGCTTAAAGGTCCATACATGTTTTAGAAAAACATATGCTGCCATCCAAGCAACATCTTTTTCATTGACGCCCATGCTTATTTCAGTAAGACAATGCCAAACCACATTCTGCATGTGTTACAACAGCGTGGCTTTGTAGTAAAAGAGTGTGGGTACTAGACTGGCCTGCCTGCAGTCCAGACCTGTCTCCCATTTAAAATGTGTGGCGCATTATGAAGCGTAAAATACGGAGACCCCGGACTGTTGAACAGCTGAAGCTGAACATCAAGCAAGAATGGGAACGAATTTCACCTAGAAAGCTGAAAAAATTAGTGTCCTCAGTTCCCAAACGTTTGTAACACAATGGTAAACATAACCCTGTCCCAGGTTTTTTGGAACGTGTGGCAGCCATAAATATCTAAGTCAATGATTATTTGCTAAAAACAATAAAGTTAATCAGTTTGAACATTAAATATCTTGTCTTTGTAGTGTATTCAATTAAATCTAGGTTGAACATGATTTGCAAATCATTGTATTCTGTTTTTATTTATGTTTAACACATCCCAACTTTTAGAGCGTCAGCCTCACAGTTCTGAGGACCCGGGTTCAATCCCCGGCCCCGACTGTGTGGAGTTTGCATGTTCTCCCCGTGCCTGCGTGGGTTTTCTCCGGGCACTCCGGTTTCCTCCCACATCCCAAAAACATGCATTAATTGGAGTGTCATGTGTGTGTGTGTGTGTGTGTGTGTGTGCGTGTGTGTTCCAGGTTTTGTCTTCCTCTCTCTCGTTGCTCACACACCTGCTCCTGTGAGCATCTTCACCACCTGTGCCTCGTTCATACCTAATTACAGATTGTATTTAACCTCGTGTCTCATTCCCACTCGTTGCCAGTTCGTTGTACCTTGTCGTCACGTTCCAGCATTCCTTGTCACAGACTCACAGTAAGACTTTGACCCTGTTCCGATTATTGACCTTGCCTCTTTGCCTCATGTTCTTGGATACTGTTGCCCTTCTTGGATTGCCTGCCCGTGTACCGACCTATGCCCGTCTATTAAACCTCTCTTTTTGGAAACTGTCCATTTGTTTTGGAGTCTTGCATTTTTGGGTCCTAGCCTCTGTTCCGTTCATGACAGAACGAACTGGCCATAACATGGACCCAGCAGACTCAGACCCGGTGCGCAAAGCCCTTCAAGCGCAGGGTCAACGCCTCTCGAAGCAGGATGAGCAGCTTGCTGCCCTCCACCTTCATCTAGAGGGACTGTCAAGGCATCAGGACAATATGATGAGACAGGTGGCCTCACAGTTTGAACTTCTTATGAAAATTATCCAAGACAAGGAACCAGTTGGCACCACACCCAATACCGCCACGGTATTTCCATGTGAAACAGTCAACATGCAGCCACCTGCCACCTCCGCTGCTGTCTGCCCACAGCTCTCCCGACCGGAGAGGTTCTCTGGAAATTCTGGGAACATTAAGCCGTTCATCACGCAGTGCGAACTCCACTTTGAGCTGCAGGCAGCTGCCTTCCCCACCGAGCGGGCAAAGATCGCTTTCGTCATTTCCCACCTGACTGGTCGTGCGGAGGCGTGGGCTACTGCTGAATGGAGCCGCAATGCCGCCACGTGTCATTCATGGGCTTTTTTCGTAAAGACTATGGAGCAAATTTTTCAATTTTCCACTCCGGATCGTGAGGCAGCTCGCTCCCTTGTCACCTTACGACAAGGCATGCGCAGGGTGTCAGATTACGCGATTGAGTTTCGCATTCTAGCAGCTGAGAGTCATTGGAATAATCGGGCGCTACTCGATGCCTTTTTTCAAGGACTATCCCCCGCCGTCAAGGATCATTTAGTGCCGCTAGACCTGCCGACCGACTTGGACACTCTCATCGCTCTCGCCGTAAAAATCGACAGGAGGCTTTTGGATCGCGAGCTGGATGGAGATCGGCGGAAGGCTGCGTCACCGCGCACTTTGAGGACAAGCCTCGGTGACCAGCCAAACCAAGACAGATCCCCTGGTTCCGGTCTCAGCCCACTGGCTAACGTCCCCACGGAGGAACCCATGCAACTGGGCAGGTTCCGTCTCTCCCCTGAGGAACGTCAACGCCGGCTGAGGGAAGGGCGGTGCTTCTACTGCGGTCAGTTGGGTCATTCCGTGAGCAACTGTCACGTCAAAGTTGCCGGTGCCGGTAGCAAGGGCACGGGAGAGGTGAGTCTGAATTTGATGAAGGAAGACCCTACACGGGTTCTTCCTAAAGTGACACTATGCTCTCCTGATCAAGAAATTCATACACCTGTATTAATTGACTCTGGTTCTGACGCAAACTTACTCAACTCCATCCTCGTTAAACGTATGCACCTTAGAACCTTTGAAATAAAACGCCACCGCAACACCTATGCTGCAGACGGCAGTTTTATGGGCAAAATCACTCACCGCACTCAAACACTCACATTGACATTTCCCGATTCTCACTCGGAACGCATTAGTTTTCATGTTTTTGACGCCATGAATCAGGACCTTATTTTAGGGAACCCATGGTTGAGATTACATAACCCCCACATTGACTGGTCCTCTGGGCAGGTTATGTCATGGGGCAGCAATTGCGCCCGGAACTGTTTCAAGCCGCCATGTGATGTTCAGGGTCATGTTTCTAAGGACAATCCACAGACCCCATCTGGGGATCCTGATTTATCTCAAGTGCCCACCTGTTACCAGGATATTAAAGACGTTTTTTCCAAGTCCAAGGCCAAATCCCTTCCACCCCACAGACCTTATGACTGTGCTATTGACTTGCTGCCTGGAACCACACCCCCACGAGGCAGGTTGTTCTCTCTTTCAGGGCCGGAACACAAGGCCATGAAGGAGTACGTGGAGGAATCACTGGCAGCCGGCCTCATTCGCCCATCTTCATCCCCTGCGGGAGCAGGATTTTTCTTTGTGGACAAGAAAGACAAGACCCTGCGACCCTGTATCGATTACCGGGGTCTCAACGATATCACTGTAAAAAACAGGTACCCTCTTCCTCTCATCTCCACCGCCTTTGAGTTCCTGGAGGGAGCCAAGGTTTTCACCAAACTGGATTTAAGAAATGCATATCATCTAGTCAGAATAAGGGAGGGGGATGAATGGAAAACAGCATTTAACACACCAACAGGACATTATGAATATTTGGTAATGCCTTTTGGGCTTACTAACGCTCCAGCTGTTTTCCAGAACCTCGTCAATGATGTCCTGCGTGACATGCTGAATGTTTATGTTTTTGTTTATTTGGATGACATTTTGATTTTCTCCCCGGATGAGGAGACTCACATTATTCATGTCCGCTCTGTTTTGCAGCAGTTACTGCAGAACCAACTATATGTTAAGGCTGAGAAATGTGAGTTCCACAGGGCGTCAGTTTCTTTTCTGGGTTTTGTCCTGGCTCAAGGTGAAGTCAAAATGGACCCTTGCAAAGTCGATGCAGTAATTAATTGGCCTACTCCCACGTCACGCAAAGATGTACAAAGGTTCTTAGGGTTTGCAAACTTCTACAGAAAATTCATCAGGAATTTCAGTTCTATAGCCTCTCCTTTGCATGATCTTACCTCGCCACACAAACCTTTTGCATGGAACCCGCTTTGTCAGGCAGCGTTTCAAAAACTTAAGTCGAGCTTTACCTCCGCTCCCATCCTTACTTTGCCAGATCTCCAACAGCAGTTTGTGGTAGAAGTCGATGCGTCTGATGCCGGAATAGGAGCAGTGCTCTCCCAAAAATCTCTCAAGGATGATAAATTACATCCTTGTGCTTTTCTCTCCAAAAAACTGACCCCAGCTGAGAAAAATTATGACATTGGTGACCGTGAACTGCTGGCAGTCAAGGTGGCCTTGATGGAGTGGAGGCACTGGCTAGAGGGGGCACAGACTCCGTTTTTAGTATGGACAGATCACAAGAACCTTGAGTACATTAAGACTGCTAAAAGATTAAATGCGAGGCAGGCTAGATGGGCTCTGTTCTTTACTAGATTTAATTTCACGCTATCCTACCGACCCGGTTCTAAAAATGGTAAGCCAGATGCTTTGTCACGCATTTTCTCCGAAGAGAATTCTTGGTCCAACCCAAAGACTATTTTGCCCAAGTCATGTTTTATTTCCGCTTTTGTTTGGGACATTGAAACGGCGGTTAAAGGGGCTCTGAAAGACACTCCTAGCCCTGACGATTGCCCTGAAAACAGGCTTTATGTGGTTCCGACCTTAAGGGGAAGAGTCATCCACTGGGCTCACACGAACCGCACTGTATGTCACCCAGGCATTGCCAAGACTCAATCAGTGGTCGAACAGCGCTTTTGGTGGCCTAATATTAGGAGGGATGTTATTGATTATGTCAATGCTTGCCAGGTATGTGCTGCCAACAAGTCCTCTCATCAACGTCCTTCTGGGGAGTTGCGACCCCTGCCAATACCACTACGTCCTTGGTCAGACATTTCCGTAGACTTTGTGACAGGTTTACCGGCCTCTAAAGGCAATACCACCATTCTTACAGTTGTTGACAGGTTCTCTAAGATGGCACACTTCATTGCACTTCCAAAACTCCCCTCAGCTAAAGACACTGCCGAGCTGATGATTAATCAGGTTTTTAAGTTCCATGGTTTCCCCAGGAATGTGGTGTCTGATAGGGGTCCCCAATTCATTTCGCAATTTTGGAAGGAGTTTTGCAATCTCATAGGTGCTACCGTCAGTCTGTCATCTGGGTTTCATCCTGAAACCAACGGCCAAACCGAGAGGCTGAACCAGGACCTGGAGACGGGGCTCCGATGTCTCGCTTCACAGGATCCGCGATCCTGGTCTCAGAAATTGGTTTGGGTCGAATTCTCCCACAATTCCCTCCCCTCTGCATCCACTGGTCTATCGCCTTTTCACGTTGTGCATGGTTACAAACCATCTCTGTTTCCTGCCATAGCCCCTGAGTCCACAGTTCCAGCGGCATTAACCTTGGTGAGACGCTGCAGGAGGACCTGGGAGCGAGCCCGACAGATGCTGCTGCGCCAGGGACGGTCCTACAAAGCCGCTGCTGACCGTCGGAGGACACCGGCCCCGAACTACAAAGTGGGTCAGCGAGTTTGGCTCTCGACCAAACATATTCCACTCCGGGTGGAGTCCAAGAAGCTCGCTCCCAGGTTCGTTGGGCCCTTCCCCATCACAAAGATCATCAACCCTGTCACCGTGAAGCTGAGGCTCCCAAGGTCGATGCGGGTCCACCCTGCTTTTCATGTCAGCCTACTCAAACCAGCCCGGGACTCCCCTCTGGTCCCGCCTTCCAGGCCCCCTCCTCCCCCCCGGTTTGTGGATGGGGGCCCTGTCTTCGCTGTGAAGCGGCTGTTGTCGTCTCGTCGGAGGGGGAGGGGGTTTCAATATCTGGTGGACTGGGAGGGCTATGGGCCTGAGGAACGTTCATGGGTACCGTCTGCGTTTATCATGGATGATTCGCTCATTCGGGACTTCCACGTTGCGCATCCAGGGGCCCCAGGGCCGTCTGGGGCCGGCCGTTAAGGGGGGGGTACTGTCATGTGTGTGTGTGTGTGTGTGTGTGCGTGTGTGTTCCAGGTTTTGTCTTCCTCTCTCTCGTTGCTCACACACCTGCTCCTGTGAGCATCTTCACCACCTGTGCCTCGTTCATACCTAATTACAGATTGTATTTAACCTTGTGTCTCATTCCCACTCGTTGCCAGTTCGTTGTACCTTGTCGTCACGTTCCAGCATTCCTTGTCACAGACTCACAGTAAGACTTTGACCCTGTTCCGATTATTGACCTTGCCTCTTTGCCTCATGTTCTTGGATACTGTTGCCCTTCTTGGATTGCCTGCCCGTGTACCGACCTATGCCCGTCTATTAAACCTCTCTTTTTGGAAACTGTCCATTTGTTTTGGAGTCTTGCATTTTTGGGTCCTAGCCTCTGTTCCGTTCATGACATGGAGACTCTAAATTGCCCGTAGGCATGACTGTGAGTGCGAATGGTTGTTTGTTTCTATGTGCCCTGCGATTGGCTGGCAACCAGTTCAGGGCGTACCCCGCCTCCTGCCCGATGACAGCTGGGATAGGCTCCAGCACGCCCGCGACCCTAGTGAGGATAAGCGGCTCAGAAAATGGATGGATGGATGGACATCCCAACTTCATTGGAATTGGGGTTGTATATAAATAGTTTTATATATAATGAAACTCGTCACTTTTGGTGTAGTGGTACACTCACCAGAATTATGTGCGGGCAGCGTGGGTTCAGTTCACACTCAGTGACAGTGTGAATGTGAGTGCAAATGGTTGTCCGTGTCTACAGTGGGTACGGAAAGAATTCAGACCTCCTTAAATCGTTCACTCTTTGTTATATTGCAGCCATTTGCTAAAATCGTTTAAGTTCATTTTTTCCCTCATTAATGTACACACAGCAACACATATTGACACAAAAAACGGAATTCTTGAATTTTTTACAGATTTATTAAAAAAGAAAAACTGAAATGTCACACAGCCATAAGTATTCAGACCCTTTGCTGTGACACATATTTATCTCGGGTGCTGTCCATTTCTTCTGATCATCCTTGAGATGGTTTTACACCTTCATTGGAGTCCAGCTGTGTTTGATTATACTGACTGGACATGATTAGGAAAGCCACACAGCTGTTTATATAAGACCTTACACCTCAGTGCATGTCAGAGCAAATGAAAATCATGAGGTCAAAGGAACTCCCAGAAGAGCTCGTAGACAGAATTGTGGCAAGGCACAGATCTGGCCAAGGTTACAAAAAAATTCTGCTGCACTTAAGGTTACTAAGAGCACAGTGGCCTACATAATCCTAAAATGGAAGACGTTTGTGATGACCAGAACCCTTCCTAGAGCTGGCTGTCTGGCCAAATTGAGCAATCGGGGGAGAAGAGCCTTGGTGAGAGAGGTAAAGAAGAACCCAAAGATCACTGTGGCTGAGCTCCAGAGATGCAGTCGGGAGATGGGCGAAAGTTCTAGAAAGTCAACCATCACTGCAGCCCTCCACCAGTTGGCACCCCCCACAGGACTGCCTGAGGGACACGGTCAAACGCCTTCTTCAAGTCCACAAGACACTCGTAGACTGGTTGGGCAAACTCCCACGCACCCTCCGGTCCCCCTTCTTAAAAAGGGGGACCACCACCCCAGTCTGCCAGAGGCACTGTCCCCGATGTCCACACGATGTTACAGAGGCGTGTCAACCAGGACACACCCGTAACATCCAAAGCCTTTAGGAACTCCGGGCGAATCTCATCCACCCCCTGGGCCTTGCCACCGAGGAGCTTTTTAACCACCTCGGTGATCTCAACCCCAGAGATAGGAGAGCCCACCCCAGACTCTGCTTCCTTGTGAAATGATGTGTTGGTGGAATTGAGGAGGTCTTCGTATTCTCCCCACCAGCTCACAACGTCCCGAGTTGAGGTCAGCAGTGCCTTATCCTCACTATACACAGTGTCGATGATGCACTGCTTCCCCCTCCTGAGACACCGAATGGTGGACCAGAATTAGCTTGAAGCCGTCCTGAAATCGTTCTCCATGGCCTTCCCGAACTCCTCCCATGTCCGAGTTTTTGCCTCAGCGACCACCAAAGCTGCATTCCGTTTGGCCTGCCGGTACCATTCAACTGCCTCAGGAGTCCCACAGGCCAAAAAGGCCACAGAGGACTCCTTCTTCAGCTTGACGGCCTCCCTCACCACTGGTGTCCACCAACGGGTTTTGGGATTACTGTCACGACAGGCACCGATTACCTTACGGCCAAAGCTCCGGTCGGCCGCCTCTGCAAAGGAGGCGTGGAACATAGTCCTTCAGGCAGCGGATTCTGACAGATGTTCCCAGCAGACCCTCACAATATGTTTGGGCCTGCCAGGTCGGACCGGCATCTTCCCCCACCATCGGAGCCAACTCAACACCAGCTGGTGATCGGTTGACAGCTCCGCCCCTCTCTTCACCCAAGTGTCCAAGGCATGTGCCCGCAAATCCGATGACATAACCACAAAATCGATCATCGAACTGCGACCTCGGGTGTCCTGGTTTCAAGTGCACATGTGGACACCCTTATGCTTGAACATGGTGTTCATTATGGACAATCCGTGGTCAGCACAGAAGTCCAATAACAGAACACAACTCGGGTTCTGATCGGGAAGGGGGGGGGGGCATTCCTCCCTATCACGGCCTTCTAAGTCTCACTGTCATTGCCCACATGAGCATTGAAGTCCTCCAGCAGAAGCAGTGAGTCGCCAGCGGGAGCACTCTCCATCAACCCCTCCAAGACTCCAAAAAGGGTGGGTACTCTGAACTGCTGTTTGGTGCATAGGCATAAACAACAGTAACACCCACCCAAAGGCGGAGGGAGGATACCCTCTCGTCCACCAGGGTGAACCCCAATGTACAGGCGCCGAGCCGGGGGGAAATAAGTATACCTCTCACCATAGGCAAATCTAGAGTGGAAGAGAGTCCAACCCCTCTCAAGAGGACTGGTACCAGAGTCCAAGCCGTGTGTGGAAGCGAGCCCGACTATATGTAGTCAGAACTTCTCAACCTCACACACCAACTTTGGCTCCTTCCCTGCCAGAGAGCTGACATTCCACGTCCCGAGAGCGTGCTTCTGTAGCCGGGGATCGGATCGCCAAGGTCCCTGCCTTCAGTCACCGCCCACCTCACACTCCACCCGACCCGTATGGCCCCTCCCACAGGTGGTGAGCCCATGGAAAGGGGGACCCACGTTACCCTTTCGGGCTGTGCACGGCCAGGCCCCATGGCTGCAGACCCGGCCACCAGGCGCTCGCCTTCGAGCCCCACCTCCAGGCCTGACTGAGGGAAACCTATATCCATTTATTGTATTTATCATAGGGTTTTTTGGAGCCGTGCTTTGTCTGGTCCCTCACCAAGGACCTGTTTGCCATGGGTGACCCTACCAGGCACGTGAAGCCCCAGACAACTTAGCTCCTCGGATCCTTGAGACACAAAACCTTCCACCACAATAAGGTGACGGCTCAAGGAGGGGCTTCTGAAACTGAATTATCTATATTAACTGGGCATTTTGAAGAGTGTTGTTATTATTATTTGAGTTGTAAATAGTGTCTTTGTGTGTTTGCATGTCTCTAAAATCGCTCTATATAAAACCAATGTATTATTACAGTATTAGAAGCAGTATTCATAGCAGTTGTCAGGGGCCTTGCACTGATGGGGTGGGGTGGGGGATGTGGGTGTCGCAAACCACACCAATTTTTTCAACACTCCAACATTTTTACAGTTTCATGGGCTCTCAAACAGTGCAGATGCTTTTTTTGCTCGCTCTGCTTGCTTCGCTTCTGTTTAAGTTTTCTCTTGCTGATAAGCTTGTTTTTCTTCGAAACAAAATTTGAAGTAGCGACTCCTGGATATATCTAAACCTGTGGGACTACTTTTTTTGTAGATAGTCAATTGCTGCTATATTCCAATATTTTCTGATACCCTCTCACCATTATGTGAGCGTGGCCTGCTAATTAGCCCAAGCCTGCTTTGAGCAAAAAGACCAGCAATCAAGATCCCTCCCTTTTCCACTGAGGACTCTCACAGACTGCTGGAGAGGGTGACAATCCTGTAAACAAAAACAACCGTCTTGAAGTGTGTGTGGATGTAAATGGACAGTCGGGGAATGAAACCACTCCACCAATGTCTCAAAATGATGAGCAGAATTGTGCTAACAGACAGCCACTTAGCTCAACAAAGAGGACGGATGTGGACTGTGGAAACGGGAATGGATCATCCTGCAGTTCTCCCTGGAATTTACTGGGAGCAAAGCCCAACGATATGGGACAACATCTACAAGTGAGGACACAAAACCAGCAGATTACCGAGGAATCCAGTGCACACCATGCCAAGATTCTTGAACTTAGATGAACTTTTTGGCAAATTTCAATCAGGTTTCCGAACTCATCACAGTACTGCTCTTATCAAAGTGCTAAATGTTATAAGGTTGAATACTAGTGCGGCTTTTCATATGGTAGATCGTAAAATACTGCTGAACAGGTTGGAAACGTGGTTAGGACTAACTGGAACAGTCCTTAAATGCTGCAGGTCCTACCTGGGGGAAAGGGGTTATTTTGTAACCATTGGAAGTGTTCAATCTCATCGAATGGCAATGACCTTTGGGGTCCCTCAAGGGTCAGTTCTTGGACCCCTCCTGTTCAGCCTGTGTATGCTACCCTTGGGTCAAATTCTTCAGAACTTTAATTTTGACTATCATAGCTATGCAGATGACACACACAGTTATATCTAGCAGTGTCTCCAGATGACTACAGTTTAATTGAGGTGTTGTGTCACTGTCTAAAAGATAAATAACTGGATGAGCCAAAATTTTCTTCAATTAAACCACAACAAAACTGAGACAATTGTTTTTGGCAACAAAAAAAAGAAGATTTTTGTTAGTAAATACCTGGAGTTACTCTCTTTAAAAACCAAAGACAAAGTCCGAAACCTTGGTGTTCTGATAGATTCCGACATGACTTTCAACAGTCATATCAAATCAATTACATCCTTCTACCATCTGAGGAACATATTCAGAGTGAAGGCTTGCATGTGTGAATCAGACCAGGAGAAGCTCATCCATGCTTTTATCTCAAGTAGACTTGACTATTGTAATGGTTTTCTGACTGGACTCCCCAAAAAGAGCATAAAAAGCTGCAGCTTGGGTTCTGACCAGAACAAAGAGGTCAGAACATATTACTCCAATTCTAAAGTCTTTACAATGGCTTCTAGTCAACTTAGAATATATTTTAAAGTTCTGCTACTGGTCTATAAATCACTAAATGATTTAGGTCCTGAATACATGAAAGAAATGCTCATGGAATATAAACCAAGTAGGGCTCTGAGATCGACAGACTCGGGTCTAATAGTGGAGCACAGAGTCTAAGGCAAACATGCTGAAGCAGCATTTAGCTATTATGCTGCACACAAATGGAATAAGTTGCCAACAGAAGTGACTTCAGCCCCAAGTGTGCATGTTTTTAAGTACAGGTTAAAACCTCTTCTTTTTTTTCATGCTTTTTAGAGCATTTCCACTTTTAAATGATATTTCTTGCACTGTAGGCTGTTTTAATTGTACCTTTATCTTTTTTCCTCTTTGTTTTAAATGTTTATAAGCTGTCTTTTTTTCCCTTGTATTTAAATGCTTTTAATCATGTGACGCACATTGAGTTACCTTGTGTATGAAATTCGCTATATAAATTAAATCACTTTGCTTTGCTTAAAACATGGATGGCGAGCCGCCAAAGGCCCGCAGAACTGAGTTTGGACACCTCTATTTTAGTTGTAAACAATACTAACTATACTAAACTATGCTAACTACACTTAGTGTTACTACACGTAAATAAAAGAAAATTTCAAACTATTACTTTATTTTCAAATAATTTCTGTATTCGACAGAATGGTCAACGCTGATCTTCCCCACAGGTCACACAAAGCAAGAGAGAGCAAGAACATTTTTTAATTGTGATGACATCTTTGTGGTTTGATAGAGGACATCATAACAAATATTACTCATGGAAAGATTTAGAAATTGATTTGTTCATCATTTTGGGAATCTACAAGTATCAATAATGATAATAAAAAGTGACTCATTCTCTGCAGTGTTTTTTTAAAGGAACATTGGTATTCCCATTTGTCAATATATATTCTACAGAGTAAGCCTTTTATATTATTATTATTACTACTACAATTGTAATGTATGTAGGATTTTTTTTAAATTTTGCCTCAGAATTTTCTTGAAGAATTTTTAATAATAGAAGTACTGTATTATGAATTCTGCTTTGATTTAAAATTAATTATGTACAATGTACATTTACTTTGGCACACTGAACATCAATGTATTCTGCATAAAATGGCTGTAATGCAAACTTGTAATAACTGCTTGTACACAAACTCCCTTTTCTTTTGTCTTTTTTTTCTGGGCTCGGCTCTAGCTCCCACAGACCCTTTTTAGGATGCCAAGGAAGAACAAAATGGTGGTTATTGAACTGAAATCTTGATATCGAAGGTAAAATGCGGGCGGGGGGGGGACGCATTTCAGCTTTGTGTTTGACTTCTAAGGGAAATATGAAGTTAGTATGTGCCCCCCACACCCAAGGCAAATTTAAATGTAGCATCTATGGTCTAAGTTCTTTGTGTCACTGAACCCCCCACTCATTCTAGTTTTCTTGTCAAGGTGTGGTCCCATGAGAAAGGAAAGTAATTTCAGATCAAGACAAAAGAGTTCAACTCAGGGAATGAGATGCCTAACCAGTTAAACCAGTTATAATTCAGTCCATCGACCACACACATCATTTGTATTTGCCAGTTGATAAGCAAGTGAAATGTACATATTCATGCACCTGATTAATACATGCTATGCTCAGCATCTGGTATGTTGCTCACATGCTATGATATGGGGCAGTGTATAAACATGTAATGTATATATTGTTGGGTCACTGAGGGAAAGGAAGGGAAAGAGATGGGATGACAAGCAGCAAATAGGTAATGTTGAAAAACTCTGTTATGGTATATTTTCTGTGGAAAAGAGGTGTGAGCAAGTGGCATTTGCCTCTCGGGTGAAACAGAAAATTACAGTTGTTCACAAACCTGTTGGCCCAGTTATACATCTGCAAAGCAGACTGACCTCTGCAATTACAATGCCAAAGTCACAAGATGAGCTCAAGGCTTTTTCTTATCAGCTAACAGTGTATGTTGGCACACATAACAACCATAAATGGAGGTGTAAATGTCTGCTTGTCACGAGTTAAAAAACTATATATATATACATGCGCACGCACACACAAACACACATAGCGGCTGATATAATTAGTTAACACATCACTATTTTTCTCACTAAATATATTTCCAAAGGTGCTATTGACATGAACATTTCACCAGCTGTTGGGAACAACCCAGGTAATCCATACATACAACGAAAGTAGAACAAATAAACTCAGAAAGGAAGTTATGTGTAATAATATGAAATGACACAGGGAAAAAGTATTGAACACGCAAACTGGTATTTATTTAATACTTTGTAAAAAAGCCTTTGTTTGCAATGACAGCTTCAAGACGCTTCCTGCATGGAGAAACTAGTCACATGCATTGGCGAAACCTAGGAAACATTGACGCAGAGGACTGGTACCAGAGTCCAAGCAGGTGGAGGGGATGGGCCAGTTTGGAGACAGCTTGGATCTTTGCTGGGTCGGGTTGTAACTGTCCGTTGGCAATGACGTATCCTAGGAAGTGTATGGAGGAGAGATGGAATTCATATTTTTCCTGACAGTGTCAGAGCTGGGTTTCGAAACACTGACCTGACGTTCCTGGGGGTCTAATTTGGTCTTGCCGAGTTGCATTGGTTCTTCTAAAGCAGTTGGGGATGATGCGGAAGCGGCCGGGAGTTGAAGATGCGGCGGAATAGTTGGCGGCGCTGTGCGCGCATAGTGCGCTCCCTTTCTCTCTCTTGCTCTCTCCCGTAGTCGATTGTCTAATGTAATTGATAACGAAATTAATTGTTCAATTGAGGTGGGTTCGTCCCTGACTGCGAGCTCGTCTTTGAGCTGTTCTGAAAGTCCTTTTATAAAAACGCCCCTTAACGCCGCGTCATCCCACCTGCTCTCACCCGCTAAAATTCTAAATTCAATGGAATATGAAGCCACTGAACAAGACCCCTGAGTAAGAGCAAGGAGGCGATGAGTGGTTTCCCTGCCTCTGACGGGATGGTCAAAGACCTTTTTAAGTTCGGCAGAAAAGGAATCGAAAGAAGCAAGGACCGGGGATGAATTATTCCAGAGCGCGGTTTCCCATTTCGCACCTCTTCTGTGTAGGAGGTTGGTAATGAATGCTACTTTGGATTTCTCAGAGGGATAAGTCAACGGTTGTAGATGGAAAACAAGGGCGCAATTTAAAAGAAATTGGCCACATTAACCTAGGTCCCCCGAATAGGGTTCAGGAGGAGGGACGTGAGGCTCTTTGTATGGGAGGAGGGGTTGGTTAGAGGCTGTGGGCTCAGACGGAATCCTCACAGGAAGGCTGTCGGAGTGCATCTGGGAGGACATGAGAGATACTTTCTGGGAGAGGCTGTTTAAGGAGTTAATCATTCAAAAGGGCTTCGACTTGTCTGTCTATATGGGAAAGAGGCCACAACTGTACCTTGAAAAGGTAATAGGTCAATTCCTGTTGGGTGTCGGAGAAGCGGTACAGAATATGGATGGATGGATGGATAATAATAATAATAATGTATTTGGCACAGGCCAGCATTCTTGAGTCTGAAGCCCCTTTGAAGATTACATTCATATGGCAACACGTCAGTGCTGTCAGTACGGCTCTGTAGGTTTATAGTACTTTTCAACAAAATGTAGCTGAGTGAGGAAAAAAAGATCATTGTTTTCTCCTTTTCTAAAGTTTTCTAACTTGACTCCATATTCTTCAATGGAGAAACTTTCATTAATACTGTATCCCGTTGGGACTGTAACTCCAGGGGCGACAGATTTACATTGACATTACAATTAATTGCATCATGAGTCACGTATATAGAATGTTGCCGTTCATTTCACTGCTACTCATCAAGTGAATTCTCATTTACTTGACTCTGGTAAGTGCGTAATTTTGACACCAGCGGTCTTTGCGGTTGCCCATGTCATGTTACAAGCACCAGTAACAATCCACAGTGCGCCACACATCATCGACATTTTGATCAACAAAGTGAATCATGTTTTGATCAAAGATAGTTAAAAACGTTTGACAGGAGGCCTTTATAATTGGAACCGAATCCAAGTTTAATAATAAGGATTAAAGTATGTGCGTAATCCTGGTTCGATCCCGGTTTCGGTACCAAAAAAAAATAGGCTGACAGATGAGGTTAGACTGAAATCCCCGTGGACCAGGATGTTTGCAGATGAGATTGTGATCTGCAGTGAAAGCAGGGAGCAGGTGGAGGAACAGTTAGAAAGATGGAGTCATGCACTGGAAAGCAGAGGAAGGAAGATTAGCCGAAGTAAGACAGAATATATGTGCATGAATGAGAGGGAGGGGTGGTGGGGGAAGAATGAGGCTAGAGGGAGAAGAGATAGCAAGGGTGGAGGACTTTAAATAATTGGGGTCAACCGTCCAGAGCAATGGTGAGTGTGGTCAGGAAGTGAAGAAACGGGTCCGAGCAGGTTGGAACGGGTGGAGGGGAAGGTGTCAGGTGTGTTATGTGACAGAAGAGTCTCTGCTAGGATGAAGGGGAACGTTTATAAAACAGTGGTGAGGCCAGCCATGATGTACGGATTAGAGGCAGCGGCACTGAAGAGACCACATGAAGCAGAGCTGGAGGTGGCGGAAATGAAGATGTTGAGGTTCGCTCTCGGAGTGACCAGGTTGGATAAAATTAGAAATGTGCTCATCAGAGGGATAGCCGAGGTTCGATGTTTTGGAGACAGAGAGAGAAGACTTCGATGGTTTGGACACGGTGGTAAATTGTGAGCAGTCAGGAAAGCACTCTGCTGGACGTCTGGAGAGCCCGTTTTCCTGCTATTGGTTTGGACCGAAGGCTGATTCTTCGCGCCTTCTCGCATTCTCCGTTCATGCTGCTGAGTGAAGCACATGTCCGCCGCTTTGATTGATCTTTTATTTTCCTCTCTTATTTGGTACTCTTTCCTCCATTCTCTTGCTTCCTACTTACCCACCACTCCTGTGAGTACTTAATCCATAAAATTTGTGCAGGCCTGCTACGTGCGTTGGACTGCGGTACTAGTACCTTGTGAGTGAGTGTGGGCCCACATTTCTTTGTTTATTTGGTACTTGGTGTTCAATGCAATAATCACAGTTTACCATTTACTGTTTTGGAAGCCATATCTTTATTAATTTTGTGAATTGGGTGTATTAAGAATACATTTGTTTGGCTTAATTTTACAACAGATCCTACGTTTTGATCCTATAGTCTACATTGTTTTTCCTATATACTGTGGCATTGTACATATTTTTGTACATTCTTTCGTATTAATAAATGTTTTTTTTGTGTTTAAATTTAATTCATCAAATTGCACATAATTAATAGGGGTTTGAAAAGTAAATAAATATGTTTTAAAAGTGTCAAAGGAAGCTGTTCCAACTATTTCCGCAATAGTAATTATAAATTAACCGTTAAAAGTTGATCGATCCAGGTAAGCGAATTATACAGGTTATTGGTCACATTTTTACAGGTCTGAATAAATGACTGACCTATTTATATATTTATCTATCTATTTTTTTTTTTGGGGGGGGGGGGGGGGGGATCACTACCTGCATCCATTTTTTGTATGTAAGATGACGCTCAGAGAAGCAAGGAATCTTAATATCCAGTAATATCCTAATTTGATTCCCTGTGCTGTTCACAGCCCCTCTAGAGGGCATACTTGCTTAGCATCTGGTGATGCATTTTCCACGGTACCACTCCTTCATTCATTTCTTTCCTTGGCAGCATTTCGCTGTATTCTCATGCATTTTCAGAGGGAATTGTAACTGGCTGACTTTTTTTTTTTTTTTTTTTTTTTCTTTCTCGAAAAGATGTCATGGCAACCGGCCTGGATGCCCAATTACCCTGTAACGGGTGTACACGCAAACCAGATATTTTTTGAGCAAATTATTAGTTTTGGTTAAATTCTGACATGGCTTTGCTGTTGCCCGGCAACAACCATTATTAAGGAATATGCACTGTGTTGGTAGATGAGATCAGCTGTTTTATTTTTATTTTTTTTGGACCACAAATTGAATTCAGTGTTTTATTTGTTTGTGACATAATGGGCAAACAAAAAGACATTTAACACGGGTTTGCACAACACACAACAACAACACACACACATAATGGTCTGGTTTAGTGGAGGTGTCAATTTTGCGCAGGGGAGGTGTGGGAAGCTCATTTATGCTACACGAGTTCACACATAATGCTGATAACGCTGTGTAATGGGGAAAACTGCAGTGCAAAACATTGCTGCACGTTTGAAGTGTGCTCAAGCGCACTTGGGTGTTCCACAGCAATACTGGCAAAATATTCTCTGGACAGATGAAACTAAAGTCGAAGGGTCTGAAGGCCCCCCCCCCCCCCCCCAGTGAATGCCAAAAGCTGAGTCATGACGCCGTGAATTGTGACGTGGAACGGAATGTTGCCAATCGAGAAGTGCGCTGACTCAGAAACAAGGTAACGACCATAAATAAACCCAAAATGTATGACCCAATGTCGGTTTTTGTTTGTATAAAATTGAGTTTCCAGACGGCCAGAAGTATTTTTGTCTTCCAAAGCAATTACTTTTTTTTTTTTTTTAGACCTCCTTGTCATTTAACAACGGCCCCGCTTCAGGCAACCTTCGGAAACACTCGGCTAACAGCCACATACCCGGAAGTGTTTTTTTCTTTGGTTTTGTTAGACCACGTGTGATTTCTGCGTTGGAGGACTTAGGTGGTGGAAGAGAACTTTTTTTTTATGTGTACCAGGCCTGAGTTGGATAACCGTGAAATAAACCTTGTTCCTTAGCCTCAGATTGGACGTCAAACAGCATGAGTCACCAAAAGAACCACTCATGATAGGCTAGGCTCAATGACAAATTATGGCAGTATGCTAGCCTATAGGCTAGACCAGGGGTCGGCAATATTTGACCAAAAAACAACAAAATTAAAAAAGTCTTATAATGAAGGCGACACATGCTGTAAGTGTCTATATTAGCTTACTGTCCAAATGGCATAATTAGCATTCATGATTAAATGTTTATTGTTTCCTGCAACGCATCCTGGAGAGAATGACGCACCACGTGACGACTCTGCCGCATGATGGTGTTTTAAGTTCAATTTCCATTATTGATGTTATGTTTCGTTGCATTGATGAAATTAGAGAAAGATAACAAAGAAAACCGATTCTTTTTATGTCATTTTGATTTTGAGGATTCAAAAAACCAAAATGGAACATGCCTCCTGTAATTTCAGGAAGCGCATTCCATGTTCCAAACACAAGTTTCTCGGATGTCGCGAGGCTTTCAATTGCGCTCCATTCGTGGCTTTGGGCAAGCTGGCCTTTCCGGCGAGTGACATTTTCAAGCTCGGCTGTCAGACTTTTGAATTTGGACACCCATAAATCTTTTGTCAGTTATATCGGCCATTTCCATTTCGAGGTCAGCTTGATTTACTCCTGGGAATGTGTTCAACGAGGAGCGCAAGCATGCGTTCCCTGGAAATGTCTTTCCACATGACTCTTTTTGTTATTTGACAACTTCTCATTACAAAGCAAACATGTAGGCAAACCTTCCGCGTTGGCAATGAAAGCAAATGATTCGGTCCAAGAACTGTTGAATCCTCTGTTCTCCTCACCTATCTTTCTCTTTGCCCCTTTGCGATCCATGGCCCATCACACACCCGCCGGTTTGTTTGCGACAGCCACCTGCCGAGCTCCAAGAAGCGCGCGGGCTATGGCTATGACGCAGACAGAAATATTGAAATTTAATATTATTCCACACATTTTTACAGCATTGGAAAACGTTAAGAATGTTTGTGTCATGTTTGTCCTCCTACAGAAACCACATTAAAACAAAAAATATATTTTTCTCCCCCATCTTTTTTCCATCCATCCATCCATTTTCTGAACCGCTTCTCCTCACGAGGGTTGCGGGCGTGCTGGAGCCTATCCCAGCTGTCACCGGGCAGGAGGCGGGGTACACCCTGAACTGGTTGCCAGCCAATCGTAGGGCACATACAAACAAACAACCATTCGCAGTCACACCTACGGGCAACTTAGAGTCTCCAATTCATGCATGTTTTTGGGATGTGGGAGGAAACCGGGGTGCCCGGAGAAAACCCACGCAGGCACGGGGAGAACATGCAAACTCCACACAGGCGGGGCCGGGGATTGAACCCGGGTCCTCAGAACTGTGAGGCTGACGCTCTAACCAGTCGACCACCGTGCCGCCTCTTTTTTTCCATTTTCATACATTTTTTAAAAAGCTCCAGGGAGCCACTAGGGCGGCGCTAAAGAGCCGCATGCGGCTCGAGAGTCGCGGATTGGCGACTCCCGGGCTAGTCCAAAAAGGCCCAATAGGACTCCTTCTTCAGTTTGACGGCATCCCTTAATCTTGGTGTCCACCAATGGGTTTGGGGATTGCCGCCATGACAGGCAGCAACCACCTTAGGGCCACAGCTCCGTTCATTTGCCTCAAAACGGAGGCACGGAACATTGTCCACTTGGACTCAATGTCCCTCAGGACGTCGGTGAAGTTCTGTCGGAGGTGACACTTCTGACAGAGCACTCTGCCAGACGTTTCCCAGCAGACCCTTACAATATGTTTGGGTCTGCCAGGTATGACCGTTGTTGCATGGGGCTGTAGTGCGACACCCTGTGAGCGAAGGACAGGACAAGCTAGAACAGGACAAGGACAGGAGAAGAAGCATGCAGGACAAGGGTCATGGACCCGGCTGTACAACTGAAGTGTGGTGGGATTGACTATGTAAACCACCCAGGGTGGTCTGCCGGCCCCACAGAGGCGCCCCGACGACTGTCCACTCGGTGGGGGCCGCGGGGACCCAATGCCTGGTGTGGTTACACGCGGTCCGCGGTTGTGAGGCCGGTAGGAAGTACTGCCAAATTGTCTGCAATGCCTTTGGTGACGGCTTATGGTAGAGAAATGAACATTCAATTCACGGGCAACAGCTCTGGTGGACATTCTTGCAGTCAGGATGCCAATTGCACGCTCCATCAGAACTTGCGACATCTGTCTGTGGTATTGTGCTGTGTGATAAAACTGCACAATTCAGAGTGGCCTTTTATTGTGGCCAGCCGATGGCACACCTGTGCAATAATCCTGCTGTCTAATCAGCATCTGGATATGCCACACTTGCGAGGTGGGATGGTTTATCTCAACAAAGGAGAAATGCTCACTAACACAGATTTAGACAGATTTGTGGACAGTATTTGAGAGAAATGGCCTTTTGTGCATGTAGAAAACATTTCTACATCTTGGAGTCCAGCTCACGGAAAATTGGAGCAAAACCTAAAGTGTTGCATTTATATTTTTGTTCAGCATATGTAAACTGGCCCAGATTTCACACTATTTGTGAGTAAACTGAGACGAGATCATGATTATTTCAGTATTTATACCTTTCGTGACATTTTTGTTTCGTAGTGTGCCGTGAGCTCTTTCTAATCTAAAATGCGTGCCTTGACTCAAACTTTGGGAAACAGCGAGAAGGATACTGAGATCGGTGTGTAAACAAAACCACAATAACCCAAGACACAAGATAGTCCATTAAATTGTAAATTTAATTATTTACTTTTAAGGCTGACCAAAATCTGAATCTTGTATTTCTCAAAGTGTAGCCATTTAAAACAGGATACCATACAAACCTTACAAAAATGCAACAGCTACAAACATTCCATCGAACAAATCACAAATGTACAGTGTACATTTATACAATACTGCTTATTTGGCACTTGACCACAAGATGCTTCCCCCCCCCCCGCATTTTACAGAGTTAATACCTGACGTGGTATTGAGAAAAAAAAAAAAAAAAATCCCAGAAGTACAGTAAAAGCAACCCATTCGGGGTGTCATTGCAGTAGTTTATGGAGTGATTCTGTTTTTCTTTGCATGGTATAAAATAAAACAGCAGTTCTTCAATATAAGACCCAAAGCCAAGCTTATCTGCAATGGCTCCTACGCCGTGAAGTGGGCGAGGTGCCACTCGGGGTCACATTTGTCCAACTTTTTAAAAAAGAAATCCAGCATTGGTCTCAATAATACTGACTACTGGTAGAACTGATCCTGGCACTACAGTGCTTGGGAACAGAAGCAAGCACAGAGCTGCTTAACGCAACAGCCATAAACACATACAAGCATAAGCCCCGTGCATACAGTGGGTACGGAAAATATTCAGACCCCCTTAAATTTTTCACTCTGTTATATTGCAGCCATTTGCTAAAATCATTTCAGTTCATTTTTTTCCTCATGTACACACAGCACCCCACATTGACAGAAAAAAAACGGAATTGTTGAAATCTTTGCAGATTTATTCATAAAACTGAAATATCACACAGCCATAAGTATTCAGAGCCTTTGCTGTGACACTCATATATTTAACTCGGGTGGTGTCCATTTCTTCTGATCATCCTTGAGATGGTTCCTTGAGAATAATTTCCGTACCCACTGCATATGTTAGGAGTCGCACTGATCCCAACTGACATGCGGCATTTGAAAACATCTAAATTTAAGTGTTCTCTTTCATCTTCACATACAAAGCTTTTTTTTTATTTTTTTATTTTTTTTTATGCTGGAAATCCCGCTGAAGCATGAATACAAAGGTAATAGTAAAATCATCATGGGCTGGATCTGCTTTACAAATTGCTTTTTTTTTGTGTTCCATCCCAACAAAGAATTCAAAAACCTAATTAAAAAAAAAAAACTATTGAAAAAAGGGCAGAAATTCTGCGCCAATCCTCAAGAGATACTCACTAACATTCAAACCATCCTTACCTTTGTGAGACCTTGCAAGTGCTGTAAATGAAAATAAAACACAAATTTGGGGAATTTGCAATATACATTAATATACATTCTCACACAAATGTAGCAAAGAAGAAAACAAACATAATACTTGTCAAATCTGCTCCGCAGATTAAATTCTCTTGCTTACATTAGGTAATTTTTATGAGAACGTCATCCCGGTTCTCATTAATGTCTATGCACATTATGGCCTTCTACACAGTGCACAAAGAGCCAAGCAAGGACACTGATACAGAAACACCAGTGAACATACAACCTAGTGGAAACTTCTCGATGAGCCTGTTGATGGCAATAGCTGGGCTTTCAAAACCGATAGAAGGTCTGGCAGTTGGAGTTTGCCTGGATTTAGAAAAACTGCTAGTGGGTCAGGAGTTGTGCACATCTTTGACATCTTCAGTGTATACTGAAGGCCTGTTGTCTTCACTGTCATGTGCTTGACATTCTTCATCATCAGTCAGTCTTCTCCATCGTGGAGGGTGAAGGGCATTATGGATCACCCAGAGAAGTACTAAAAGAGACAAAAGGACCTGCTCAGAATTGACAGTGGAAACCTTTTTAATTAGATGCAACAATTGAAAGTTAGGACATCCTTAGACAGTGCTTCCAGAGAAATTTGTTAAGATTAAAGTGCCTTTTTTTATTTCTTAAAAGAAAAAAAGTTTCCAGCAGGAGACACAAAAGGTCACAAATGCACTTCACTATCTACTGAAATCTATTTGAAAGGCTGGTGTCATTTGTTGATTACACTGCGGAATACAATTTTTGTTGAGTTAGGTCTGACAGCTGTTTTTATCTAATTTTTGGGTGCGGAATCCAAAACTGATCTCAATTTGTCTCTATCATGTCAAGTTTTTGAAAAAAGTGGAACAAGGAAATATATACCTATGTAAATAAAACACTAAGATGGAATAGTTACAAGCTTTGAAAAAACACAACTAAAAAAACAGCATAAAAGGAAATAGAACTTACAACAGTATACCCATGGTTACAAGGTTAAGAGAAAAGCCAGCAAAAATCCTTTCAATTCCTACTATGCTAGCTTTCTGTTTGCACATCTTGATAGTACTGACCTATTGGGAGCTGCACACACCTCTCATCTCAATTGTGACAGCACAAACAAATTGCCACGTAGCTGTCGATGAGTCCTATCGTAATCAGCTGGCAATTCTTACTACAGCTAATCAGTGGAATTTTGCTTATCTGGAGGGTAAGCTGTGGAGAAAAAACTAGACGTGCTAGAAAAATAAAAGACGGCAATTTTGGAATCAACGTGCCAGTTTTAGTTTTAATCACCATAAAAGTCTAACTCAACAGAATTTTTTTTCCCCTAATTGTTCCACAGTGTTACAGTATTAATGTTGACCCTTACAAGTCAAGTCGATGCCTCATCTTTAAAACTGTCCAGCACTGCTGGGGTCACATTGCAACAGGCGTACGATGGAGGGGTCACTCTTCGCCCCCTTGATGAACTCCTCCAGGGACAGCTTTCCTAAAAAACAGTAGTGTTGCAACAGTTTACAGGAGAATTTACACCGATTTTATCGGACTGATCGGAATTGGACGATAATTAGCATTTTATGCTGATCGGCTTCAATGTCATAAGTCGGCGATCCGATCACCGCGAAAGAAATTTGCTCCGCGTCGCCATCGTGCACAGTATATTTGATTCCAAAAGCTAGTTTATTTTTAGCCTTGTCATGTGTCTTTTGACACAGTACTGTAAATATCTGCCGGCCAATAAAGTTATTAAAAACAAAATAAAACAACAAACTTGTCGGCGGTGTGGGACAGACAACACGTAACGCCCGGATCAGACTACAAGACAAATTTGCTCTTTCGTGATTGCACTGTCAGACTATTGCAATAAAATCTTGTATTCCGATACCACTGCATCCCGTTTTTTTATGATCATTGGGCTTTATCTTGTCAACTCAAATGTGACGGGATACCCTCGTTACCTTGGCGACGACAACAAGAGTGGATCGCGCCGACTGTATTATAAGGACAAAATGGGGAAAAACGTGTGTTGGTGGTCACCGGTGCTCAGGACAGGAGAGGACGTTCGTTTAAGGCTTGCTTGAGGTATGTTCACATACCTTTAATACGATACAGCTCACAAGCAGGCAGCAAAAACGTTATGTAGCCTAGTAAGCTAGTTCTAGCACTAACGGTTGTACGTAAACATGTCGCTGTTCTGTCGAATCATGCTCTAAAAATTCGGTGTGGGTGAAGTAATTAAATGAAAATAAAGTAATTTAATTACAGTAAGTTAACACCCCTTATTTCTGTCATGTTGTAATGTTGGTTTGACCTGACTGATTAGAATACACGATCTGACTAGAGCAGGGATTTCCAACCTTTATGAAGCCAAGGAACATATTTTACATTGAAAAATCTGGTCGACTGGTTAGAGCGTCAGCCTCACAGTTCTGAGGACCCGGGTTCAATCCCCGGTCCCGCCTGTGTGGAGTTTGCATGTTCTCCCCGTGCCTGCGTGGGTTTTCTCCGGGCACTCCGGTTTCCTCCCACATCCCCAAAACATGCATTTATTGGAGACTCTAAATTGCCCGTAGGTGTGAATGGTTCTTTGTTTGTATGTGCCCTGCGATTGGCTGGCAACCAGTTCAGGGTGGACCCCGCCTCCTGCCCGATGATCGCTGGGATAGGCTCCAGCACGCCCGCGACCCGAGTGAGGAGAAGCGGCTCAGAAAATGGATGGACATTTGATTTGTTTTGTTTACTTTTCTTAATTTTGAATGACTGCATCAACAGGCCCCTCAGATGTTTCGATTTCAATTTCAATTTTCGGGGAATTAACTTTGTTAGTACTACTATTTGTTCTTTACACAAATAATAAATTGATAACAAAACACGGTTAAATGTAAATAAATAATAAAAAACTGTGTTTGTTGCATTAAATGTGTAAAGCATGTGGAAAACCACCATACCATACCATGTTGACCAAAGGACAAGCACAATTTAGAAAACCCAGATGAGGGAAAGTTTCATAATCCCAAATTATAAAGATGAAACTGTTCAAAAATCTATGTTCTTTTATGTGTTAAATTACCTAAGCATTATGAGATGGTTATTTGGATTTGTGTTTGAGACAACACCAGAGTGGCACATGATCAGAGAGAGCCAATCTAAAGTGTTGGCTTTAGAATGAGGAAGTGATATGAAAGAAAATCAGAGCTTTTTTTTTTTTTGTGATTTTTCAAATCATGGAAATTTCCTAAAGTAACTGTAATTTAATTACACATTTTCTCCCAGTAATATAACGGATTACAATTTACAACAATTTTGTAATTAAATTATGTAATGTCATTACATGTAATTTGTTCCTCCCCTCTTACACCCCCCCCTCCAGAATTATTGGAACAGTGAGGAAAATGTCTTCATTTTTGATGTAGACATAAACATTTGAGCTTGAAATAAAAACAAAAACAAAAATGAATATGAGGGAAAAGATCAACATTTCAGCTTTTATTTCCAGTTATTTACATCTAGACAACTTTAAAGGTAGAGATGCCATGTGTAAGGCTGCCCCACTGGGTAGGCAATTGTATTATGCGTAGTACAGTGTATACCGCAAAAATGATGAGACCTAAAATCAGGGTCATCACTCATTTGTTAGTATTCGGGACTTCGCTACACAGCAGGAGGAACAAAAAAAATGTGGTCTTCGACCATGCGCACCGGGGCCTCTCCGTCTCAAATTCCTGGGCTGAATTTTGGGCCCAGTACGTCCCTGCTTCTAAGTAATGTATCAGATCCAGTAGGAAATACAGTACTTGGAAATAAAAGCTGATCTCTGGTCTCATATTCATCTTTTGATGTTAAACCCAAATGTTTTCATCCATCCATCCATTTTCTGAGCCGCTTCTCCTCACTAGGGTCGCGGGCGTGCTGGAGCCTATCCCAGCCATCATCGGGCAGGAGGCGGGGTACAACCTGAACTGGTTGCCAGCCAATTGCAGGGCACATACAAACAAACAACCGTCCGCACTCACATTCACACCTATGGGCAATTTAGAGTCTCCAATTAATGCATGTTTTTGGGATGTGGGAGAAAACCCACGCAGGTACGGGGAGAACATGCAAACTGCACACAGGCGGGGACGGGGATTGAACCCGGGTCCTCAGAACTGTGAGGCTGACGCTCTAACCAGTCGGCCACCGTGGCGCCCAAATGTTTTCAGTCTATAGAAAATTGTCATTATTTCAATACTTTTGGGAGTGAGTGAGTTCCCCAATACTCTAAGTGTCCCTCATGTTGCATTTGCTCCTTACGCATCGTGTTTCTAAGGCTGGGTTACACGACAGATCTGAATGCCCAATTATGATTCAATGCCTACATCAGCTTTTCCTCCCCATTTATATGCACATTAAAAATGACACATTTTTGATTGTTTCCATTCACTAAACACAGGACAATCATAACAAATACATAACTGTCAACACCTGGCAATGAAAAAGGAGTTCTGTTAAGCCGGCTGCGATAAGAAATCTGGACAATAAATGGAGCTAAAATCTTGTCGTCTGATCCACGCATTTTAGCTACATCAATATCAGGCCTGTGTGAATTAATTTGTTAATACTTTAAATTTAAGTATCGCTCTGAAAGGCAGGCATCTTTGTAAGGAGACCACAGCTGATGGCCAGCAAAGCACCTGGCCGTGACATGTTTTGACACGCATGCACGTCAAAAGAAATGCTTCTCATTCCACCTAAATTCAACGATAAGGCTGGATTTATGCTACATTCGAGTGATAAATTCAGTTATTTATTTATTTATTATTTTTAAAATGTTATTTGCTACCTACTGTAGTGTTGCAGTGCAGACATCCTATAGATCATGGTAGTGTAAAGAAATAAAATGGAGGACAAAAAATAGACTATGTGAAGTATCATACAATTCTTGATCTTAGGGGTATTTGGACAAAGGCATATCACATACACCTGGGAACTTTGTGTCTTTTAAAAAAAAAAAAAAGCAGCCAATAAAGTGAGTCTACCGTCTCTGTTGGTGTCCATTTGCCTGAAAATCTTCTCTGTCCTCTTCTCAGGCGTTGACTCGTCCTCAGGCATCTTCATCACAGAGGACACCATCTTATAAATAGCCTGCGTGAAGGCAAACAAATGGTTGGTCAGGAATGTTTCAAAATCACTTTGATGGAAGTGGTTAGTTTGCTAATTTGTTTTAAATGTGCAATTTACAACACAAATGAAACTTTTCCCAACCATTTTTAAACTTCTGTGATTCCCATTTCATGGTACAAAATAACAAACTGTTATGGAATTGTAGTTTTGTTTCAAGTTAAAATCATTTAATTTGTTTACAGCACTCTCAACCAAAATGATCTTATTCAAACATGGATCTGGAGCCTATTCCAGTTGACTATGGGCTAGAGGCGGGGTACACCCTTGACTGGTCGCCAGCTAATCGCAGTTCACTATACACAGTTAAATAGTTAATTAAATATTAGGTTAGTGAAATATTTCATGATCTGATTATTTTACTAAGCTAACGAATGCCCCTCAAAACAAATTTCATAAGAAACAACAAGGAAATAACTTCTTTAGTTTTTTCCTACAGTATGTTTAATTAATCTGAATGATATGAGCTTTACTTTTTTAATTGAACGATTTGAAATAAAAAACATTTTTCTACGAGATTCAAATTTGAGATCCAACTATACAGTATATATCTAGCGCCCTGCGACCCTAACCAGGATAAGCGGTGTTGAAAATGGATGGATGTCTTACATCAGATGGCTGAGGTGTTTTTGAAGTCCCATTTGTTTTTTGTTTTTTTTCTGCTGCTAATCTGTGTCTGGAAAACAATTTGTATGCAGAACCGACAGCGCTCACTCAAAATATGTTTTCTTCTCCCTCGAGATCATCACTGATCACACGCACACACACACAGACACACACACTGAACTATCAGCTGTCCTTGCAGGCCGCTGCGTGGTAAACTGAAATCATAGCCCACTGTTACTGCTTCTTATAAGGAGGCGGCCGTGAGGAGAATGAGAGCAGACGTGAACAGAAGAGGGCTGATTGTGATTACAGTGCAGTCGGAGCTTTAAATAGCTGATGATTATGCTTCCTATTACAAAGTCTCAGGGCAGCTCATCATCAGGTCACAAAAAAAGCTGATTGATAGCTTTAATAAGTTATCATCATCTGTTGTAAACAAATAATTCCCAAAACAATTATTTCTGTGCTTATTTAGTAAGACATATACATGTAGTTGTAATTCTGAGCAACACAAATCAGGTGCCAAGAAAAGTACTCAAACTTACAATAAGGGATGGGAATTTGACGACTGAATAATTCTCAATTAATCTATTACTTGTTATATCCATCCATCCATTTTCCATACCACTTATCCTCACTTGGGTTGCGTGCGTGCTGGAGCCTACATTTCAAATATTGTTTGTAATGGGATGGGAGACTGATGTTGAGCAGAATAATGTTGCGGAGGAGTTGTGCCATAGTGGAGGTCTGTGTGGAAGTAGCTCACAGAGTGACAAAGTTGACACTGGATCAACAGTGCCTCTGCTGGTTGCAGGCGAGCATGTTCTACCTCTCCTCAGTGCAAGACACATGAAAACCCGCATGGACTTTGCTAAAAAAACACCTGAAGGACTCCAAGATGGTGAGAAATAAGATTCTCTGGTCTGATGAGACCAAGATAGGAATTGTTGGCCTTAATTCTAAGAGGTATGTGTGGAGAAAAGCAGGCACTGCTCATCACCTGTCCAATACAGTCCCAGCAGTGAAGCATGGTGGTGGCAGCATCATGCTGTGGGTGTGTTTTTCAGCTGCAGTGACAGGGAGACTGGTTGCAATCGAAGAAAAGATGAATGCGGCCAAGTACAGTGATATCCTGGAACAGAGTGCTCAGAACCTCAGACTGGGCCGAAGGTTGACCTTCAAAAAAGACAATGAACCTAAGCATACAGCTAAAATAGCGAAGGAATGGCTTCAGAACAACTCTGTGACTATTTTTGAATGGCCCAGCCAGAGCCCTGACATAAACCCAATTGAGCATCTCTGGAAAGACCTGAAAATGGCTGCCCACCAGCGTTCACCATCCAACCTTACAGAACTGGAGAAGATCTGCAAGGAGGAATGGCAGAAGATCCCCAAATTCAGGTGTGAAAAACTCTGAAAAAGACTCATGGCTGTATTTGCTCAAAAGGGTGCTTCTACTAAATACTGAGAAAGAGGTCTGAATACTTATGGCTGTGTGATAGTTCGGTTTTTCTTTTTAATAAATCTGCAAAAGTTTCATTTTTTTTTCTGTCAATACAGGGTGCTGTGGGTACATTGTGGAAAAAAATTAACTTAAATGATTTTAGCAAATGGCTGTAATATAAAAAAGAGTGAAAGATTTAAGGGGGTCTACTACTAATCTAATACGGGTCTAATACTTTCCATACCCACTGTATGTCAGATTTATTTTTGCATTGATATCTGTATTTGTATGGAGTGGACCGATTTCATTATTTCATTTTTGGGACGACTGTAATGTATTGGCCAAGAGGTATGTTGAAATGGGGAGTCTGAATCGTTATTTTCTCTTCGTGTTATGTTAGGTCGGGGATGAGATCCTGCCCCAAGTGGAGGAGTTCAAGTATCGTCAGGGTCTTGTTCACGAGTGAGGGAAGAATGGAACGGGAGATCGACAGGCGGATCGGTGCAGCGCCTGCAGTGATCCGGACTTTGTATCGGTCCGTTGTGGTAAAGAAGGAGCTAAGCCGAAAGGCGAAGCTCTCAATTTACCGGTCGATCTACCTTCCTTCCCTCACCTATGGTCACGAGCTGTGGGTCGTGACCGAAAGAACAAGATCCCGGATACAAGCGGCTGAAATGAGTTTCCTCCGCAGGGTGTCCTGAAGGATCTCAGAGTAGAGCCATTGCTCCTTCACATCGAGAGGAGCCAGATGAGTTGGCTGGGGCATCTGATTCGGATGCCTCCCGGACGCCTCCCTGGTGAGGTGTTCCGGGCACATCCCACCGGGAGGAGACCCCGGGGATGACCCAGGACACGCTGGAGAGACTAACGCTGGAGAGACTACATCCTTCGGCTGGCCTGGGAACACCTCGGGATCCCCCCGGAAGAGATGGATGAAGTGGCTGGGGAGAGGGAGGTCTGGGCGTCCCTGATAAAGCCACTGCCCCAGCAACCCGACCTCGGATAAGCGGTAGAAAATGGATGGATGGATGGATTATGTTATTTGACCCACGACTTTCGATTTAAGATAAAAACTTACTACAACCCCAATTCCAATGAAGTTGGGACGTTGTGTTAAACATAAATAAAAACAGAATCCAATGATTTTCAAATCATGTTCAACCTATATTTAATTGAATACACTACAAAGACAAGATATTTAATGGTCCAACTAATAAACATTTTTGTTTTTAGCAAATAATCATTAACTTAGAATTTGATGGCTGCAACACGTTCCAAAAAATCTGGGACAGGTGGCAAAAAAGACTGATAAGGTTGAGGAATGCTCATCACACACCTGTTTGGAACATCCCCAGGTGAACAGGCTAATTGGGAACAGGTGGGTGCCATGATTGGGTATAAAAGGAGCTTCCCTTCATTCACAAGCAAAGATGGGGTGAGGGTCACCTCTTTGTGAAGAGGTGCCTGAGAAAATAGTCGAACAGTTTAAGGACAATGTTCCTCAACGTACAATTGCAAGGAATTTAGGGATTTCATCATCTACGGTCCATAATATCATCAAAAGGTTCAGAGAATCTGGAGAAATCACTGCATGTAAGCGGCAAGGCCGAAAATCAACATTGAATGCCCGTGACCTTTGATCCCTCAGGCGGCACTGCATCAAAAACTGACATCAATGTGTAAAGGATATCACCACATGGGCTCAGGAACACTTCAGAAAACCAATGTCAGAAAATATAGTTCGGCGCTACATCCGTAAGTGCAACTTAAAACTCTACTACTCAAAGCAAAAGCCATTTATCAACAACACCCAGAAACGCCGCCGGCTTCTCTGGGCCCGAGCTCATCTAAGATGGACTGATGCAGAGTGAAAAGTGTTCTGTGGTCCGACGAGTCCATATTTCAAATTGTTTCTGGAAATTGTGGACGCCGTGTCCTCCGGGCCAAAGAGGAAAGGAACCATCCGGACTGTTATGAACACAAAGTTCAAATGCCAGCATCTGTGATGGCATGGGGCTGTGTTAGTACCAATGGCATGGGTAACTTTCACATATGTGAAGGCACCATTAATGCTGAAAGGTACATACAGGTTTTAGAGAAACATATGCTGCCATCCAAGCAACATCTTTTTCATGGACGCCCCTGCTTATATCAGCAAGACAATGCCAAACCACATCCTGCACGTGTTACAACAGTGTGGCTTCGTAGTAAAAGAGTGCGGATGCTAGACTGGCCTGCCTGCCTGCAGTCCAGACCTGTCTCCCATTGAAAATGTGTGGCACATTATGAAGCATAAAATATTGTTGTTGAATGGCTGCAGCTGTACATCAAGCAAGAATGGGAAAGAATTCCACCTACAAAGCTTCAACAATTAAGTGTCCTCAGTTCCCAAACGTTTATTGAATGTTGTTAAAAGAAAAGTTGTGGAACACAGTGGTAAACATGACCCTGTCCCAGCTTTTTTGGAACGTGTTGCAGCCATCAAATTCTAAGTTAATGATTATTTGCTAAAAACAATAAAGTTTATCAGTTTGAACATTAAATATCTTGTCTTTGTAGTGTAGTCCATTAAATAAAGGTTGAACATGATTTGAAAATCATTGTATCTCTAAATTGCCCGTAGGCATGACTGTGAGTGCGAATGGTTGTTTGTTTCTATGTGCCCTGCGATTGGCTGGCAACCAGTTCAGGGTGTATCCCGCCTCCTGCCCGAAGACAGCTGGGATTGGCTCCAGCACGCCCGCGACCCTAGTGAGGATAAGCGGCTCAGAAAATGGATGGATGGATGTATTTTGTTTTTATTTATGTTTAACACAACACTAAAGAGTGCTACTGTTACAATGCTTAAATAATTCGGCGGATCATCTCTTCTAGGCCGGGATGTGGCTTCGCGAAGTGCAGGTCAACTAGCAGCCGATGCGGGCCCGTGGTTCAACGTTTTCTGGGACGAAGGCCGGTACGAACAACAAAGCGCCTCTTGCTCAATAGATTGCTACACGACGCTCAGACTGGCATAGCAGCTACGCTGCAGCCTTGGGAGGGACTCGGGGCACCGAGTTGTTTCTGCATCTCTCCCAACGCAGCCTTTTAGTGTTCGTTCAAAAGAACAAATCTTTTTAGTGAATGTACTGAACTGAATCAGTTTATGAAATTATTCGTTGTTTGAGCTTGGCCGCTGCCGTGAGTGAGTCTGCTGGGAGTGGGAACGGAACTGCGGTCGCGTTCTGTCTCTCACTTCTGAATCTGCAACGACTGACCAATGAGCAGCCAGCATTCAGGCGGGGACGGGACTTCACTAAACATCATGCATGTAATTTGCAATTTTCCAGTGTTGTCACTCACTTCAGCGAATGACCAATGAATAGCCAGCGTCAGGCCGCACCGTGCACACAAAAAGTGAACTGAATGTACTATTAGCCACGGGTGATTCGTTCATTGAACTTCTTTATTTGTGATCCGTGAGCCACGAGTGTTTCGTTCGTTGAACTTCTTCGTTCGTGATCCATTAGCCATTTATGATTTGTACGTTGAACTTCTTCATACGTGATCCGCTAAGGAAGTGTTTTCCAACCTTTATGGAGCCAAGGCACATACTTTACAGGTGAAAAATATCACGGCACACCGACAAACAAAAATGTCACAAAAAGTGGATACATTAATTACTGTATGAACTTCCTGCCATCTCATAGAAGAGCATTTCTTTGTTCTGTCTGTCACTGTGCCTCACTGGCATAAATTGATGAATAAAAATACTTTCTTTCTTGGAAATAAACAGTTTTTGGAGCAATTAAGTACAATTGGATAACTTCGTATAGCCGCTCCAAAACAAAATTTTAATCACAAGACCATGATGTTATCGAGGCACTTTTATTTTTGCGATATCACTGTATCATGAATATTGTTACTTCCCTAGTTATTAGGTACTCGTCATAATGTTTCTAAATGTAAAAAAAATGCATACTTGTACAGACCCAATCTGTTACTGCTTGGTCGAAATGGGGATCGAGCAAAGGGTTTTGCTACCTCAAATTTACTTCCAAGCATTCCCATGGTAACAACACGATTCACATAAAATTCTGTTCACTCTTGAAATTACTTGTCTACTGATGGTATCTATTTCACATGGCAAGTGAAAATGTCGACGGCACAGTGGATGACTGGTTAGCACATCTGCCTCACAGTTCTGTTGACCGTGGTTCAAATCCCAGTCTGGCTTGTGTGGAGTTTGCATGTTACAGCTACCATTAACTCATTCACTCCCAGCCGTTTCCTGAGCAGGGAACCCCGAGCCTGCCAGGCATTTTCAAACAACTTCACTGATTTTCCAAGCCCCGCAGAATATTATGTACTATGATGATGTAAACACCAAAACCACCAATTGAAAGATCAGACTCTCTTCTTTCATCAGAAAAGAAACCTGTTTGTTTCTAGCTTATACCGTTCTTTAGTAATCAGCAGTCAAATATAGGCTACAAAATTTGTTTCTGGAAGAAAAAACAGAAAACAGCCTTTTTGTGAAAGCAGAACAATGATTTTGACACTAAGATTTTTTTTTTTTGTGAAAATCTCAAACATCTGAACATAAAACAACACTGAGAAAGTATGTTTGACTGAAAAATAATTTATTTACAAGTATAACTATGTACAGAATTTACATTAGAGAAAATGAATGAAAAAATGCGCCTCCCACAGTTGCACTTTTTTCCTCCAAATTCTCCTCCTCCACCGTTTGCTCAATAGTCCAAATTTGTATTACCTTGCGCATCAAATCTAGCAAAGTTTTATCCACATCTTATTTTATTCTTCTGTTGGCATTGAATGGGAGCTTGTGTGGTTGTCATTCTCCTTGAAACCAGTCACTACTTCTGCTCGAAGCAGAACCTGTGTAGTTATCCAGAGGATTGACGATCACACATAAACTGCATAAGACCCTCCCCCACCCATCCCCGTTAAAAAACGGCATTGACGTTTTTAGACGCCATTGGCAGGGAATAGATGGATTCTTAATGACATCTTTGGTAGGCATTGGCAGGGAATTAGTTAATTTATTCATATAGATTCTTTTGTATAGAACAATCAGAACAACTATAATGAACTAATTAAGTTTCAAAGGAGGGTGGTTATCTTGTGGGGCACTCAAAACATGGCAAGATAATAAAATTGCGTGACATTTATTTAAAAATGAGGTAACATCCATCCATCCTTTTTCTGAGCCACTTATCCTCACAAGGGTCGCGAGAGTGCTGGAGCCTATCCCAATAATCATCGGGAAGGAGGCGGGGTACACCCTGAACTGGTTGCCAGCCAATCGCAGGGTACATACAAACAAATAACCATTCACATTCACACCTACGTGAAATTTAGTTGTCAATTAAACTACCATGCATGTTTTTGGGATGTGGGAGTAAACTGGAGTGCCCAGAGAAAACCCACGCAGACACGGGGAGAACATGCAAACTCCACACAGGCGGGGCCGGGGATTGAACCCCGGTCCTCAGAACTGTGAGGCAGACGCTCTAACATGTCGTCCACCGTGTCATTCATTCATTCATCCATCCATCCATTTTCTGAGCCGCTTCTCCTCACTAGGGTCGCGGGCGTGCTGGAGACTATCCCAGCTGTCATCGGGCAGGAGGCAAGGTACACCCTGAACTGGTTGCCAGCCAATCGCAGGGCACATACAAACAAACAACCATTCACACCTACGGGCAATTTAGAGTCTCCAATTCATGCATGTTTTTGGGATGTGGGAGGAAACCGGAGTGCCCGGAGAAAACCCACGCAGACACGGGGAGAACATGGGAACTCCACACAGGCGGGGCCGGGGATTGAACCCCGGTCCTCAGAACTGTGAGGCAGACGCTCTAACATGTCGTATATTACAAAACAGAATACATTCCACATTATGACAGTGTGATCGCACTTTGTTTTAACTAAAGCATTCTGATACAAATAATTTTCCTAGTAATCAATTTTTACAATGATGTACTGCATGACAAAACAACCAAAGAACACATTCACTCCTATTTACGCAGTGTCCCTGAACACACCTTGCGCACACAGGCTGCTGCGACATGACTGCCGAATGTAAACATGAACGCCGGTTGCCAAGTACGGCGTTTATCCCTGACAGTATGAAGGCTCATATATTTCCAAGATGGCGCCTACCAGTGTGGTCGCCTCGGTTACGCGCTCTCTAGTATTGTTTTTGTTTTTGTGTTTTTCGTTTGTCTTTGGAGACATTACATGACTCACTTACACTTGCTAACCATCAAGGAGGCTACTCCGGACTTTCTTTCACCAACTTTCGCAAATCCGCTCAGTTTTTTCCCCGAGTTACTCACCGGAGCGGCGTCCCCGGTCTTCGGCGCATGGAGGCGGAGGCGACGTCACAGAGGGAAGCGAGCCGGCATCCAGGTGAAACTCCGCATGAGAGGATACAGATTGGTGTTCCCGTCGATGCACCTCGCGAATGTACGCTCCCTACCCAACAAAATGGACGAGCTTCATCTCCTGTTCAAGACCAGTAAAGACTTCGGACGTTCCGCCGCCATGTGCTTTACGGACACCTGGCTTTGCGACGCTGAACCCGATGGCGCCGTCATACTTCCCGGCTTCCGTATTCACCGAGCAGACCGCGACATGGAATCATCGGGAAAAACAAAAGGCGGCGGGATATGCTTCTATATCAACGAAAAATGGTGTACGTACATCACGGAGCTCAGCACACACTGCAGCCCGCATTTGGAATCGCTGTTTTTGAACTGTAAGCCATTCTACTCGCCGCGTGAGTTCGCATTATTCGTTCTCGCTGGCACCTATATTCCGCCTCAAGCTAACACGAACGCCGCACCGCTAACGCTCAACGGAACGGAAAATAACACCGGGACTCACCCCTCATTATTCTCGGGGACTTTAACAAAGCTAAACTCAACCACGAACTCCCTAAATACAAGCAGCAGATTGACTGTCCTACCAGGGAAAATAACATTTTAGACCACTGCTATACTTCGCTAAAAAACACATACCGTGCTATACCTCGTGCCGCCCTGGGCTCGTCTGATCACTGCTTAATTCACTTAATACCGACCTACAGGCAATAACTTAAATGTGCAAAGCCTACAGTGAAAACAGTGAACAAGTGGACCAATGAAGCAAAGATGGAACTTCAAAGCTGTTTAGACTGCACAGACTGGAGTGTCTTTGAAAATTCAGCTGGCAGCCTGGATGAATATACAGACACTGTCACATCCTGTATCAGTTTCTGTGAAGATGTGTGTGTACCAACAAAGTCATTTCACACATTCAACAACAACAAGCCGTGGTTCACTGCCAAACTTAAGCAGCTTCGCCAAGCTAAGGAGGACGCATATCAGAGAGGGGACAGGGCCCTGTATAAGAAAGAGCTAGAAGCCAGCTGACTAAAGAAATTAACATTGCAAAGAGGAACTATGCAGCAAAGTTGGAAAAACGGTTTAGCACTAACGACTCTAAATCAGTTTGGCATGCATTCCAATCGCTGACTAATTTCAAGCACCTGGCTGTCAAACTCCTGAAGTTTGCAGATGACACCACTGTCGTCGACCTCATCAAGGACGGTGACGAGTCTGCATATCGACAGGAAGCGGAGCGCCTGGAGCTGTGGTGCGGCCGACACAACCTGGAGCTGAACACGCTCAAGACTGTAGAGATGATCGTGGACTTCAGGAGGCATCCTTCGCCACAGCTGCCCCTCACGTTGTCCAGCTGCCTTGTGTCAACCGTCGAGACCTTCAAGTTCCTGGGAATTACAGTCTCTCAGGACCTGAATTGGGCGACCAACATCAACTCCGTCCTCAAAAAGGTCCAGCAGAGGATGTACTTCCTGCGGCTTCTGAGAAAGCATGGCCTGCCACAGGAGCTGTTGAGGCAGTTCTACACACCGTCCTCGAATCAGTCCTGTGTTCTTCCATCACAGTCTGGTTTGGTGCTGCTACAAAAAAGGACAAACTCCGACTGCAACGGACAATCAAAACTGCTGAAAGGATTGTCGGTACCCCCTACCCACCCTTGAGGACTTGCACGCTGCCAGAACTAAGACAAGAACGTGCAAAATCCTTTCGGACCCTCCACATCCCGGTCACCGGCTCTTCCAGCTCCTTTCCTCAGGTAGGCGCTACCGATCAATGCAAACTATAACTAGCAGACATTCCAACAGCTTCTTCCCTTTTGAGATCAACTTCTTAAACAGCTAACCTACAATTCCATTACAACGTGCTGGCAATTTTTTGACTTGAGTTTGTTGTCACATTTCTGTGGGGCCAATTATATATTACTCGTGCACTCACTGTAGTAGTCTCGCCACGCTGCACTATTTGCAAATCTGTTGTTGACCAATACTGGCCACTCATGCCAGAGTAGCATCTGAACCACTTGCACACTGATTGAGGAGTATCTGCAACATTTGCACAATCAACATTGTCCCAGATGATCGCACTACTCGTCACTTTAAACCGCATACTCTCCTTGAAGTCTCAGCGCCCTTTGCACAATGGTCATTGCACCGGACTATTGCAATATTAGTCATTCGAACTGCTCTCAGTGCTAGAGGACTCTGCATCTTTTGCACAATTGTCAAAAAATAAATAAATAAATAAATAAAAATGCACCGGCATTACCAGACAACTAGCAACCCTTTATTGCTCAGTGACTGTTTTCTGTCAATGTCTTTATGTCACAAAAATGTAACTGTTGTCTGTTGTCGTACTAGAGCGGCTCCAACTACCGGAGACAAATTCCTTGTGTGTTTTTGTGGACATACTTGGCAAATAAAGATGATTCTGATTCTGATATAGTGTTTCCAGATGAGTTTGCCCTGGAAGTCCTTAGCAAAACCTGGCAATCTTGAATGAAAATGAATTTTCATTCAAAAAACATTCTTTGACGCCAGAATGACAGTTTTCTCAATAACGTTCATCAGGCAGAAATGAACTAAGTTCAATTCACCTTCACCCAAAATATGAACGACTTCATGAACTTTCATTTAATGAACTCTGTCCAGCGAAACTTATGGGTGAGGAGGATAAACTGTATGGATAGTTGTAAAGAGAATAATTGAGGCAAGACTGCAAAGTAGCCACTTGAGAGGTGACAGACCGGGAACCAAACATCCGATTTTGGGGGCTTAGCTCCGCCCCCAGTCATCACGGTAACATGGGCTGTATTCAGCATTTGCATGAGACAGAATAGCAAGCTGGGGTTGCCACTGCTTCTATTAGTGATTCAAAGTATGCACGAGTATAAATATTGAAATCCGAACCAATGCTCCGCTATCATTACATGTTCATCAGTGAAGACCAGGCCGAACAATGTGATCCTTGCATGTAGCCATGGCTACACATGAATGCTCTCACAGTTTAGTATAGCGTTGCATAAGCACCTTTGTCATCTTTCATAAAAAAAATACAACCTGCTAGATATTTCACATTATACAATATTTATTTCTACGCTTACTATGTACTTTCCCTCTGTCAGCATGATGTGTAGCTATTACTCTTTCCTTCTTTCCTCCCTTACAGAAGCGACATTATGTCTCTTGACTTAATGTGAAGCCAGAGAGGGCCACTTAGCTCTTGTTACAGTGTGTTTAGTATGCTTTAGAGGAGGAGTCTTTCATCTGATGGTGTTTACATTTGGAGCTCCAGGAAATACCATTCCAGCGCTCTCCTTCAGTTTCTTGTTCATACTGTCTATATATATATATATATATATATATATATTTTATGTTATTTTTTAAAATTTTATTTTTTAAGTAAACACCATTGCAACACTAGAGGAATGCTCCAGTCAATACTTGACCAATCATTCCCCTTCGGGACCCCAAGTCAGTCTCGGAGGAAACTGAATATTTAGAACATCCCCTGGACATTTACCTACAATGTTATTAGAGCAATTATGATTGCTTTTCTAACCCCATATGAGATCTCTTTATAGGGCAAGAAACCACATTTGGTAACATAAACTAATGCCAAAATGGAAGACACTTGCCTCACCGAGGCTGTGGAACCATGAGATTACTCCCAGTCGTTAAGTAAAAAGTAACGACAATAATTAAACGATTACAATTACATATAATGAAGTGATGCTTTAGATGTTGAATGTAGTAGGTAGATTAGAACACTGTACATGGATATGGAGTTGACGCCCATTCCCTCTAAGACGAAAACATTTTACGTGGGACTAAAAGCCGTCTCAGGGAGAGTGCATTGAATGAATGCCTGCTAAAACCACTTTCATATGTTAATGGTTGCCTAAATGCTTTTTTCTTCTTCTCACTAAACGGATGTTTTCTTTGCGGGTAGTGTGGTAATTTGATGCACATCTGCACTTCCATAGATATAAGAGCCTCTTACATCTTTGAGCAAAACTGTCCTCCTTTATCACCAGCAATTTTTGTCCTAATCTCATAAAGGGTTTGTTATAGATACTGTGGTTAGCTGTTACTACAAACATTGCTGTGACTAGTGCTGCATTTAGTGTGTAGCTGAATTACCTCTTTGGTCGAGACTATGATGAAATAGGAGTTGGGAATTAAATTGAAATGGTAAATTCAGTATTTTAGCCCTTGTGCACAACATAGAGATGACTTACTCACCTGTACAATCTCCAGCATTTCCGATTTACTGATGTACCCATTTCCATCTAGGTCATACATGCTAAAGGCCCATTTTAGCTTCTGCTCCAGCTTGCCACGTGACGTCACACTTAGAGCAATAATGAACTCCCGAAAGTCTATTGTCCCATCACCATTCGCATCAAATGTGCGAAAGACATGCTCTGCAAACTTCGAAGCATCTCCATAAGGGAAAAAGTTGCCATAGATCTTCTTGAACTCCTCCATGGACAGGTTTCCACTGGGGCAATCCCGCAAGAAGCCTTTGTACCACTCCTGGATCTCATGCTCGGTGAAGTCAGTGCTCTCCAGCAGGTCCTGCATCACCTCAGGACGGAGCTTGCTGTTCTGCTTCCCCATGTCTGACAGTCCTTTAATTAGTAGGCTCACTGCTGGAGGAAACAGAAAACGAAGAGCTTTGATTTTCGGATGCAAAGGATATCAACAAAGAGTTTTGAAATGTCAATTGACTGTTTACAGTTTTGTGTGAGGGAGTTTTTTTTTTCATTCTTGTTTGTACAACTATGTAAGCAGAGTAAGGACCGACAAGAGTCAATATGAATGATATTTTATTGTATTTACACATACTTTAAATACACACATCATCCAAAGACATGGGGCGGTATTTTCATGACAAGTGCAAATCCGGCACAGCCCATGTCGTAACTCAGCCAGTGGTCAGGTTAGACCGGATGTTTGTAATCTTATAGAAGCGCGCTGCTGTCATATTTAACAAAAGGAGCTGTCTGCGGTGGAGGGGGTAAACACAGCCGACTTTATTCGCCGCCAATCAAAGCGTCGTATTTCATTCATTCCCTTTAGGTGAGGCACCGACGACTGTCTCGCATGCATGGGGAGAGTGATCCGTGTGGGACGGAGCATTGTCACTTGGCCGGTGTGGCAAAAGATAATGTGATTATATACAGTATGAGCTGGTGATAACCGCGGGCGACTTAAATATGCCTGCGAACCTTATGAATCCATCCCCACCTATGCACGATTGTTAATGCATGCACCCGCTCCACCCTCGAGCTGGGTGCTGGCGAGTGGGGTGATTTAAAAAAAATTAAATTGGCTAATAATGATGATGCTTTCAATGAATTGCTTTCTCCAATGATTCAAGGAGTTCGATGTCCGCTGTTCACATATTTACGAATGACATACATCTGATCCACTCCACGTGTATCGTCTGCCCACTCTACTAGGAGGCGGCCTAGACCAGATTCTAGTACTTTTGTGAACTGGAGGACCCACAGTGGATTTAAAATGGAACGTCTGCGCTGGTATGGGTGTCACCACAGCCGACTTCAATCCTGTTCAATCGAAGCGGGTTATTTCATGTCCGAGTGTGTTCCACTAACGTGTATGTGTTCACTGTGAACAAATTTCGTGTGCATGCATGCATGTTCATGACAATAAAAGATGATGATTCTTCTTTAAAAGCAGCACAAATAGTCTGGCATGGTGACATCATATAGCTGCAAACATAAAAATATAAGAGAAAGAAGTTGGAGAACCTTTGATGAGAATGAAAAGGTATGTTTTTCATGATATCTTTTATAAAAAGATATACAGTACCTGTAAGGTAAAACGTACCCTTTTATTCTCCTCTTCAAAAGAAAAAAGTTCCCCAGCCTTTTCCTGGGAATCTCACTCACGTCTTTCAAGAGGGTTTGGTATCACAGGACTGGTCCATCGCGCCCCCCAGTGGCATGGCTGGCATACTTCCATTTGGTGGCGTGCAATTGCAGCATTTCTGCCTTGCAGTTGTTTTTGGGTTTGTGTTTTTGGTATTTGCAGCATTTGTCTTTTGCATTTTGTTTTTTGGTTTGTAAGTTTTTGCTTCTGCTTCGTTTCTGTGATTGCAGCAGCTTTTGTGTTGCATTTGCTTTGTTGCATTCCAGTGCTCACAGCGTTTGGCCGTTTGCCCCCTGTCGGCCACCATAAGTATACCCTTATTAAATACAGAGCTGGTGAAATATCGCTAGTGACCGAAATGTGTCCACCACACACGTCTAAGGATCTTGCATGTCTTTCTGGCTGCATCTACACTGATCAGGTTCACCAAAAACATTTTACATCCCCTACGTGGTATGTGCAGGCTTAAGTTCAGACTTCTGACAACAAAATCTTACTCTGCCAAGCGCATCTCCAAGGGCACACCCTCGCTGCGCCGACACTGTCCAGCTTGGCGCAGACCGGTCTGCTAAATAGGCAAACAAGTGCAGCGATCCTTACGCTGATACGAAAATCAAGATGTGTACCATTTTCACTCTGGCGCATGTTGCGCAGTCAACAAATATCGAGCCCAATGCGACAATTGCCGTCTATCTCGAAGGTCATGTCTGACAACTTCCATAGATTAAGAAGTGGAGAGATGAAAGAGGAAACCGTCAGTTGACAGCATGTATACAACAGCTCTTGCTAATTTTCACATTTTACTTTCAAATTTCAATGCCTCTTAATTGTCTCATTAATTTATACTTTTCCACCCTTTTTGTCATTTAGTGTTCATTGTGCTTTGGGCAAAGCCATCGTGGACAGTTTGCAGCAGTTTTCAGTGTGTCATTCTTTGGCAAAGAATATTGGCGCTTGTTGTTTGTGCCTTCACCAGCAGCATGTTTACAACAGCTGCGTTTTTATTGAGAGGAGAATCGTTGCTATTAGACCTGCCACTTGTTTACGATCCTTAAACCGTGAGAAGCTTTACCCCCCGTTAAGCCAAATGCATGCCAGAAGAAATATGGAGAGGGATTTAGTTTCTCAGGCGGCACGGCACGGTGGTCGACTGGTTAGCGCATCTGCCTCACAGTTCTGAGGTTCAATCCCCGGCCCCGCCTGTGTGGAGTTTACATGTTCTCCCCGTGCCTGCGTGGGTTTTCTCCGGGCACTCCGGTTTCCTCCCACATCCCAAAAACATGCATGCTAGGTTAATTGACAACTCTAAATTGCCCAAAGGTGTGACTGTGGGTGTGGTTGGCTGGCAACCAGTTCAGGTTGTACCCCGCCTCCTGCCCGATGATAGCTGGGATAGGCTCCAGCACGCCCGCGACCCTAGTTAGAAGAAGCGGCTCAGAAAATGGATGGATGGATGGATGAATTTTGTTTCTCAATTCTGAATTACTGAAGAATACTTTTGCACAATAAAACACTACCCCTCCCATCACCTTATCGTGGTGGAGGGGTTTGTGTGTCCCGATGAGGATAGGAGCTAAGTTTTCTGGGGCTGTTAGGGTCAACCATGGCAGACAGGTCCTAGGTCAGGGACCAAACAAAGCAAGGAACAAATGCCCCCATATGATGATAAAAATAAACTTAAGTTTCCCTTGCCCGGACGCAGTTCATCGGGGTTCCCCTCTTGAGCCAGTCCTGGAGGTGGGGCTCGAAGGCGAGCGCCTGGTGGCCTGTTCTACACACATGGGGCCCGGCCGAGCACAGCCCGCAGAGGCAACGTGGGTCCCCGTGGGTCCCCCTTCCCAAGAGCTAACCACCTGTGGGAGGGGCTAAGGAGGTCAGATGCAGAGTGAGCTGGGTGACGGCCGAAGAACCCGAGCTAGTGTGTGAGGTTGAGAAGTTCAGACTCGGGCTCACCTCCACGCACAGCTTGGGCTCTGTTACCAGTCCTCTTGAGAGGGGTTGGACTCTTTTCCACTTTGGAGTTGCCCAAAGTGAGATGCGCCAAGCAGGTGTGGACATACTTATTGGCCCCCGACTCGGTGCCTGTACGGTGGGGTTTACCCTGGTGGACGAGAGGGTAGCCTCCCTCCGCCTTCGGGTTGAGGGACGGGTCCTGACTGTTGTCTGTGCCCATGCACCAAGCAGCAATTCAGAGAACCCACCCTTTTTGGAGTCCTTGGAGGGGGTGCACTGGTGCACCGCTGGGGAGTCCCCTCGTTGTGCTGGAGGACTTCAACGCCCATGTGGGCAATGACAGTGAGACCTGGAGGGGCGTGATAAGGAGGAATGGCCCCCTGCCCACCGGAACCCAAGTGGTGGTCTGTTATTGGACTTCTGGCGTGTCATGGATTGTCCATAATGAACACCATGTTCAGACATAAGAGTGTCCACTTGGCAGCAGGACACCCTAGGCCGTAGTTCAATGATCAAATTTGTGGTTGTGTCATCGGCCGCATATCTTGGACACTCGGGTGAAGAGAGGGTTGGAGCTATCAACTGATCACCACATGGTGGTGACTTGACTCCGATGGTGGGGGAAGAGGTTGGTCCGACCTGGCAGACCCAAATTTATTGTGAGGGTCTGCTGGGAACGTCTGGCAGAATCCCTTGTCAGAAGGAGGTTCAACTCTCACCTTTGGCAGAACTTCACCCACGTCCTGGGGAAGGGTGGGAGGGGGACATTGAGTCCAAGTGGACCATGTTCCGTGCCTCCATTGTTGAGGCGGCCAACTGGAGCTGTGACCGTAAGGATGCCCGTGCCTGTCGTGGTGGCAATACACGAACCCGTTGGTGGACACCAGCGGTGAGGGATGGCTTCAAGCTGAAGAAGGAGTCCTGTGGCCTACATGACTCTGGAGGCAGCTAATGGATACAGGCTGGCCAAGCGGAACGCAGCTTTGGTGGTTGCTGAGGCAAAAACCCAGGCATGGGAGGAGTTCGGTGAGGCCATGGAGAATGACTTCCAGACGGCGTCGAGGAAATTCTGGTCCACCATACGGCATCTCTGGAGGGGGAAACAGCGCACCGTCAACACTGTGTATAGTGGGGACGGTGCACTGCTGACCTCAACTGAGGATGTTGTGAGTACTCATACTTTGAAGAGCTCCTCAATTCCACCGACACGCCTTCCCATGAGGAAGCAGAGTCTGGGGACTCTGAGATGGGCTCTTCTATCTCTGGGGTTGAGGTCACCAAGGTGTTTAAAAAGCTACTCGGTGGCAGGGCTCCAGGGGTGGATGAGTGGGGCTGTCCCGGTTGACACGCCTCTACAACCTCGCTTGGACATCAGGGACAGTGCCTCTGGATTCGCAGACTGGGGTGGTGGTCCCCCTTATTAAGAAGGTGAAGGGGTCCTCGAGGGTGCTTGGGAGTTTGCCCAGGCTTTCCGCATGTGTTTTGTGGACTTCGTGAAGGCGTTCGACCGTGTCACTGGGAGGAGGCCCCCGGGGATGACCCAGGACATGCTGGAGAGACTATGTCACTTGACTGGCCTGGGAACACCTCAGGATCCCCCCGGAACAGCTGGACGAAGTGGCTCGCGAGAGGAAAGCCTGGGCTTCCCTGCTTAAGCTGCTGCCCCCGCGACTCGACCTCGGCTAAACAGAGGAAAATGGATGGATGGAATACAACACTAGCATGGAAACAGGAGTTCAGAATATTCAGAGAGACACTCTCTCATCTCTCATCACACTGATAGAAAGCTAATAAAGTGAGTTTACACAGGAAAAAAAACTATATTTTTGTGAGTAGATGTAAAAGAACTAAATTAATCAGCTTCATGGTATGCGTGCAAAATCACATGAATAATTTGATAAAGCCAGAAATTATATAGTAATAATCATGGTTTTAGTGCATTTGATTTTTTTCTGTGTCAGCTAAATCTACTGTTACTGTATTTCCAATATCAGAATAACAGACTGAAGGTAATAAGAAAGAACTAACATGAGCTATTAGCAACTTACACAACCGTTGTCTTTCAGTCAAAGAGGATTCAAATGTGTATCCTTAAGTGGATACACAAATCACTCCCTATTTTACAAACCAAGAGAACATTACCTGGAAAACAGTTCTGTGTACAGAGTACACTTAACACCATATGCCCAACATGAGTTTAAGCTCTAGACACGCACTAAACTCAGGTTTAGATGGAGGTTTAGGCTTACAATAGCAACTCAGAGAGGAGAAAATGCAAATATATTTAAACGCAAGAAACAGCATTGAGATTTACAAGAGTTTGTGAGACAAATTGGTAATCTTTCAGAAAATGCAACAGAAGTGCTTGTCATGCCAATCTTTATTACTAGGATGCATTTTAGTCATGCAGTTTGCAATGATATTGTCAGGATAATGTGTGACACATATTAAATGTACTCAAAATAGCAACCACTGTATACTACTGCTACTGTATATGCAATTGAGATGACCAATGACTATGCTCTTACTTTATGATATTAAAAGCTATCTTTTTACTTTCTTAAGATAAATAAGCACAGATCAACCTCTTCTGTAAAGTGTGAGGCAGACATACTAGTTAGAGTTGCTTCATTGGCATTTACTGAGCAAGCCTTTGCTCTCTTGAGTAGTAAGTGAGTAAAGTGTCTGTCTTCAATGACAAGTTACTAAGGCCTGCCGCACAGTGCGCGATGTCGTAGTCTAAGCGGATTGGTCCAGACCATTGCATAAAAATGTTGCCGACGCACCCCCTGCACAATGAGCGATTGGAAATGAACAACCAGCCTGTGTAGGCGTTTGATGCTGTGTATGCAGTGTATTGTACCTTATCACATTTATTAAACCATAAAAAGATAGATTAATAGGAAGATGTGGGTGAGAATTAAAGCGAGAGTGTGGATATTTTAAAGGCGTCTCGCTGACTCCATTCATTTGAACATACCCAGTTTGTACGTACGGCTCGCATACATTTTGGTCACGAGCGAATCATCCACAGGCACATTACACATTATGAATATTGTTAAGTATTGATGTAAAACACAATATTTGATGCTTTTATGTACTCTATTTATATGGCTTGGGGATGTCTTGCTCGTTTGAAACTGCAACTGTATTTACACCATGAGTGGAAATGTGCATTTTGATCGGCTGTAATCTGCAACGGTGGCGATCGCAACGCCAGTGGCAAAATGATCAGCCATTCATTCAAAACAATTGCCAAACAACACTCCGCAAGACAGTTCAGTTGGTTTTGGCCGCTTTCGATGCACCTCAAGCCTATGAGACATTTATATACACTGCTTTGAATTAGGATGAGCCCCCATCTCAAATTCTTATTTGTTTGCATAGTTTCCCCACTTTAATGTTTAAGATCATCAAACAAATGTAAACATCAAACAAAGATAACCCATCCATCCATCCATTTTCTGAGCCGCTTCTCCTTGATAGGGTCGCGGGCGTGCTGGAGCCTATCCCAGCAGTCATCGGGCAGGAGGCGGGGTACACCCCGAACTGGTTGCCAGCCAATCGCAGGGCACATACAAACAAACAACCATTTGCACTCACATTCACACCTACGGGAGTGCCGGGTGAAAACCCACGCAGACACGGAGAGAACATGCAAACTCCACACAGGCGGGGCCGGGGATTGAACCCCGGACCTCAGAACCGCATATGCGACCTTTTTTTTTTTTTTTCAGCTTGTGCGATTAAAACGTTCATCATGTTGCACTTGCGCGAGTGCATGTTTTAATGGTTGAAATTTGCTCTCTGCAGTGCACACACACACCGAGACCGCTAACTGCAAAGATTGCCTGCTTAATTTGTCTCTCGTTGTCATTTCACTCAATATAACATCCACAGCCATGTGCAAAGGTTTTAATAACTTTATGAAGCTAGCAATAAGCCAACAAATCTATCTATATAAACCATGTTTATAGCATAGATATATGACGATAGCGATATGTCGTTAGAAAGTCCAAACTCTTTTAAAGAGGATTGAATAGGAAAACAAACTATCATTAAAATAAAATGCAATGATTGCAGTTCGTCGTTCTGTTTGGGACGATGATTTTAAATGGGTAAATTGGTTTGTTTTGCTCATAAATAATTTGCAAAATAGTGTGAATAATCATAAACGGCACTTTTATATGGCGGTGGTACACTTATGCAATCATTTTAAATGTATGTCAATCATATGGTTGTGGTAATGCTCAAAATTAAGCGGTTTTCCCAGGGGAGGAGGGTCAGGAGCCCTCACTATAAAAACTGGCCCCTCTCAGTCGAACATATGATCAAATAAAAGTAAAGCCTTTGCCTTTTTCTATTTTTTATTTTCTTTTAATTGACCCGTTTGTCTGCCGCTGCTTGTTGCGGACAAACTTGTTCACAGTAAAACATTTAGCAAATACATCTCGAGTCACTGTCAATCTTTACTTTATACGAAATTATGGTATGCCATGGTCATGCTGTACTTCCTCAATAAATGGTGCAACCAAATCATGTGCTGGTGCGACCAACTGAAAAAGTTGGTCGCACCAGTGCTACTCGTGAAAACGTTAGTGTAGAGACATGTCATTGGAATTGGTGTTGATATATTTACCTTACAGATACAGTAGGATCCAGTTCACCCACAACCCGAGTTAGGATAAGTGGTATGGAAAATGGATGGAGTAGAACCGCTACCCATGTCATGTGCTGTCATTTGTGTCTGCCTAAAAATGTCAGCATTTCAGCCTACAAGCCTCCACATGGAACATGAAGAACATGCGAGAGGCTGTCGCGGTCTATTTTTGCTAAATGTATTGCTCTGTGGAATAGAACAGCTGGTCAACCAGAGCATGCAAATAAAAATTGCAGTTCGTCTGACGCACTGAGACCTGTTTGACCTTTGATCCTTGCTATAGAAAGGGTTGCATTCCAAAAGAATAGGGAGAAAAAGCAATCTGCAATGTATTACAGCACTAAGAACAGAAGGTAAAATATGTAAAAAAACAAAAAACTAAACAAAAAAAACCCTCACATTATGTATCAATACAATATAATCAAATTATATATAATACATAATCTCTGCCTGGTGAGCCTACTTTTTACTTTAACTTGAGTCATATAATTGGAAGGTAACAGTGCATTGACTTGAGTAAAATTGTTGGCTACTCAGTAGCAACGGGACAGTATAATGTCGGTGCCAGTCCGCAGCATAGTTTCACAAAGGGTCACTAATATGCTCAGCCACGACAAGGGTTACGAATGTGAAAAGTGAGGATTCCTGCTAAATTGAGCTGGCCCTTTTTGGTCGCCACCCTTTCCTGATGTTGACTCACAGTAAGAGAAGGGGAACATTAGATTGTTTGATGAACTATGCTGGACAATCTTGCTGTTTGTTAAAGGCAGTGGCCGAATGTTCACCCATATCAGCAGTCAGTAACAGTAATATATATATATATATATATATATATATATGGATAGTAGGTAGTAGGTAGATAGATAGTAATATTGCCACCTAGTGTAATACACGAGTTTCACTTTTACAAATACTGTTATACTGTATTTTTCCCAAGGTGTAAACCGAGGCTTGAATAGTAACAAGATGCATTAAAAGTGTTGCATGTAGCTCGATTGTGCTCTTAATTTAGAAAAATAAAAAAAAATTAATGTAAAATCCCAGCCAATGCTCTCAGAGATAGCCGTACAGTTGCCAAACACATCTGTTAGTCCTTCTCTACAGCAAGATCAAAAGTGAAATTTACTGTTTGGAGACGTGCATGCTAAGCAGCCAAACATGGTAATGTTTTTGTTGGTGAAATAGCTTCCAATGTTACAAGGGAAAATGTAATGTCATCGCAGCTCTGATCAAGTATGGGTAGTAGATCAGTACAGGACACTTTTATTTCTTTGACAAATACTTTTTAACAGAAACACATCTGCTAAATCAATCATGCTGCTTCAAACTTTCAACCACATGGATTATCATTCAAAACCAGACTGACTGAGTTTTATATTCCTGTGATAAGATGACCTAACCATTCACATTCGCACCTTTACCTGTTAAGATGATAATTTAAGGATTTGAAAATGATGGTGGCACATAAGCATATGTAGTATTATTTATTGTTTCACTATTGCGAAAATAGTTGGCTAGGGAATATTAGTGTTACAGTGAAATCATTGGAAAATTGTACTAAATTCACAGAAAATTAACGTACAAAAATATGGAGGTTAAATTGTAAGCATGCATGATGTTGCATAAGACTTCACCTCACATGAGCTCAGTTCAGCCTGCATGAAAGCATCAATAAGGCAGTAACAGACTCCTGTGTTAGTGTAATTTAGTATATAAAAAAGCTGATGAGATGGTTAAGTCCAGACAGTAGGTTTGACTGCTAACATATCAATCACAAGGTATAATTACATATTCATCACTGACTTTTATTTATTTTTTTAACTCCAAAGAAATTGGAGTACTGGACTAGCATCATCCCACAAAAGATTATATTGCAAATTTAGGATTGCACTGTAATGAAGTCACACATGCTGCCCCATTGGGTGCTGCATCATGGTATTTCTGCAATGTGGAAATAAAAAAAATAAAATAAATCAGTACATCTAAAAGAATTTGTTGACTAGAAACCCCATTGTAATACACTGACAAAACATGATTCACAAGAAACTGAATTGCAAGTTTAAAACCAAAAGGAGCATATTGAGGTCTCTTGAACATCAATCATTTGTTCCTTCCAAAATCTCATTGATACTCTTTTTTTTCTATTTCCATACACTTTAGTTTACTTTACTGCAACCTACATTCTCTCCTGAAGCTTTTTATTTTTTATTTAATTTATTTATTTTTAAAGCAGTTACCATGGCAACATACTGTTCACGTCACATAACCATTGACATTTCTGGCTGAATGCGCTGACATGTTCCTCCACTTCTACACGGATACAAAAAAAAAAAACAGAGGCTGGGGCTGCGTGATCTGTGCGCCTACATGTGTGGGTGTGTAGGTGATGTGTGGGTGAAGGTATGTGAGGTGAGTAGCCTATTGTGAGGAATGCAGTCCTTGTGACAACTGAAATTAAAGGAGGGTCGACAGTGTGAGAATCGTCAAAACAAAATGTTTAAATTAAAAAAAACAAACAAACAGAAAAACATGCTTTAATATACTGTGTAGCTGGAGTATTAGCCATAGGCGTTTCCAGCCCATTTTGGGGGGTGCTGAAGGTGGTTTAGGACGGACTAAGGTTAGGATTGGGGTGGGTTAGGATTAGTGGGAAACATTAACGCTGCCACACTTAAGTGTCATGCTTCTTTTCCCGTCTGGAAACAGGAGGGCGTGTTCTACAGGAATACAACAGCCAATCATAGTGCAGCGGCGTGTGTCCTGGAGCCAGTAATATTGGAGCAGGGCGTGTCCTGCCTAGAAACGTGGCAATCGTAATAACGCATTATCGTTCAATAAATACAACGGACACAAGACTTTTTTTCCGGACTCGATACATTTTCATTGTTGTCGTAACACCCGGCGGGCCGCTCACGACACGGCAAGCCGCTGGCAGAATGGCTTTGGCTCCCTTCATCCGCGCACATGGGACACTTTAGGGAAAGTTAACTGTTTATTACGCTCGCTAGCCCGCAAGCTAACTCGCCAGTGTGCTAAGGAGCTAAAGAGCTTGCTCTGGCTGACTCAATTGTTGTGGCAACATCGTTTGTTTAATTCGCTTTTGGTTTTTGTGTCAGTTTTATCGTCAACTTCAACCTGGAGTGTCAGATAAACAGCCTGGAGCAAGCACGGCGTGCTTCTCATTTGGAGACCGTCTTCTCCTTTCCTTAAAGTGATGTTATACAATCGTCTCCCATTTCGCACCCGGAAATGTCATATACTGCTACTTTCATTCAGGCTCCAACTGTAGCTACCATTAGAAGGTTCATGTAATAAAAACATTACAATGACATATTGAAGCCATCATTTATTGATGATTATCATTATGACCGTCCCACAGTATGTTCTTGACAAAATTTTGAATATATGGTAATTCAGACAAATTGGACAAATTGTGGGTGGCACGGTGGACGCCTGGTAAAGCACATCTGCCTCATGGTTCTGAGGACCGAGGTTCAAATCCAGCCTTGCCTGTGTGGAGTTTGTATGTTCTCCTCGTGCCTGCATGGATTTTCTCCAGGTACTCCGGTTTCCTCCCACATCCCAAAAACGTGCATGGTAGGTTAATTGAAGACTCGAAATTCCCCGTAGGTGTGAACGTGAGTGTGAATGGTTGTTTGTTTATTTGTGCCCTGTGATTGACTGGCGACCAGTTCAGGGTGTACCCCACCTCTCGCCCCCAAAGATAGCTGGGATAGGCTCCAACATGCCTGCGACCCTCGTGAGGATAAGCGGTACGGAAAATGGATGGAAGGACAAATTGTTCTGGAAGTTAATTTTTATAGGTTGGCAGCTCTATAGCTAACGCCTGCCACTGGCTCTCGCAGCAAGCTCCTGAGGCTCCCCTAGCATCTCTGGACTTGCAGCACGATTATGGCCGGTGAAAAAAACCCAACACCAAATAGACTATATACCAACATTATAAATTTCCTGTGAATAACCAATGAGCAGCCAGCATCAGGCAGCACGACCCATGCGGGGGAGGGACTGAAGTGTACTGAATGTACTGATGAACGGAAAGTGTACTGAATGTACTGTCAGCCACAAGTTAGTCGTTCGTTGAACTTCTTCGCTCGCGACCCGTCAAGGTTCACCAAGACTTGGATAGTGAATTAGGGTTTTAATCACGTCCTCTGGTGGTTCCAAATGTCAAACTCCTTGAAACATTCTGACAAATATCTGGTGACCAGGCAGTAGCTGGATGGAGCGTGAACATACATTTACAGTCTCCCTCCTTGCCTAGGTTGCCATAGTAACAGACCTTGCAAAAGAAAGAGGCAATCAATCCTCATTGATTCAGGAAAACAGAAGTCAATTTGATCATCACTAAAAGATTTTATTATAATATATTAAAAGTACTTTACTTGTGTTAAAGATGATGTAATAGAAAATAACCACGAAACAATGCTATAAAAGCTGTGTTTTCTTCCCCACACAAATGATGTAATGTGAAAGGAAAAAAAGGGTGTGAAGGATGCAGTACCAGCGGATTCAGCTCCCACTCAACTGAGTCACACTTGACAACTATTTTGGAATGTTACAGAAATTAGCTCAGCTTCCTCGGTGCTTTATACTACCAATATTGGTAGCGATGAGTTTGGTGTCCATGTCTTTGTGGCACTGGTCGGCCTTGACACGAAAGTCCAGCCTGGCAAACACTTGTGTCACTGCTTGGAATTCATACTACATTTGCTGTGAAGATGAGTGTGAGCATGAGTTTGAACTGCTAAAATTCACAAAACAATATGTCATAGTTTTCTTTAAGGCTATGGGGGGGAAATCAAAGTTAAATATCAACCACAGCTCGAGGCCTTCTTTAAATATAATATAGTTGTTTCATCAGTTTAAAATCATTTATACAATTGTGGTCTGAAGTTTACATACACGTTATTATATATTTTTTTATTTAATAATTTTAACAAGGAAAACCTTAAACTTTTCAAAAGTGTTCTGGCTAAGACCAGTAACAGCTTGGGTTGGGCATCGAGAATCGAGAACCAATTAGAGCTAGGACTAACATGCCGGTTCTCCCGGAATCGTTCAAATAAAAACAATTCGGTTCCCCGTTTGGATGCCTATAGTCCGCCGACCATGAAGAAGAAAGTGGCGAAAACCAACAAAGTGGCGAAAATCAACGAAGAAGAATGCGCACAGAAGTGCTTGTGCCCAATGGCAGCGATGAACAAAAGTGTTAACCATGTTAAAATAAATGACCAGTCAGAGAGCTGATGACAGAAAAATAAAATATAAATTACTTTACCATACTGGACAGAAAGTAGGAAGAGTCGTATTAACATTCAGCTAAAACTTCACGAAAGGTCAAACTAGCAACCTTACATCATAATGAATTGGGAAAAAATTCACAAAAATGTACTATCACAAACACTAACCTTGTGTCTCATCGATGTGTAGGTAAAGGAATCAACGTTTTACAGAGCATTTGGTTCCATCCATTTTTTTTGTTTTGCATTAGTTTTAAATTTGTTTTTACCGGTGTCGTGCAAAGTTATTTTTCGTGCCACAATGCTGAGTTCTGGTGCATACCACTTCAAAATAAATGGCTACATGCTTAAAACAAGAAGTCAAGTTAAAAGTTGCACATATAAACCATTTAACGTGATAAAACAGTCGCAAATAACTATTTTAACAATGCTAGATTTAACTTTGACCTGAAACAATAATATTAAGTCAATTGTGTTAGTGCCACACACGTTGCCTTTTAGTTCATAGGTTTGATATTGATACTGGTTATAAAAAATGCCAAGTCAAATGTTCATTTTAGGTTATGCTGCAGGCTGCTAAGAAAATGGATGTTCATAATTTGGACACCTTTATTTAAACCATGCAAACTGTTTTGACCCAGCCCCTTAAAAGAATAGGAATCGAGAATCATTTGGAACTGAAATCGAAATGAAGAACCGGAATCGGGACCGGACTCGCTCAAATTCAAACGATGTCCAACCCTAGTAACAGCACGGTTGTGAAAGTTTCAGATGGACAATCAACAGCCAAAACATACTTGAAAACATGAATTCAACCCTTTCAATTCAGCACATTTATGTTGGAATTTGATCACAACCATAAAATCCCAGGAATCAGACAGAACATTTTCAAACAGATGTGTAGCCTTCCAGATATCTAACAACATCTTAAAAGCATCCAATGAAACCAAATGTTTTTTTTTTTTTAACCTTTTGTGTAAATCGCTCCAGGAAAAGGGAGCAGAAAACTTAAATGCCTTTTTACCAAGTTCAGTTCAAACCCTTGCAACAGACAGTAAAACACATCCTGAGGATAAAGATGATTAGAATACAGAGTTCCTCTGACGGATTAAGGTCCGAAGGTAGGAAGGCAGAAGACTCAGCATTGCCTTATAAAAAAGAGGGGGTCGAGGGGGGGGGGTCATAAAATGACATTTATTGCCAGACAATGATAAAAAAATGTGTGGAAAGGGTTGGGTGATAAAATCTGCCGATAGTTCTAAAAAGTAGGGATCCAACTTATGAGAGCCTAATGTTTTCATTATGTCTAAAAGTTTGAGGCCTTTGTGAACCTCAGAGGTTAAAATGAGATTAAAATTAAAGGAGAACCTTGGCATTTTGTAACCAGCAAGTTGAACTGCACAATGGTTGTTAGGATAAAAGGACTCAACCAAAAACTATAAAATGTGTGTTAAAACAATCAAACATTTGAGACTTGTCTGTGATTTTTGTGGGCCATTTACAATGCATGGGGGAAGCGCTAAACCTTTGTTAATATCAGACAGCTATCAGATTATTTAGATTGTTTAAAGGTTGAGTGAGGAAATAATCTAGTTTAATTTTTCTGTTTTTTGTGGTCCACACATTGCAAAGCTGCCTGAAAGCCTAATGGGCAGGAAAAAGATTCTGGGCAGGAAAAAAATTATTGGGCCAATCTTTGTAGGCCGGCCTGTTTTTGCCATGTGAGGATAATAGCTCTCCCTATGTTTCGCTGCAATCCTACAGCTGTAGAAATGGCTTTTGTAACCCTTTCCAGACTGCTAGACTTCAAATACTTTATTTCTCGACTCTTCTGGAATTTCTTTGGATCGTGTAATTTTGTTGCACCTTTTTTAGATCTTTTTTTTTTTTTTTTAGACTTTTGTCGCCAGCCAGTCGCAACAAAGACTAAAAACTAAAAACATCAAAGTGACAAAATCCATTTAAACACATCCATCCATCCATTTTCTGAACCGCTTATACTTCATTATTAGGATTCCCACATAGTTTCCAGGCAGGACAAGCCCCACTGCAACATAATTGGCTCCTGCATCACGGGAAGGGCAGGCTACGCAGATGTAACGAGATGACCATCCCAAACATCTATCACATTTGTTCGAAATAAAAACAAAGACGTTTTTATGGTTAGGTTTAGGGATAGGGATGGGGTTTAAGGCAGTTTAGGTGGGTTAAGGTTAGGATTAGGGCGGGTTAGGGTTAGTGGAAACATAGTAACGCCGGCACACTTAAATCACATATTTCTTTTCCCGTCTGGAACCAGTAGGGCGTGTTCTACCGGGATACTGCAGCCAATCATAGTGCAGCAGCACGTGTCCTGGAGCCAGTAATATTGGAGCAGGACGTGTCCTGCCTGGTAACTATCTGGGACCTAATAACGCGCTTACATTCTCACGAGGGTCGTGGGTGTGCTGGCGCCTATCTCAGCTGACTTTGGGCCATCCCACCCAATTTCTTCAGATAACAAAAAACAACACTCTGGGACATATCCCGTTTCCCGTCAGCTTGCAATTAAGTAAGCCTTTGCCCAGCAATGCAAATATACACGTGACAGCGTATATGGCACACATATGCTCACATTATAAAGTTAATATACGTTACTCACTATTCTAAGAGACGAACCATTGAACATGTCGACAAGCAGCATTTAAAGAAATGCTGCAGTTAAAAAGTAGAGCAGATCTTGATGTAAAACAGGTAGATTTGCGCTACGTCTGGTGATGTTATTAATGTTGCTACTTTGCAAACTGTAGACTTGATTGGTAGTATATTGCCTGTTAAGGCATTAATTTAACGACTCAATATCTCTCTTTGCCAAATATTTAATATTTGTATAATTGCAATTTCTGTGAACAGAACCTGAGTCTGTTTTATTTATATTTGTTGTTTATCTAAGATATTTTATTTATTGTTCTACAATTCAATGTCAATGCTTAATATTCCTGAGAATTAAGTTAAATTGCGCTTAAAAAGGATATAGCTGAACTAATATTAATTCATTATTATAATATTAGATCAGCAGCAGAAAATAACAACATCAACGATACTATAATTTATTGTGATCATGTGTGGGAACATATACTGTCTTAAAAAACATGTTATAGTGACAGAACTTGGTTAGTGGCCTAGGCCCTTTAGATTTAGAGTGGAAATAGCCATGATGACAAGATGAACAGAACGACTGAGAATTTCTTTATGAAGAATGTTTAATTCAGGCCTGATTCGTCCCAAAGTCCAAACCAACACTCTGACACGGAGCACTTTAACCACCAACACTTTTCAGGAGGTTCAGTAAGTCTTGTGAAATTTAACTTTGCTGACCAGATTGTGAGTTAATCATTTACTAATCAATGCTGCCTCAAAAGACATGCAACTATTTTTTTCCCCAATGTGACCCGGTAAGACTACGATGTTGAATGTGAAGTGGTCGAAAATTTTGGTCCATCCAAGAAAAAAGTTGGGGCGCACCAGTGCAACCAGTGTCAAAAGTTAGTCTCGAGCCCTGAATGGGCCAGGTGTATCGTAGCGCTCATAAATAGTTTTTAAAATGTATTTCTATAGTGCAAGGCAGTTAGCATTCATAAGGGGTGGAAGGAATGATTGCATTGATTCTACAACACATACATGTTGGGTGCCCGTGCATGTGCTTGCATTACAAATCGTGCTGTGGTCAGGTTGACCACCTCCAACTGTGTTGATGCCAGTGAAGTGCTCACACTTGTGAAAGGAACACAACTTAAGATGTAAAGAATGCTTGGTTGGAACATTTGAATGTACCCTTAACAACACCTGCTCATACATACAACAATCAGTATGTAGTGTGCAATGGAATGGTGATACCAAAATGTGCCAAGTTACAGTTCAACTCTTAACCAGAACAACCAGAGCATGTGCAAGCTGTCCAAGCCACTCCTGACTAACTGTACTGTATGAATTGTGGGAGACAGAGAGAGCAGTCTGGAGGCAAGGTCTGAGATGGTTCTCATTGAGTATGCCCCCAGGGATGGACTCAAGCTCAGTTTACTTCCTGTGCAGAAGAATACAGAAACCGGATAAAGCATCACGGAAAATGACCAATAGAACGGATGTCAGAAATACAGCCCTAAGGGGGGGGTCACAAGCCAGTGCAAAATGTAGGCCGGTCCCAAGCCCGGATAAATGCAGAGGGTTGCGTCGGGAAGGGCATCCGGCTTAAAACTTTGCCAAACAAATATGAGTGTTCATCCAAAGAATTCCATACCGGATCGGTCGTGGCGTGGGTTAACAACGTCCGGCACCGTCAACCTGTGGGGCGCCGGTGGAAATTCAGCTACTCTGGGTCGAAGTCGAAGAAGAAGAAGAGGTGGAAAGCGGGTTCTTTGGCAGAAAGAGAAGAGGAAAGCACAGAGCCTAGAACTGAATGTGGGGACTTTGAATGTTGGGACTATGACAGGAAAATATCGGGAGTTGGTTGACATGATGATTAGGAGAAAGGTTGATATATTGTGTGTCCAGGAGACCAGGTGGAAAGGCAGTAAGGCTAGAAGTTTAGGGGCAGGGTTTAAATTATTTTACCATAGTGTAGATGGGAAGAGAAATGGAGTCGGGGTTATTGTAAAAGAAGAGTTGGCTAAGAATGTCTTGGAGGTGAAAAGAGTATCAGATCGAGTGAAGAGGCTGAAACTTGAAATTGAGGGTGTTATGTGTAATGTGATTAGTGGCTATGCCCCACAGGTAGTATGTGACCAAGGGGTGAAAGAGGAATTCTGGAAGGAGCTTGACGAAGTAGTTCTGAGCATCCCAGGCAGAGAGAGAGTCGTGATTGGTGCAGATTGTAATGGACATGTCGGTGAAGGAAATAGGGGTGATGAAGAAGTGATGGGTAAGTACGGCATCCAGGAATGGAACTTGGAGGGGCAGATGGTGGTAGATTTTGCAAAAAGGATGCGAATGGCTGTAGTGAACACTTTTTTTCCCCAGAAGAGGCAGGAACATAGGGTGACCTAGAAGATCGGAGGTAGAAGCACGCAGGTGGATTACATCTTGTGCAGACGATGAATCTGAAGGAGGTTACCAACTGTAAGTTAGTGGTAGGGGAGCGTGTGGCGAGACAGCATAGGATAGTAGTGTGTAAAATGACTCTGGTGGTGGGGAGGAAGATTAGGAAGACAAAGGCAGAGCAAAGAACCATGTGGTGGAAGCTGAGACAGGACGAGTGTTGTGCAGCTTTTTGGGAAGAGGTGAAACAGGCACGCAGTGGACATGAGGAGCCTGTCTGGACTGGACCACTGCAGCCAAGGTGATCAGAGAGGCAGGCAGGAGAGTACTTGGTTTATCTTCTGGCAGGAAAGGAGAGAAGGAGACTTGGTGGTGGAACCTCACAGTACAGGAAATCATACAAGGAAAAAGGTCAGCTAAGAAGAAGTGGGACACTGAGAGGACTGAGGAGAGGAGAAAGGAATACATTGAGATGCAACATAGGGCAAAGGTAGAGGTGGCAAAGGCCAAACAAGAGGCATATGATGACATGTAGGCCAGGTTGGACACTAAAGAAGGAGAAAAGGATCTATAACGGTTGGCCAGACAGAGGGATAGAGATTGGAAGGATGTGCAGCAGGTTAGGGTGATTAAGGATAGAGATGGAAATATGTTGACTGGTGCCAGTAATGTGCTAGATAGATGGAAAGAATACTTAGAGGAGTTAATGAATGAGGAAAATGAGAGAGAAGGGAGATTAGAAGAGGCAAGTGTGGTGGACCAGGAAGTGGCAATGATTAGTAAGGGGGAAGTTAGAAAGGCATTAAAGAGGATGAAAAATGAGGTGGCTGTGGAGTTTTTGACCAGCTTGTTCAATAGATTTCTAGCACGTGAGAAGATGCCTGAGGAATGGAGGAAAAGTGTGCTGGTGCCCATTTTTAAGAACAAAGGTGATGTGCAGAGCTGTGGGAACTATAGAGGAATAAAGTTGATGAGCCACACAATGAAGTTATGGGAAAGAGTCGTGGAGGCTAGACTCAGGACAGAAGTGAGTATTTGCGAGCAACAGTATGGTTTCATGCCGAGAAAGAGTACTACAGAGGCATTATTTGCCTTGAGGATGTTGATGGAAAAGTACAGAGAAGGTCAGAAGGAGCTACATTGTGTCTTTGTAGATATACAGAACGCCTATGACAGAGTACCCAGAGAGGAACTGTGGTACTGCATGCGGAAGTCTGGAGTAGCAGAAAAGTATGTTAGAATTATACAGGACATGTACGAGGGCAGCAGAACAGCGGTGAGGTGTGCTGTAGGTGTGACAGACGAATTTAAGGTAGAGGTGGGACTGCATCAGGGATCAGCCCTGAGCCCCTTCCTGTTTGCAGTGGTGATGGATAGGCTGACAGATGAGGTTAGACTGGAATCCCCGTGGACCATGATGTGATCTGCAGTGCAAGCAGGGAGCAGGTGGAGGAACTGTTAGAAAGATGGAGGCATGCACTGGAAAACAGAGGAATGAAGATTAGCCGTAGTAAAACAGAATATATGTGCATGAATGCGAGGGGTGGTGGGGGAAGAATGAGGCTACAGGGAGAAGAGATGGCAATGGTGGAGGACTTTAAATACTTGGGGTCAACCGTCCTGAGCAATGCGCAGTGTGGTCAGGAAGTGAAGAAACGGGTCTGAGCAGGTTGGAACGGGTGGAGGAAGGTGTCAGGTGTGTTATGTGACAGAAGAATCTCTGATAGGATGAAGGGCAAAGTTTATAAAACAGTGGTGAGGCCAGCCATGGTGTACGGATTAGAGACAGTGGCACTGAAGAGACAACAGGAAGCAGAGCTGGAGGTGGCGGAAATGAATATGTTGAGGTTCGCTCTTGGAGTGACCAGGTTGGATAAAATTAGAAATGAGCTCATCAGAGGGACAGCCGAGGTTCGATGTTTTAGAGACAAAGTTAGAGAGAGCAGACTTCATTGGTTTGGACACGTCCAGAGGAGTAATAGTGAGTATATTGGTAGAAGGATGATGAGGATGGAGCTGCCAGGCAAGAGAGCTAGAGGAAGACCAAAGAGAAGGTTGATGGATGTTGTGAGGGAAGACATGAGGGCAGTTGGTGTTCGAGAGGAGGATGCAGGAGATAAAAGGATGACGTGCTGTGGCGAGCCATAAAGGGACAAGCCGAAAGGAAAAGAAGAAGAATGGATGTCAGATCAGGGGAGGTCAGGAGACAGGAAGACTCCAAAAGAACTAGGATGTGTTTGAAAGTTTTATTTATTTATATATATATATATATATATATATATATATATATATTTTTTTTAAAGTATTTCTGAAAATAGATACTGCTGGACAGCTTGACATAGCGTTATGAGCTTTAGTGTGCTAACCGCTTCATAAACATCTCAATAGTTTACGGAAGCAGGAAAAACATATGTGTATTGAGAGATAAAGTAATACTATTAGTACTACTACTACTAATACTACTACTACTAATAATAAATAAATAAAGTTGCAGTAATGTAAATCAATATTGTCCAATTTCATTTTTTGGATGGATTATAAAATATCAAGTGGAGCACAAGGTACACGCAGGACAGCACACAATCCATATACTGTACATTCACAGTAATCTTGAGTCATTAATGACTTTTTGTCATCTTTTTGGCCTGTGGGACTCCTGAGACAGCTGATGGGTACCGGCTGGCCAAGCGGAATGCAGCTTTGGTGGTCGCTGAAGCAAAAACTCGGGCATGGGAGGATTTCGGTGAGGCCATGGAGAAAGACTTCCGGACGGCTTCGAGGAAATTCTGGTTAACCATCCGACGTCTCAGGAAGGGAAAGCAGTGCACCATCAACACTGTGTATAGTGGGGATGGGGCGCTGCTGACCTCGACTCGGGACGTTGTGAGCCGGTGGGGAGAATACTTCGAAGACCTCCTCAATTCCTAAATGTTGGTTGCAGAGGTTTACTTGGCTATAGAGTTGAAGCCATGAGAAGCTGTTAAAAAGGAAAAAAATATTACGTTATGGGCCGTTATTACGTTACGGGTCGTTATTATGTTATGGGCCTATAACGTAACAACAGCCCAGAATGTAATAAAATTTGCCCTTTTAAAAACGTAATAGGCTGACAACGTAATAACTTGCCAATAATGTAATAAAAGTCCTGAAACTATATCGCCCACTACATTTGGAGATAGCCCAAGGAGCACGGTATGGTACAAAATAGTGCAAACAAACAGGGATAACATTACTGATGACTGATATTATTAAATTCCATATTATTACAGTGTGTTCGTACAGTGTTTTAACTAAAGCATTCTGTTACAAATAATCATTTCCCTAGTAATCAATTTTTAAATTATGTATTGTATTGTATTACAAAACGAATCAAGGAACATATTCACTCCCAATTATGCAGTGTCCCTGAAAAAAACCTCGCACACTCATGTACCTGTGGCGTGCCTGCCGAGAGGAGTTTCTTTCTCAAGAGCCAAATGTCTTACTAGCATGTCCAAACAGGTCCCTCTCCTGGTCACTTTTAATATTACAGATACACGGAATATGAATTCACCAACATCGCAGCAGACTTTGTGATGTGGCTATTGCGTACATTGCGATGACAATGCTCAAACAATATATCATGCAGCCCTAATAGGCTATATTGGCAAAAGTATTCGCTCACCTGCCATGTATCAGAAATGAAATTAAGTGACATCCCATTCTTAATCCCTCAGGTTTAATATGACAATATGACATTGGTACACCCTCTGCAGTTATAACATCTTAACTCTTCTGGTTTAGGAGTGTGTTTATGGGAATGTATCAACATTTTTTCAGGAGTGCATTTGTGAGGTTCCACACTGATGTTGGATGAGAAGGCCTGGCTCTCATTCTCCACTCTAATTCATCTGAAAGTGTTCTTCTCTAGGGTTGCGGTCAGGATTGTGCAGGCCAGTCAAGTTTTTTCACATCAAGTGCTCTCATCCATGTCTTTATGAACCTTGATTTGTGCACTGATGCACAGTCACGTGGGAACACGAAGGGGCCATCTCCAAACTGTTCCCACAAAGTTGGAAATGTCCAAAATATTATCCCCTCAGCTCCAATGAAAAGAACTCTGAATGCTTCAGCATACCAAGAGAATTTGGACAGTCAAACAGTTTGGCAATTACCCCTTTCTGTTTCAATATGTCTCTGCACCAGTGCATAAAGCAAGGTCCATAAAGACATGGATGAGATAATTTGGTACGGTTGAACTTGAACTGGCCTTCACAGAGTCCTGCCCTCAACCCGATAGAACACCTTTGGGTTGATTTGCAGTGGACAGTGAGCCAGGCCTTCTCATGTAACGTCAGTGTGTGGCCTCAAAAATACGCTCCTGGAAGAATGGGTAAAAATTCCCATAAACTCCTAAACCTTGTTGAAAGCCTTCCCACAAGAGTTTAAGCTGTTATAGGTGCAAAGGGTAGACCAACATCATATTAAACCATTTGGATTTAGAATGGAATATCACTTAAAATCATCTGTGAGGTGAGCGAATACTTTTGACAATATAGTGTGGATATATAATTCACTATAAACTTGACTGTCAAACCTAGTGTATATTGGTAGAGAGCAAGAGCAATTGATAACACAAAAATATTGTACAAAGAGTATCTGTACTGTATCCCTAATCCGCGATGATAAATTCCAGGGACTAATTGTTCCAGGGCTGGGACTCATTGTTTCCATACATGTGTATCCTTGACTCAGTTTCAAGTGTAAAATGATCTATGCTATGTGTGGCTGACATAGATAGAACAGCAAATGTATATTTCTAATTAATAAAAAATAATAAATTTAAATAAAAACACAAACATAAAAAATAATAATACTGCTGTGCAGGTATACTTTCAGTATATCGTTTAAATAGTAAATGTAAAAAAATTGCATACAAGAATAATTGATTTTGCTGAGAGTCAACATGTACCGTACCGAACCGAAAACTGTGGCCACAAAACCGAAATACGAACCGAAGCGTGGATTTTGTGAAACATTCCACCCGTACCATTAACTAATGTTTTTCTTAACAATATCAATATAACATCTGTTTTTCAAAAGAAGTAACAGTTAATGAGAGAAATACTTTTACAAGTTTTTTGTTTTAGATAAGATAGTCTTATGATGACGATGTCACAATTTATGTCACGAATAGGAACAAGGTTAGCTACGTAAATGGAATCACTGTCAAACATAGTCTCGCAAAAAATAAATAAATAAATAAATAAAGGCGCAAAAGAGACATCCACTTCCTTTTTATCATTCGCTTGTGTCCAGCATGACATTTCAGTGTGTGGGAATTTCACTCTGTGGATAAAAATAGAACATCTGTTTCCCATAGGTTACGCAAATGCATGAGAGCCTATAGGCCAGGGTTATCCTTTAGAAATGAGCCATGTGGGACTGTGACACCCTGCACGGAATCTTTCAGTTGCAGGCGACCCCTTTGAACATTCTGCACCCACATGAAGTTGGATTTCAGTTTATATGATCCACCCCTTTATAAAGAACCCAATTGCAAAATAAAGAGTCTGGCAGGCCAGCTGTAACTTTGCAACCACCACAAACGTGCATGCATAACTCACATCAATTTTAGATCACACGGATGGCACAGACAATCAACAGTGATCTGAGGAACACTTCTCGGTCTGTGCACGAGTTGTGAAGATCTTCTTGCATTGAGAGCAAGAAAGTCTCAAGAACCCATGCTGTAAAGCCGGAATGTTGGGCATTTTTATTTGAAGCTGTCCTTTTGGGGTCAATCGGGCTGTTTCCACAAGTGCTTCAAAGGTTAACGTGCTACCAAATTTGAACCACCAATAGGCAGATGGGAACCTCTACAACTGTTGAGGTCCTGTACGTGAACCATTGAGTCATAGCACCCGCCACAAAGTAGCCCTGGAATCCACTTTAACTTAGTGACATTAAATTCAAGAAGAAGATGCCCAAAAAATGCACTGGAAGCCAGCTATTTTGGTTTGAAAGGACAGTTTCAGGGGCACTTTGGCAATTTCCAGGAGTCAGTCTAGTCAGTTTTCATCAATAGCTAATCTTTGGATCAATACAAATAGTTGAAACATAATTTGTAGCCCATATAAAACAGTTATTAATCTTCAAAACTTTAAATGTTAATTCAATTCAACTGTTTATTTCCAGGCGGCACGGTGAACGACTGGTTAGCACGTCCGCCTCACAGTTCTGAGGAGCCGGGTTCAAATCCGGCCTCCCTTGTGTGGAGTTTGCATGTTCTCCCTGTGCCTGCATGGGTTTTCTCCAGGTACTCCGGTTTCCTCCCTCATCACAAATACATGCACGGTAGGTTAATTCAAGACTCTAAATTGTCCGTAAGTGTGAATGGTCATTTGTTTAATTGTGCCCTGCGATTGGCTGGCAACCAGTTCAGGATGTACCCTGCCTCATGCCCGCAGTGCGCTGGGATAAGCTCCAGCGCGCCCGTGACCCTAGTGTGGATAAGTGGTGTAGAAAATGGATGGATAGATGTTTATTTCCAACTCATCCAACCATCCATCCATTTCCTAAACGTTTCATAAAAATAAATTAATATAAGATGCACAGTTAGATTTAAGAAAATAAATAAAATATATGTACAGTAAAATACCACCTCATGAACAACACAACTTTTGACAATATCGTATAAATTAGGATGTAAACTATGACATAAAAATCACATTAACCAGACTTGCATGCTTTTACTGTAAATTTGACCAGTATATAAATATAAGGACCCGGGTTCAATCCCCGGCCCTGCCTGTGTGGAGTTTGCGTGTTCTCCCCGTGCCTGCGTGGGTTTTCTCCGGGCACTCCGGTTTCCTCCCACATCCCAAAAGCATGCATTAATTAGAGACTCTAAATTGCCCGTTGGTGTGCATGTGAGTGCGAATGGTTGTCTGTTTGTATGTGCCCTGCGATTGGCTGGCAACCAGTTCAGAGTGTACCCCGCCTCCTGCCCGATGACAGCTAGGATAGGCTCCAGCATGCCCACGACCCTAATGAGGAGAAGCGGCTCAGAAAATGGATGGCTGGATGATTAAATCAGTGTTTACCAACTTTTATTAATCTCACCACACACCTGCAAAAATGTTACACAAGTATATATACTGAAATAAGGATGGTCATGTCTCAATTTACTAACTAATTGACTTATTCAATATGGAATCTGGTCCGTTTAATTAAACACAAAGCTGTCAGGTCTCTAGATTCTGCTCCTTGAGCCCCGCCCTTTTTGTTGTGTGCGTGTGTGTGTTTCAGTCAACAGACTTGGCCAGACGAGTGGTGCTGGACCAGGTGCAAGCAATCTCATCAGTGGCATACTTAAGCTGCCCCAGAACTCCATCTTGTTGCCAGATCAACAACTTGTGAGCCTGATTTGGTGCATCTCGCCACTTTGTTTACTGGAGTATCACTCTGATATTGACTGTGCCTTGTTACTTGTTTTTATGGACAAATCCATGATTCTGCTCCTTGCCTGCCTGCCTGCCTTGCACCCTGCACTTGATCAAATGGCAAACCAGTCACGGCTTCCATCCTCCCCCCTGAACAGCATGGACCCCACAGAGACTGATCCACTTCGTCGGAGGCTTAATGGACAATAATTGCTATTGGACCAGTATAACCAAGCATTGAACGTGATTGGTCACGTATGTGAATTCTCCACGTACGCTCCAAAGAGAGTTTTCATCTTTCCAGCCACTGTCTTATTTTACTGACCAAGACAAAATATCCTTCCTCATTTGCCTGTCTCAGGGGCCTGGCGATGTCTTGGGCCACTGCGGAATGAGAGAGGCAGTCCCCGATTTGCGCGTTGCGGATGAGATGAGGAAGCTCTTCAACCATCCAGTCTGCAGTAAGGAAGCTGCAAAGCGTCTTATGTCACTCCATTAGGGGGCTTGCAGCGTGGCCGAGGTTTCTGTTGACTTTAGAAGTCTCGAAGTCGAGAGTCATTTCAACGACCAGGTGTGTTTTTCGGGGGCTGGCGGCGGCGCACTGAATGAGTCCATCAACGATTAGCTAGCTTCTAGGGACGAGCCTCCTAGTTTTGATGACCTCTCCAAGCTTGCTATTCGGCTCGATTGCCGTCTTCGGGAGCGCCAAACAGAACGTTTGCTTTTTTTTCAACTTCACCCGCACCCCTCTCACTTCTGCAACAGTCTCCTCTCACCCCTTCCTTCCAGACAAGCAATTTGCTTCCCCCTACTGCCACTAACGAACCCATCCAGCTTGGATGTGCCCTGCTGAGGAGGAAGCATGTAGGCGTAACTCTAATTTGTGTCTGTATTTGGGAAGAAATGGTCCCTACATCTCCAACTGTCCCACACGACCATGAGCTCATCTTCCGGGAAGGATTGACGGGTGAATCATACACAAACTTACTCTTCTTCAGCTTTCTTTAAGCTCTCTGCTACCCTCTGGAAGGATGTCAATGCCTCTCTGAGCTCTTGTCCATTCAGGAGCTGATGACAATCTGATAGATTGCATCTTTGTGGAGCAGATGGGCATTGATATACTGTCAATTACTTGTTTGCATAAGCCAGAAGACCCTACCTGTTCTGCTAGTAATGGGCTTACCTTGGGTGATGATTCAAATCACAATTTTTTTTAAAATTTATTTTAAACAGGAGGTTCATCCGGAACTACAGCCACATTGCAGCGCCTCATTCTACCCTAATAAAGGTTTGGCACGTCCAAATCAAGGTGGTTTTGGTTCTGGTTCCCTGGACCCTGTTTCTGCTTGTCTGGTTACATAGGCGGGCTCTGATGTGGCCTTCCAGCCCCGTGGCCCCTGCTCTCCATGTCTCAATCTGGAGTATCTGCACCCTCTGTGTTGGGTTTCCTCATCAGCTGTTCGCCCTGACCCGCCAGCTCCTGCTAGGTTTGACCTGGTCAATGCCAGATCACTTGGGAATAAAACATTTATCCTTTAAGGATCTCTTCATATCTCGGGAACTGGACTTCCTCTTTATCTCAGAGACATGGCGGAGTCCTGGTGAGTCCTGTATCTTTATGCAACTTTTACCTCACGAGTGTTATTTTAATTATCCCTGGACATCTGGCCGAGGTGGCGAAACTGTGAGTGATTTTAAATGCAACCAGATGTCACTGTCATCCCCCGCCAGCTTTGAACGGAATCTGTTTGAACTGGGACATTCACACACTGTGTTGTGTGCGGTAGTTTATCGGCCTCCTAAATAATAACAGACTTTAACTTTTCTATATTCTTGACTGATATTGTCTAAATATGACTGGTTCCTGATTGCTGGTGATTGTAATATTCACGTGTTGCCCCAAGAACCCATTAGAGAGTGACTTTCTAAGCATCATCAACTCTTTTAATCTTATCCAATCTGTAATTTGGGCCTACACTTGATCTTGTTTTTATCCTATAGTTTGTCTGTTTCTAATCTGAAGATCTGTGATGGCTTCTTCCCTGATCATATGCCTGTACTGTTTGCAGTCAAACATCACGCTGCCGCTTGCAGATGTCGTGTTATTAACCCTTCCACCGCTGCTTACTTCTCAACTGCCTTCAGTCAATAATGACATTGCAGCTCCATTAAAAACAAGAAAGCAAAAAACTAAAACTGAGGCTGAGCCCTGGCTGAATGAAACAATCCGTCCTTCCAGATGGGCGTATCGAAGAGCTGAGAGAAACTGGAAATAGGACAAATTACAAGTGTCTTTTCAAATGTTGAGACTCCTGGCGTCGTTACAATCCACTGTGAAAGAGGCTAAGAAATATTTTTCTGATATTGTTCTGTTAAACTCCCACAAGCCTTGTGTTCTGTTTAAGGTTATCGACTCGGACTTGAATGCACCACAAACTGTTGGGTTCTGTGTGTGTGAACATTTTTCCTTGATGGTCTCTTCTGCCAGAGCCCTTATTTCACCCCCTAGCGTTGATCCTTCAAGTGTTTGTCCCCTCCTCTGCTGTTTTAGACTATTTTGAGCCGGTGACCCTGCACTTTGTGCTGGAAAATGTTGGTCATTTGAAGTCCTCAGGTTCACCAAGTAGTAATGTCCCTCCCTGACTTTTTAAGGTGTTCCCTACTATTGGGCCATCATTTACTGCAGTTATTAAGACGTCTGTCTGTATGAGTGGTTCCCATTAACCTTAAACATGCTGTCGTACAACCTTTTGTTTTATTTAAAAAAACAAAAACCTGTGCTGGATACCACTGTCTTGGCAAATTTTAGGGCTATCTCCAAATTGCCTTTTCTAAAATCCTGGAAAAGCTTGTCTATTCCCTTCTATTGTTATGTAGTTTAATAAACACAATATTATTGAGCTTTTCCAATCTGGTTTTAAAACATTGCACAGCACTGACTCTGCGCTTTTTAGTAATTTCTGACATCTTTTTAGCTACTGACTGGTCACTGTGTTGTCCTAGTACTTTTAGATCTGATTGCTCTTTTGGAGCAGTGGGTAGGCATCAGTGGTACCGCACTTGAAAGGTTCTCTGAGACGGGGTAGGACCTGAACCTTTCTTGTTAGGCCTTGCTTGACTCTGTGTCCTCCAGTCTCACATAGGGTACCACAGGGTTCTGTGCTTGGCCCTCTCTCTACTCCCACCCTGCTCAATTATTAGGAAACATGGTATTTATTTTCATTCCTATGCAGATGACAGTAAGAGCTGTGCCATCCCATTGCTAGAGTGCTTACATGACAGTAAGGCCTGGCTGTGTCTCAACCTTTTAAATTTTAATGAAATAAAATAATTGGTGGCTCTTCTTTGACCCCCCCCCCCCCACACAAGTTGATCTGGGTCCCTTAGCGTGATCTCAAAAGTCCATCATTAACAACATGGGTGTAAGAGTGGACAATTTAATATGACACCCAAATTAAAGTTGGTTAAACCGAGCCTCCAGTTAAGGCAGCTGGCAAAAATCAAACCAATCCTTCAAAAACATGACTTTGAAATAGAAACCCACGCCTGTGTGACTACTTGGCTGGTTTATGGGAATGCGCTATATATGGGGGTTAGTGGGTCCTCCATTGCTCATCTGCAACTGCTGCGGCTCGTCTTTTAACTGGCACAAGAAAGTACGAGCATATATCGCCTATTTTAGCTTCACATCACTGGCTGCCTATTCATTTTAAAATTATTTGGTTTGCTTTTTAAGCCTTGAATGGCCTTGCCCTACCGTACCTTCTCTGAGCTGCTGCATCATTACATTCCCAGCAGCTTTCTCAGGTCAGCTGAACAGCTGCTCCTGAAAGAGCCTAGACTCAGGCTTAAACTTGGAGGCGAACGAGCGTTTGCTGTTGCAGCTCCAAAATTGTGGAATGTTTTGTTATTCCACACACGACAAGCCGAATCACTCTCATTTTAAATCCTTGCTAAAAAAAACACTTTTTTTTTTACCCTGGGTTTTAACACCAGTTGGCGTGTGATGTACTGTATGTGTGTGGGCAGTGCATTTTATTTAGATTTTACTCATTTCATTTTACGTAGTTTGTATCATTTTATTTTACTGTTTTTATCCTTATTTTGTAGTTTTGCTGTTTTTTTTTATTTTTTGCATTGCACATCACTTTGTGAACATTGTTTACATTGTGCTATATAATAAGTGGATTGGACTTGGCTTTTGGAGAATTGACAAAAATGGTTTGGTTCCGCTCCAGTCCTAATTCATCCTGACAATTCATTGTCGAGGTTGATGTGGGAGTCAGTGCCGTGCTGTCAGTGTTCCAAGGAGGATGATAAGGTGCATCTTTGTGCCTTCTTTTCACGCAAACATTTCCCAGATGAATGGAACTACGCTATCGGGAACAAAGAACTTTTGGCGGTCAAGCTGGCCCTGGAGGAATGGCGACACCTGTTTGACTGAGCGGAACACCCCTTTGTCCTTTGGACTGACCATCACAATCTGGAATACATCCTATCAGCCAAGTGTTTTAACTCCCAATGAGCAAGGTGGGTGCTATTTTTCAATCGGTTCATTTTTACCCTGTTACCACCCAGGGTCTTGAAGTACTAAGTCTGACACACATTTTGTCAGTTTGCTCCTGATGGCGCTAACGCAGAACCTGAACATATTCTCTTTTTTTTTTTTTTTTTTTTTGCATCCCTTACCTGGTAGATCGAGTCTCAGGAGGAGATCCTGGTGGAGGTCCCAGGAACTGTCTGCTTGTCCCTGTTTCAGTCCATTCCCAGGTGTTGGCGTGTGCTCACTCATCGCAACTGACTTGTCACTCTGGTGTCTATCACCCTTTGTCGCCAGCCTACCACACTCAAGAGGTAACACTGTCATCCTCACAATTGTAGACAGTTTCTCTAAGGCTGCTCATTTTCTTGGACTCCCCAAACTTCTGTCTGCAAAGGAGACGGCTGAATTACTAGTCCAAAATGTGTTCTGTGTACATGGTATTTCCTCTGACATTGTGTCTGAAAGAGTTCACATCATGAGTCTGGAAGTCCTTTTGTGCTGGTCTGGGTGTCGGTGTTTGTCTGGCCTCTGGGTACCATGTTCAGACTAACGGGCAGGCTGAGCGTAACAACCAGCAGCTGGAGTCTACCCTGCGCTACATGACCCACTAAAACCCTAGTTCGTGGCGCATCCAGCTCACATGGGTCAAGTCGGCAGACAATACGCTGATGAGTACATCCCTTGGTATGTCTCCTTTTCAATGCTCCTTGGGCTATCAGCCCCCACTGTTGCCGTCACAGGAGAGAGTGTGCAGTTCCTTCTGTCGAGGTCTACATGTGCTGGTGCACCAAAGTTTGGAGGTCAGCCTGTTCCGCCGTGCTCTGTGCCACTTCTAGATCTCGGGTACAGACTAATCGTCATCACACTCCTGCTCCCCCCTACACAGTCAGACAAAAAGTATGGCTTTACACACGGAACATTCTCCTTAAAGTGGAGTCTAAGAAACTGCCAAACCGATTAATTGGGCCCTACCAAATTACTGCTGTGGTAAACCCCTGTACAGTCCGTCTTAAGCTCCTCAGCTATCTTCGGGTTCATCCATCTTTCCACGTTTCACAAGTTACACCTGTCCGTTGTGCCTCCTGCGCTGCTTATTGACGGTCATCCTGCCTTCACTGTCAGCAAGCTCTTAGATGTGCGTCGCAGGGACCGGGGCGTCCAGTACTTGGTGGACTGGGAGGGTTATGGGCCGAAGGAGCGGCGTTGGGTTCCTGCCCGCAAGGTGTTGAATAGGGAGCTCATCTGCGACTATCGTTGCCACCATCCCGGTCGCTGGGGTCGTGCGCCGAGTGGCACCAGTGTGTGGGGGGATACTGTCAGATCTTAGGGAAGGGCTCAAGGAGCAGAGTCCATTCTCTCTGTGTGTGTGTGTGTGTGTGTTGTTTTATTTTTCTCCCGTTGTGCAGGATTGAAAAGACAAGCGGTGCTGGACCAGGTGCAAGTAATCGCATCAGTGGCATATTTAAGCCAGTCCAGAACTCCATCACGTCGCTACATCAACAACTCGCGAGCTGTTCATCCAGCAACTTTCTTTATTGCAGTATCACTGATATTGACTGTGCCTTGTTACCTGTTTTTATAGACAAATCCACAATTTTGCTGCCTGCCTTGCACCCTGCACTTGATCAACTCTCAAACCAGTCATTGATTAAATCCTACCCCCAGAACCGCACCTAGCGCAATCTCCATTACATTTGTTAAATAAATCGTCATTGCATCTGCCACATTGCCTTCATTTCTGCAATTGGGGTCCTCTTCACATGCAAAGCCTGAACAAAAGCTGATACACTTGCAGAGAGATGACTTATTCTGTTGTATGAATGACAACAGGTGGATACACAGATCTGTTTCATTACGAAGAGCATTTAATTGTTCTGCCTGTCACTTTGGTACTGGCATAGATGAACAAAGATGTATTTGTAATTAATCATATTTCCAAACAAATTAGGTGAAACTAGATAATTTCCAACTCCACCCCTGAGGATCTCTCTCGGCACACTAGTGTGCCACGGCAGGCTGGTTGAAATCACTGGGTTAAACTGATCTACACGTGTATAAAACTTTGGTACCCCTCTGTTAGTGAAAGGAAAAACCCACAGTGGTCATAGAAATTACTTGAATCAGACAAACTAAATAATAATGTATGTATGTGATAATTAATCAGTGAAAATTAGACATTGCTTAATTATTAAAAAAAACAAACTTATGAAACAGGCCTTGGCAAAAATGATGGTACTCTTAATATTTTATTGAACAACCTTTTGAGGCAAACGATATTTGTAACTTTCAATTTCAAAACTATTGGTTAGTTGCTGCATTTCCTCACTGTCCCTCGGTCTATCCCAAAAAAGCTTTTTCTGTCGGGCTGCATTTTTATAAAACATCAGAATGATTAAAAATGAATAAATGAGCAGAGGAAATATTTGGTTGTGAGGTTGGTTGGAATACAGTATATTATTCACCCACTTCTTTCAGACACCAGACTAACAAAGGAGTAGTACTCAATATACCTTCAATGGTCGCTATACATACTACATTGGATAGTAGAATAATTCCAAATGTAATCAAGGATGTACACGATGTTAAGCGGATTATTACATGTACAGTATAACTGTATATGACTCAATCACCATCGCCACAGACTTTCCTTGGGTCTCTTCAAGTCGAATGAAGGCAGCATTGGGTAACTAACGTATTAATAGTGATATCTAAGTATGGTGTTCATACAGATCAGACCCGAATGAAGTAGCCTGATGAGCCTGTATAGCGGAGACACTGTGGTCCAGCAACTGATAAAATGGCCAATGATAAAATGGGCCTAAGTGTCGAACCGAACAGAATCACTTTCAAGTGCTTGAAAAAAAATATTTGGGTCCTTTACCTCTGTTATCGTAAGGCATAAAGACATTGATCAGCATTATGTTTGAATTCTCAAAGTGTCAGAAATATGATCCTATTATCAGTGGTTAATTTGGATACTTTGACAATGGCAACATGCCACCTGGACACAAGCCGGGGATTGATCAGAATCTGGTTCAAGGCCTCCAGGAGGTATGCCGATCACTAGATTTACAATGCCATCTCCATAAAAAGACATCGATATTGAGGAAACACAGTTCAACCCTTGCAAGCCATGTATCCTGTCGTAAAACAATGTCACATGAGCAACATACTTGATTATCTAGTACAGACGTTTTCATTTCGATAATGGAATTCTGCGTACTCAGAATGTACATAGCTAGATCAGATACATCTATCCATCCATTTTCCATACCGCTTATCCTCACTAGGGCCGCAGGCGTGCTAGAGCCTATCCCAGCTATCTATAGGCGAGAGGCAGGGTACACGCTGAACTGGTAGCTAGGCCAATCGCAGGGCACATCTAAACAAACAACCATTCGCACTTGCATTCATACCGACGGACAATTTAGTTTTCCATTAATCTACGATGCATGTTTTTGGGATGTGGGATGAGTACCCGGAGAAAACTCACGCAGGTATGGGGAGAACATGCAAACTCCAGACAGGCGAGGCCGGATTTGAACCCGGATAGATCAGATAATTTGTACTTTTTTTTAATTTATTTTTTTAAATGAAATACTAAAAGTGTCCTACAATTTGTTCACAAATTTCCTCACAACAACAAATTAGGGCCATAAATTCACGACAAGAAGACAACCTAGCTTGTCATCATTCTGAATTATTCTGAATGACTTTTGATATTTGTGTTTTAGTTCGAAACATCTCACACCAATGTCAGTTTTGGTTCAAGACATATTTTTACCATATCTGCCTACAAGGTGTCAGGATCCACGTGACTCACAAAAAACATCTAGCAGGAGAAGGTTTGCAACGCAGACCTGGGATGGACGATCAAGCACACTGGCAAGAGACCTCAAATCGCATTGTGATTTTGATGGGGATTTAGAACTGGCGACTCTGGTCGATGCCACTGAACAGGGATTTGTTTTTTTGTGTTGGCTAGCTGTGGTTGCCCTTGACCAGAGATTTCGCCGCCACACACACGTACGTCTCCGATAGGCCTCACCCGATAGCGGGAAGATTGACAGTTGGTGTTTAGATTTCCGTGGGGATCTCAGGTTGGACCTTATTGGACGCTGTAGATGGAGTTTCGTCTGGTGCCACGGCTGGGTGAAGGCTTTTGTTACTTAGATGTCCAGGGCCGACATGAAGCCTGTTGGCACTGTAGGAATTGAAAATACTGATACTTGATACTCTAGCCATGAATGTATGAATCTTCTCAGTCATCTTGAGATGCCTATATGCAATTCTTTTTCGCTCAGTTTGGGAGGATGATACTCCTGGACACTACTGCTTTACTCTTGCTCCTTTTGTTCTCATTAATCATTCTGAAGCCAGAAAGACTGCACTGTGTTGCCATAGAAATAATGTCTCGGCAGGAAATGAGAACTGGAAATAGGTAGAGGAAGTGGTCAAATTTCATACAACCATTTTTGATATGTTAATGCGGTCGCGTATCTGCGTAAAGTCCACCTTATGCCTGCTTTCACACGCACAATAAATAAGTTTCTGGGTTTTAAGCACAAGTGATCGCTTGATAGTTTGAGAATCGAGACCCAGCCGGCCGCCACTAAGTCATAGAAATACAGTTTATACACTATGCATATATTGTGTTATCCAAACAATACTTAACAATATTTATTATTTCATACAGTATGTTCTTGTGAATGAAATAGATCGGAGTGCGGTCTCCATCACCAAAATGTATGCGAGCGATGTACGTAGCATGCCGCGCGTCAGTGAATGGGTGCGATTGTGGATCCCCCCCAAAATGTTCACACTCTCCTTTATAAAAAGGAAATAGTAGCCAACAAGTTAGGTTAGCTGACTGTGAACGTGGAAAAGTACAGATCCAGACTTTGGATATTGATCTTGTTCAAGACATTCCTTACGGGAAGGATTTAACCTCACGCACACAAAATGTGCACGATGCGGTAAAATGGCTTGATCGCTTTAAGTGGTTAAAACTGAAAATGTTAGATATTAGTGTTGTTAAAAGGAAAGGTGATGTAACACAGTGGTAAACATGTCCCTGTCTCAGCTTTTTGGAATGTGTTGCACACATCAAATTCAAAATGAGTGAATATTTTCCCAAAAAACTGGATCAGTTTGAAAAATTAATATCTTGTCCTTTAGTGTATTCAATTGAACATACATTGAAAAGGATTTGCAAATCATTGTCTTCTGTTTTTATTAATGTTTTACACAGCGTCCCAATTTCATTGGAATTGGGGTTTGTAAAATGTATTCCTTCCTCCTTATGTACTTGCACTTGTATTGCATTTGTAAACAAATGAGACGTATTTTAAAATTTAAGACAGAACAGAATAACAATGAAGTTGTACCTTTTGATTATGACTCCAGTTTGGTAGTGTCTTCATGATCTAATTGTCAGAAATATGTGAAATATAATGGGTGCAATCCTAGTAATTTGGATACATTAACCATTGTAATTACATTGAATACATTATATATATTACGTTGACCCAACACAAGTCCATTGAGATGAACCAACAGATTTGTGCTTAAAAAAAGCCATTTCATGTTCATTTTTTCAAGTTCATTGAAAGAGTTATTTTAATTTAGCGTACTTATGATGTCCCAGGTAATACACGGAGCTCTAAAACCTCTTTAAAAAGATGACCTTGGTGACAAAGGAAGGAAACTGTGAAAGGTCAGTGAATTGTGTTGAATTCCATGGTGAACAAAGGGTGAAGTCGCTAACACAATGGCAGACAAGCAAGTTTTGACATTTGTAGAATGCACTGAAAATAGTTGCATGGCGAGGGATGGGCATTGTTCAATATTTAATCATTAGGAATAATGGACATTGTTGAAAAACTTTTTTTTAGTATTAGTGTTTTCTGACATAATCAAGTTGTCAATGTGCAATTCCGGATGAGTAAAGGGACTTTTGACTCGCACGTGCTGTAATTACATCATGAAAGAAAAGAAAAAAATGAGCGGGTCATTCTGTTACACCTGAAACACCTATATTTATGACTAGTGCCTCACAGCACGGATGTTCGATTAGGACTCAAATCCCCTTTACATTAAAACTTTGTCATTTAGTTCTTGAGTGTTTTGTTGTTTTTAAATAATGTGAACAGTAGTCAACTTATTTTAACACTTGAATTAAAGTTAAGAACAATACTACTTAAACACTGACTTTTAAAGTTGTTAAAGATTTTATGATGGCAACAGATTGACCTTGGATGATTTTGAGTTCCCATTACTTCCTATATAAGGAATATTGTTTCATAATCATAATCATAGTCTAGGTCGACATGCATTGCAGAAGGGATTTTGTTTGGCCTCAGGGGTTCTACACAACAAGATTTATTTTGTTCATAACACTTTACGTTTTTTGATAGCCAAAGATACATTTTTTAAGGACTGATCATTCAGACTTTAAAAAGTATCAGATTAAAATTTACTCCTTGAGTATTTGTCAATTATCTTAACTGTTCCTTTCTTTCTCACTCACTCACTCACTCACTCACACACTTTCCATTTCTTTCTTTCTGACTGTGGTCATAAATCACTGGTTGCATAAACTGCCTTCAAGTTAGTTTCCACTAGTGTTACATGAAACCCTCATGAAACCTTCTTAAGTACAAAACAGGATGTTATAGGAACCTTAAAGAAGTTTATCTTAGCTTGTGGTATTTTTTTTTTTAAATATAATTTCGGAAGTTCAGCAAAAGCAAATGTAGCGTCTCACCCGTATTTGCGGCAAATATTGCAGTTCTGCATTATGCATGCATTTGTGTCACTTCAGAATAATGCTCAAGTAATAGTCAAATGACATTATTATTATTATACTTTTTTTTTTTTTTTAAATAAAAGGTTCGGAGCTGGTGACATGTTAAGGTGAAAATGGCAAAATAATCAGCTAATGATTTATCTAAAATTATAAATACATGTGTATACTGTACAACCCCAATTCCAATGAAGTTGGGACGTTATGTTAAATATAAATAAAAACAGAATACCATGATTTGCAAATCATGTTCAACCTATATTTAATTGAATACACTACAAAGACAAGATATTTAATGTTCAAACTGATAAACTTTATTGTTTTTAGCAAATAATCATTAACTTAGAATTTTAGGGCTGCAACACGTTCCAAAAAAAGCTGAGACAGGTGGCAAAAAAGATTGAGGAAGTTGAGGAATGCTCATCAAACACCTGTTTGGAACATCCCACAGATGAATAGGCTAATTGGGAACAGGTGGGTGCCATGATTGGGTATAAAAGGAGCTTCCCTGAATTGCTCAGTCATTCACAAGCAAAGATGGGGTGAGATTCACCTCTTTGTGAACAAGCGCGTGAGAAAATAGTGCAACAGTTTTGACAATGTCCTTCAACGTACAATTGCAAGGAATTTAGGGATTTCATCATCTACGGTCCATAATATAATCAAAAGGTTCAGAGAATCTGGAGAAATCACGCATGTAAGCGGCAAGGCCGAAAACCAACATTGAATGCCCGTGGCCTTCGATCCTCAGGCGGCACTGCATCAAAAACTAGCATCAATGGGTAAAGGATATCAACACATGTGCTCAGGAACACTTCAGAAAACCAATGTCAGTAAATACAGTTCGGCGCTACATCCGTAAGTGCAACTTAAAACTCTAATATGCAAAGCAAAAGCCATTTATCAACAACACCCAAAAACGCCGCCGGCTTCTCTGGGCCCGAGCTCATCTAAGATGGACTGATACAAAGTGGAAAAGTGTTCATTGGTCCGCTAAGTCCACATTTTAAATTGTTTTTGGAAATTGTGGACGTCGTGTCTTCCGGGCCAAAGAGGAAAAGAACCATGCGGACTGTTATGGACGCAAAATTCAAAAGCCAGCATTTGTGATGGTATGGGGCTGTGTCAGTGCCAATGGCATGTGTAACTTACACATCTGTGGAGGCGCCATTAATCCTGAAAGGTACATACAGGTTTTGGAGAAACATATGCTGCCATCCAAGCAACATCTTTTTCATGGACGCCCCTGCTTATTTCAGGAAGACAATGCCAAACCACATTCTGTACGTGTTACAACAGCGTGGCTTTGTAGTAAAAGAGTGCGGGTACTAGACTGGCCTGGCTGCAGTCCAGACCCGTCTCCCATTGAAAATGTGTGCCGCATTATGAAGTGTAAAATATGACAACGGAGACCCCGGACTGTTGAACAGCTGAAGCTGTACATCAAGCAAGACTGGGAAAGAATTTCACCTACAAAGCTTCAACAATTAGTGTCCTCAGTTCCCAAACGTTTCTTGAATGTTATTAAAAGAAAAGGTAATGCAACACAGTGGTAAACATGACCCTGTCCCAGCTTTTTTGGAACGTGTTGCAGCCATAAAATTCTAAATTAATGATTATTTTCTAACAATCAAGTTTATCAGTTTGAACATTAAATATCTTGTCTTTGTAGTGTATTCAACTAAATATAGGTTGAACATGATTTGCAAATCATTGTATTCTGTTTTTATTTATGTTTAACACAACATCCCAACTTAATTGGAATTAGGGTTGTACATAAAAATGTCATGAATTATTCAAGCATAACTTTCAACCAATAAAACTAGTTTTTCTGTTCAGGAAGGCCCGTATGTATGCGCGCGCGCACATACGCACCCACTGGAGAAAGCTGCAGGATGTCTGATAAAGCTACCAGTATATCTGTCTGTGGTGGTGGTTCGTTCAGGAGACCAACGGCTCTTTTTAAATATACAATATATAGTTATTTTTTTTAATGCAAAGAAGAATATATATACACACACAAACAAAAACCTTTGTTTTTGTTGTACTGTATCCTGAAGAAATTTAGGTACAAGGTATTTTTATTGTCAATTCTGCAATATGCAGAACACATACAGAGGATTGAAATTACGGTACTCAAGGGCCCACGGTACTACAAAAGACAGTACAACTAACTTCAATATAAAACCTAAATAAACTATATCATCCATCCATTCTCTGAGCCGCTTATCCTCACAAGGGTCGCGGAGCCTATCCCAGCTATCATCGGGCAGGAGGCAGGGTACACCCTGAACTGGTTGCCAGCCAATCACATATAAACAAACAACCATTCACACTCACATTCACACCTACGGGCAATTTAGAGTCTTCAATTAACCTATCATGCATGTTTTTGGGATGTGGGAGGAAACCGGAGTGCCCGGAGAAAACCCACGCAGGCACGGGGAGAACATGCAAACTCCACACAGGCGGGGCCGGAAATTGTACCTCGGTCTTCAGAACTGTGAGGCAGACGCTCTAACCAGTCGGCCGTGCCGCGAAACTATATTATATACAGTATAAAAAGTATTAATTGAAGGTGCAAATATCAAAGGTCAGGTGACGTGTGAAACATCGTCAAGGTCAGAGAACCAAGGCAAATAAGACATTCATAAATTAGATGACAAAACCCCAATGCAGCAAAGGTGGCAGGTGCGACACTGATGATTATGAGACAAAAGTTAAAAATCCCAGCTTTTATTTAATGGTATTTACATTATTATGATTATTTTTCTGTAAATTGCTAGACAAAATGGTTTTGTAGACTTCAGAATTCATTCTGCTGCTACCATCATGAGTTACATCATAAATAAAGACTCGTGAGCCTGTTCCAGAAGCAGCCATGAAAGCCCAAGCCATAACGTTACCTCCACCATATCTTTACAGATGAGCGTCTGTGTTTTGGATTATAAACTGATCCTTTCTTTCTCCATACTTTGGCCTTTCCATTACTTTGGTAGAGTTTAATCTTGGTCTCATCAGTACAGAAAACTTTGTTCCAAAACTTTTGTGGCTAATCTCTGTACTTTGCAAAATCCAATCTGGCCTTCCAATTCTTTTTGCTGATGACTGGTTTGCATCTTGTGCTATGGCCTGTATATTTCTTCCCTCGAAGTCTTCTTCGAACAGTGGATTTTCATACCTTCCCCCCTGCCCTGTGGAGGTTGGCAGTGATGTCACTGACTGTTGTCTTTGGGTGTTTCTTCACAGCTCTCAGCAATGTTTCTGTCATAAACTGCTGTTGATAGCCTTGGCCGACCTGTTCGATGTCTGTTGCTCAGTATAGCAGTAGTTTCTTTCTTTTTCAGGACATTCCAAATTGTTGCTTTGGCTATGCCCAATGTTGGTGCAATAGCTCTGCTAGATTTTCCATCTTCTCTCAGCTTCAAAATGGTTTGCTTTTCTCCCATAGACAGCTCTCTGGTCTTCATGTTTGCTTAACAGCAAATGCAGTTTTCACAGGCAAAAGCCAAAGCCAAAAACAAGCACTATCTAATGTTTAAGCAATCAATCTAAAAGGCAACACCTGAGCAGCTAGAAACAAGGCTTTACACGATGAGGATTTTTGGGGGAGATCACTGATCAGCAAGTTTAAAAAACTGATAACCAATCAGTGATCCGATCACAAAATGGAGCTATGCGTCTATTTACATGAATTGTTCTTTTATTGGCGGCACGGTGGCCGACTGGTTAGAGCGTCAGCCTCACAGTTCTGAGGAACCGGGTTCAATCCCCGGCCCCGCCTGTGTGGAGCTTGCATGTTCTCCCCGTGCCTGCGTGGGTTTTCTCCGGGCACTCCGGTTTCCTCCCACATCCCAAAAACATGCATTAATTGGAGACTCTAAATTGCCCCTAGGCATGACTGTGAGTGCGAATGGTTGTTTGTTTCTATGTGCCCTGCGATTGGCTGGCAACCAGTTCAGGGTGTACCCCGCCTCCTGCCCGATGACAGCTGAGATAGGCTCCAGCATGCCCGCGACCCTAGTGAGGAGAAGCAGCTCAGAAAATGAATGGATGGATGTTCTTTTATTGTATATGCTTGTGTACTGTATACTGAGTATGTATCTTCAAAATTATTCTCTAGCATTTTAGACTTAAAAACATCTTTAAAACAGACTTTAAAACATCAATGACCTCTCGGGAGCATTCAAGGATTGGCCACTGACATAAGTTTAGGTCAAATCAACATTACAACATGACAGAAATAATGGGTGCTAACTTACGGTATAAAATTACTTTATTGCAATTAAATGACTTTAACAAATACTGTTAATGACATGCTTTCTCTAACTTTCTCACTGTCCCAGCTATATGGACTGGTGTTGTCCAGAGTTTGCATCGGTCCTCCTTGTGTACATTCTTCAGGTGCCCAATCAAATTTGTTGAGGTGAAGCATTTAGATGACGTTCCCCGCGACGTATTTCAGTTGTGCACAGACTGCAAATAACTTACGTGTTGTTTGTCTGAGACACAGCAAAATAGGCCCACACTGACATGTTTTTTTCACTGACAAGATTGAAAAAAACTTTATTGGCCATCAGAAAGTTATAGTACTACGCCACAAGACAAGGCTAAAACTAAACTAGCATTTGGATTCATACGCGACGGCGACGCGGAGTAAATGTCTTTTGCGGAGCCGATCGATGACGTCATTGATCGGATTGGCAAATTATGACATGAAAGCCGATCGTCCGATCAGCATAAAATGCTAATTATCGGCCGAAACTGATCAAACAGATCAAATCGGTGTAAAGTCTACTCGAAAGACCCGTCAGTCACATGTTCCAATACTTTTGCTCACTTGAAAAGTCCTTTGTTTTTTAACACATCCAGATGTAAATACCATGAAATAAAAGCTGGAATTCTGAATTTTTGTCTCAAATTCATCTTTTGATCTGAAACCCAAATGTCTTCAGTATTCAACAAAAACAAAGGAATTGACCTTGCCTTTCCAATACTTTTGGAGGGGTATATATATATATATATATATATATGTGTGTGTGTGAGTGAATAGTTTTGGCGATGTAGTGTCTATTGCAATATGAAATAATACAGGATCAGTGTTGGGATAGTAAATTTTCTATGCAAACTAGTTCAGTTCATCGCTCCAGCTGCAGTTTCGACCCTACAATCTCAAAATCATGAGGAAAAGCTTGCTTTAATTTTTTTAAATGAGAAATGTAAACAAAGACGGGATTTTTGTCCTTAACTCATTCCTTGCCAATGCCGTCCAAAGACGTCATTCAGAATCCATCTATTCCTTGCCAATGCCGTCTAAAGATATCAATGCCGGTTTTTAATGGGGATGTGTGGGGGAGGGTCTTGTTCAGTTTATGTGTGATCGCCGAGCCTCTGCGTAACTGCAATGAGGATTGGCACCCTGTAGAGGGCAACAATGCCTTGAGGTAAACGTCCCTCCCTCAGAGGAAGAAGAGGAAGAAGAGGAAGACGAAGGAGGGGGCGGGCCGGCGGGGTCCAAGAGACAATGAGAGAAGGCAAAAATAATGGCAGAAAAGAGATAAGACAAAATGAAAACAAATCTAACAGAAAAGCTTTCAGTACGAGAAATTTATTACGCCAAGGCAAGAAAAATATTCCTGCGACCCATAGGAGTGACGCCTTAGATCATGCGGGGGAAATAAAGGATGACGCTCCGAGGGATTGCTTTGTAACAAAGCTATCGCGCAAAACGGCGGGCCAAATGGTGACATCCTCGGCCGCTTGCCAGCTGATCGTCTGCCGACCAGGATTTGAGTAAATGCTCATCGTCAGATGAGTGAACTGCCTCTGGATCGCCTGGAAGCAGCTGAGCTTCATTCGGAGCTTCCTCCGGATGATAGGGAGACGAAAGTAACTTGTTTGCAGCTTGCGTTAGCTACATTTAGCGAGCAAACACTCTCCTTCAATCCTTGTTACATAAAAACATAATTTAGTCCCACAAGTTCACATTACAATGTAACATCTGCTGCCAGTACTGATTTGAATTTTCCATTTCGTCCATCTTGCAGGAATTCAACACCCGCGAGTTGAACGTCCTTTACGATTGCAACGAAGAAAAGTAATGTTTTTGGTTTTTTTTACCCTTGCAAAACAAGTCATCAATAAAACGTACTCAAGTAATGGTATGTATTTTTTAAAACTCACAGGTTATGCATCCAATAGACGTTCGACTCTCATTCCGGTACGCAGTGCAGACAAAAAAGGTAATTGAAAGCTTTTTTTTTTTTATCCACGTCCCACGACAGCAATTTCAACAATGCATGTTTTAGTAATAGTTATGTTTCTAAACTGCACGGGTTGTGCTTCAAGGAGAAGTAGTGACTGGTTTCAAAGAGAATGACAACCACACAAGATCCCATTCACTGCCAACAGAAGAATAAAATCTAGATGTGGATAAAACTTTGCTAGATTTTATGCCCAAGGTGATAAAAAACTAGCCTATTAAGCAAACGGTACAGGAGGAGAATTTGGAGGAAAAAAGAGCAAGTGTGGGAGGCCCATTTGTTCATGCATTTTTGTCCAATGTAAATTCTGTACAGTTATACTTGTAAATAAATTATTTTTCTGTCAAAAGTACTTTTTCAGTGTTGTTTTATGTTCAGATGTTTGAGATTTTTACTAAAGGAAAATAAATTGGGCGGCACGGTGGACGACTGGTTAGAGCGTCAGCCTCACAGTTCTGAGGACCGGGGTTCAATCCCTGGCCCCGCCGGTGTGGAGTTTGCATGTTCTCCCCGTGCCTGCTTGGGTTTTCTCCGGGCACTCCGGTTTCCTCCCACATCCCAAAAACATGCATGCTAGGTTAATTAACAATTCTAAATTGCCCGTAAGTGTGAATGTGAGTGCGAATGTTTGTTTGTTTATATGTGCCCTCCGATTGGCTGGCAACCAGTTCAGAGTGTACCCAGCCTCCTGCCCGATGACAGCTGGGATAGTCTCCAGCACGCCCGTGACCCATAGAGGAGAAAGAAGCGGCTCAGAAAATGGATGGATGGATGGAAAAAATTTTTTGTCAAAGTAATTGTTCTGCTTGCGCTGTCTGCTTTCACAAAAATGCTGTTTTCTCCGTTTTTTTCTTCCAGAAACAGATTTGGCTGAAAGTAGCCAATATTTTACTGCTGATTACTAAAGAAAGGTATAAGCCAGAGAGAACCTTTTTTTTTTGATGAAAGAAGAGAGTCTGATATTTCTTTTGTGGGTTTTGGTGTTTACATCGTCATAGTACACAATATTCTGTGGGGCTTGAAAAATGAGTGAAATTGCTCGAAAATGCCTGGCAGTCTAGGGATTCCCTGCTCAGGAAACGCCTGGCAGTGAATGAGTTAATAGGCAAAAAAAGATTCTCTGTATATTACAGCACATCACCATCGCAGCAGACCCTGAGATGTGACTATTGCGCACACACACATCGCGATGACGATGCTCATACTATACATGTATGTGTGTGTGTGTGTACATATATCGATATATATATATAGATATAGATATATATATATAGATATATATATATTACTATGGGAGAAACACAATAAAAGCCACAAATGTCCTCTAATTAGGGATCGTGAATACCAATATAAACCTGCAACACGTACACAATGACCTGCTGCGTGGTGTGGTCTCACAGCAGATGAAAAAAAAAAAAAAAAGAAAGTAAGAGTGAGAGTTTTCTCGGAAGACTACAAACATTGTTTTTTTCCCCCCTTTCTTTCCGCCCTCTCTGGGCTAAATTTGGGCTGGCATGCTTTTGTTTGAGGCGTGCAGGAAGACGGGTCTTGTAAAGGAGGGAGGGGGGATTCTTAAGCATGACCCTCATCAAGACAAATTCAGGGGAACTCTTATCGTACCCTGTTACTTTTGTGTGCTTTGAAATCATAAATACTCACGCTTTTCCATTATCTCCGAGGGGGTGGGTGGGGGTCAGGTGGCAGCTGCTCAGCTCCCCCCCCCCCCCCCTCCCCCAACCGTCTTCTAAATCCTTGGCAGGCAGAAGCAGCAGCCCACGACTGTCACTAACATTAGAATGCTTTGAGAGGAAAAGCCATGTGGTGCAGCCCATCACTCGTGGCTCGAGAGCACCTAAACACTCTCAGCCCTTCGCACACATCACCCACCCTCTCCCACAGACACCCCCCCCCCCCCCATCACTTCCTGCAAAAAAAGATCAGCCTGTGTTTGCCGAGGTAGAAACACGCTCGTCTTCTCATGAGAGATCGCTGGTAGCTGTTTTATCATCACTGTTTCATAACATCCTTGACTCCGGTTGACCAAAGGCCAGGCTAGCATGAAGTGGTACAGTCAGTTAATACATTGAATGCCCCCCCTCGCCCTGAACAAGTATCGGAATCTTCTTTGCTGTGCAACGAAAAGCAGAAACATTTTCAGTGCTCAGCTTGTGCTTCCAGACGCAACCACGAGTCACTGTAAAAGATTCATCGAAAAAACACACGACGCTTACCTCACTTTGTGGCGATGTACAAGTTGTTTAGCAGTCCATCACCCAACACTGTCTCTAGGCTAAGTTTGGGGCGGGAGAAGAGGAAGCAACAGGCGACAATAGTAACGGCAAAACAATGTGGAGTCAAACTGGGAGAAAACGAGAAAGACTGATTGAGTTACAGAGACACACAAGACTTGCAGAGACTCCTCGTTTGAGCAAGAGGGTGTTTAAAAAAAAAGAAGAAAAAAACACACACACGCACACACGAGAAAGCTAACTCTCTCCCTTGCCTTCCTCTCCAGCGTGACGTCAGCACAGTCACATGACCGCACGCTGGAGTGGAGGGGAAATGCAAAGGGAGGGGAAAGACTGAGAGAAAAGTGACACAGAAGCCTGCGTTGCCATGGCAACAGGGACACTGCTCTGCAATGATTTCAATAGGGCAACGCACGCGCACGCGCGCGCACACACACACGCCGAGTGGAGCTGGTAAATGACAGACTCCTTTACACAACCTGTTTAGGAAAAGCGGGCTGTTAAGGCGAAGTGAATCCAAAAAGGTATTAAAAGTGGCGTTTGGTTCCTAAAATTAAATGCAATCAATGCAGGGTATGATCAACCGCAAATTAAATTACAGTGTTTTCCGCTATTTGAAGAAAGTACTCTTTTGACTCCATTTAAGACACCATGAATGGAAAGAACACGATTTACCCATAACACAGAGATTCAAAATACCTTATAATGAATTCAAGGAAATGTGGAGCACGATACATTTAGACGTGGTAAATTACACAACAGTGTAATAACAAAAGAATAGAGTGCATAACATCCCCCGAATTGTGACACTGAAGGCCTTCTTAGTCCTAAACACTATAAGCACTGACATTTACAATTTAATTATTCTTATTTTTTTCCTAGCGTGTCTCTTGACTGTCCAGTTTCCAGTCATATAGATTTTTTTTGTCCAATCAGATTTCAGTTTCTGCGTGTTGCCATGTCAATATAATCTGCCCTGGGCCTGCAGAATCCCCATTGCTGATTTCGGACAAATAGGCACTGTAAACAGTGGTTGTTTTTCTTAACCAATCATATTCACTATTCCCTACGTCACTCACCGCTTTCGCTGGATTTTCCCCTCCTTTGATGGGTTGAATTTCCCGTCCTCTAATTGGTTGATAGTTGTCCTGCCGCTAACTCAATGGGATTCATTGGGGTTCACCCAGGTGCCTTCGGACGGATATCGGACATGATTAAAAATTCATTTTCAGAGCGGACTTTTAAAAAAAACTGGACATTGTGATGACAGAGTGGCGGGCTTGTTTGAACCCGGAAAAGGGTTTATTCACTTCACTTCTATAGCAGCAACAACACAACTATAGCTCTGAGGAGCAAAGGATGAGGAAGTTTGTGAAAAATAATTCGCATCTCTGGTGAGTACGATGTATTTTATTTCAAGTTTTAATGCTTTTGTCATGCTATTAGAAGTTAGAACTGAAATATTGTAGTGTACAGGTTTGTAATTTTTTTCTGAGGTGAAGTTGGAAGTTAAAGGTTTGATTACTTTTTTTAATTTATTATTTTTTTAAATGTATTTTTATTATTTTAATTTTTTTTATTTAGTGTCTTTGTTGTCACCAACCTTGAAATGAAATGAAACTATTACTCGTGCACTCACTGTAGTTGTCTCGCCATGCTGCACTGTTTGCATATACTGGCCACTCATGCCAGAGTAGCATCTGCTCCATTTGCACACTGATTTGAGGAGTATCTGTAACATTTGCACAACCGACATTGTCCCAGATGATCGCACTACTCGTCACTTTAAACCGCATACTCTCCTTGAAGTCTCGGCGCCCTTGGCACAATGGTCATTGCACCGGACAATTGCAATATTAGTCATTCGAACTGCTCTAAGTGCTAGAGAACTCCGCATCTTTTTGCACAATTGTTTTTTGTCAATGTCTTTATGTCCCCAAAGTGTTCTGGAAATTGACTGTCTGTTGTACTAGAGCGGCTCCAACTACCGGAGATAAATTCCTTGTGTGTTTTGGACATACTTGGCAAATAAAGATGATTCTGATTCTGAGAGCTACTTCTTGGGTACTGATTAGTGCAAAGGGCTACCAGTTTGATACACACCTCTGAAATAACAAAAATGTTCAAATTACCTTTCATATGTTATTATTATACTGTATGTTATTTTAAATAATTAATTATCTTCGTTTATGTAAAGACACGGATCAGGTAATCGATTTATTACAATAATTAAGAAACTCCTAGAACAGGGCCGTGGGCACCACATCTCTCTTTCTCTCTCTCTCGCTCTCTCTCTTTGTTTCTCTGTAATGCCACATATCATTTCTATTGTGTTTTCGTACATTATTTTGTGACATGATAGTGGTGGTATTAAGATGTGGATTTGCACACCTACTGAAGGTCCCACTGCACGCCACTGGTGAACACAAACCCCCACTGAGAATGAGTAAGCTATGTATGTAAAAGGCTCATGGAAAGAAACATGAGACGGAATGCCATGGAGGCCAGAGAGAATAAGAAGTGTCCTGCTCAGAGCTAAAGGAGAGTCAAGAATTAAAGCCATCACGATACAGTGCACAAAGCGCTCTGACGATGTTAAAAGTGAGTGAAGAGTCTGTGGATGAATTATTCAGAATGAATTCTGGGATCTAAGATGACTGACTGATAGCGTGTCTCGTGTAAGGACGTTCTACTTCTTTGGGAGTTTGCAGGGATAATAAGCATAGGCAGCAAAATATCAAAAGCCGACCAACGAAATGTTCGTATTTTGCAACCAATCATGGAAAATTCAATTTATCTATGACATAGTATAAAATTCTGGCATTGTAAAATCTGCTACATTTTCATTTTTCGAAAATTCCCAACAGTTATACATTATTACATTACAATTATTTAATAATATATAATGTGACAGACAACAGTACAACTACATAGCAATGCGTTCCATTAACAGTTCTATGGCCACTGTCACTGAATTTGGATGGGAAGTCAGTAAATTTGCGCGACAGCGACAGTTTGACCTCAAAGTTTTTTGTGTGACTTGTGTTCAAAATAATAATTGTCTAACATGACTAACCAGACCAATCACTGTTTTTGCAAGAAATTAAATTACTACATGCCAAATAATTCACCAGTTGGGGAAATAAAATAAAAGCAGTGTGGGGCTCAATTAGCGTGGTAATTCATTCTGTGAAAAAACAAGTGTCAATTATGTGGACCTTATTTAAGGTTGAAGCCAGCACATGTATAACTGTTTTGCTCTGAAGAAAAAAAAAACAGAGCAAATAGGTCATTCTAGACATCATTTAGACGGCATACTTTGATTTAAACATTGAGAGAAGTGCAGAAAATGATAGGATGCATGGCTAAAATGAGCTAAAATGCGTTAAAATGGAAAACAAAACCAGTCACGAGGAAGAGAATGAAAGACCATCCGTCGAATGCATCGAAAATTCAGATTTAGAAAAATTCATTTAACCTTGCGGTGCAATTAAAAATAGCCACAGTGACAAAGACGAGCCAATGATCAGTTCCAGGGTGATCAAAGATGATTTGGAGTTACCTGTGAATACTCTGTCAATTAGAGGACATCTGTGTGAAGCTCATCGATCAGCAAAAATGACCTGTAAAGTCCCTCTGTTTAAAATAATGATAATAATTTTTAAAAAATTTAAAAAAAAAAGGCATGCTGAAGAAGTTTCCATGTGCCTAAGTACACATCCACTGGGGGAAAGAGAAATGGAGAAATATTTTCTGGACTGATGAAATTAAAATGTATCTTTTTGGATCCAAGGGCTGGAGACAGTTTGTCAGATGACCACCAAACACTGAATTTGCATACCGGGTATCATGGATCATTTTCCATACATATATCACAATATATCACAATACTTACGCGAGGATTCTGTTCGTGGACTTCAGCTCAGCGTTCAACACCATCATCCCTGAACTCCTTTCAACCAAGCTTCTCCAGCTCAGCGTCTCACCTGCCATCTGCCAGTGGATTTACAGCTTTCTGACGGGCAGGACACAGCAGGTCAGGCTGGGGGAGGCCACCTCATCCACACGCAGCATCAGCACTGGGGCGCCCCAAGGTTGTGTCCTCTCTCCGCTGCTCTTCTCTCTCTACACGAACGACTGCACCTTAGCGAACCCGACTGTCAAGCTCCTGAAGTTTGCAGATGACACCACTGTCATCGGCCTCATCAAGGATGGTGACGAGTCTGCATATCGACAGGAAGCGGAGCGGCTGGAGCTGTGGTGCGGCCGACACAACCTGGAGCTGAACACGCTCAAGACTGTAGAAATGATCGTGGACTTCAGGAAGCATCCTTCGCCACAGTTGCCCCTCACGTTGTCCAGCTGCCTTGTGTCAACCGTCGAGACCTTCAAGTTCCTGGGAATTACAATCTCTCAGGACCTGAAGTGGGCGACCAACATCAACTCCGTCCTCAAAAAGGCCCAGCAGAGGATGTACTTCCTGCAGCTTCTGAGAAAGCACGGCCTGCCACGGGAGCTGCTGAGACAGTTCTACACAGCGGTCATCGAATCAGTCCTGTGTTCTTCCATCACAGTCTGGTTTGGTGCTGCTACAAAAAAGGACAAACTCTGACTCCAACGGACAATCAAAACTGCTGAAAGGATTGTCGGTACCCCCCTACCCACCATTGAGGACTTGCACGCTGCCAGAACTAAGACAAGGGCTTGCAAAATCCTTTCGGACCGTCTGCACCCCGGTCACCAGCTCTTCCAGCTCCTTCCCTCAGGTAGGCGCTACCAATCAACGCAAACTAGAACTAGTAGACATTCCAACAGCTTCTTCCCTCTTGCGATCAACTTCTTAAAGTCCTAACCTATAATTCCATTACAACAAGCTGGAATTTTTTTTACTTGAGCTCGATGTCACATTTCTGTGGGGCCAATTATGTATTACTCGTGCACTCACTGTAGTTGTCTCGCCATGCTGCACTATTTGCATATACTGGCCACTCATGCCAGAGTAGCATCTGCTCCATTTGCACACTGATTTGAGGAGTATCTGTAACATTTGCACAACCAACATTGTCCCAGATGATCGCACTACTCGTCACTTTAAACCGCATACACTCCTTGAAGTCTCAGCGCCCTTTGCACAATGGTCATTGCACCGGACTATTGCAATATTAGTAATTCGAACTGCTCTAAGTGCTAGAGGACTCTGCATCTTTTTGCACAATTGTTTTTTGTCAATGTCTTTATGTCTCCAAAGTGTTCTGTAAATTGACTGTCTGTTGTACTAGAGCGGCTCCAACTACCGGAGACAAATTCCTTGTGTGTTTTGGACATACTTGGCAAATAAAGATGATTCTGATTCTGATACTTTAAGAAATCATGTTGCCTCATGTTGCAGAGGAAGTGCCGTTGAAATCAGTAGTTCAACAAGACAACAACCCCAAACACACCAGTAAGCAGCCCACAGGGCGAGGTTAACAAATGCTAAGGGTGCTGCGACCTCAAGGGGGCGCTATAGATCGGGTGAAACAAAATTTAGGTGGAATTTTTGTTTTTTACGTGGGAGTAGGCCAATTAATCACTGCATGGACTTTGCAAGGGTCCATTTTGACTTCACCTTGAGCCAGCACGAAACCCAGAAAAGAAACGGACGCCTTGTGGAACTCCCATTTCTCAGCCTTGACATAAAGTTCATTCTGCAGTAACCGCTGCAATACAGAGCGGACATGAATAATGCGAGTCTCCTCATCCGGGGAGAATATCAAAATATCGTCCAATTAGACAAAAACATACACATTCAACATGTCACGCAGGACATCATTGACAAGGTTTTGGAAAACAACTGGAGCGTTCGTGAGTCCAAAAAGCATGACCAAATACTCATAATGTCTCGTTGGTGAGTTGAATGCTGTTTTCCATTCATCCCCCTCCCTTATCCTGACGAGATGATACACATTTCTTAAGTCTAGTTTGGTGAAAACCTTGGCTCCCTCCAGGAACTCAAAGGCGGTGGAGATGAGAGGAAGAGGGTACCTGTTTTTCACAGTTTTCTTGTTGAGACCCCTGTAATCGATACAGGCTCGCAGGGTCTTGTCCTTTTTGTCCACAAAGAAAAATATTGCTCCCGCAGGGGATGAAGATGAGCGAATAATCCCGGCTGCCAATGATTCTTCCACATACTCCTTCATAGCCTTTTGTTCCAGCCCTGAAAGAGAGAACAACCTCCCCCGTGGAGGTGGGGTTCCAGGCAGCAAATCAACTGCACAGTCATAAGGTCTGTGGGGTGGAAGGGATTTGGCCTTGGATTTGGAAAAAACGTCTTTTATGTCATGGTAACAGGTGGGCACTTGAGATGAGTCAGGATCCCCCGATGGGGTTTTTGGAATTTCATTTGAAACATATCCCTGAACATTACATGGAGACTTGAAACAGTTCTGGGCGCAATTGCTGCCCCATGACATAACATGCCCAGAGGACCCGTCAATGTGGGGGTTATGTAATTTCAACCATGGGTTCCCTAAAATAAGGTCATAATTCCTGGCATCAAAAACATGAAAACTAATGCGTTCCGAGTGAGAATCAGGTTTGGGTGCGGTGAATAATCTTGCCCATAAAACTGCCGTCTGCATCATAGGTGATGCGGTGGCGTCTTACTTGAAAGGTTCTAAGGTGCATACGTCTAATGAGGAGCGAGTTGAGTAAATTTGCGTCAGAACCAGAGTCAATCAATACAGATGAATCTCTTGATCAGGAGGACATAGTGTCACTTTAGGAAGAACCCGGGTAGGGTCTTCCTTAATGAAATTTAGACTCACCGCTCCCGTACCCTTGTTACCGGCACCGGCAACCTTGACGTGACAGTTGCTCACCGAATGACCCAACTGCCCGCAGTAGAAGCACCGCCCGTCCTTCAGCCGGCTTTGACGTTACTCAGGGGAGAGACGGAACCTGCCCAGTTGCATGGGTTCATCCGTGGTGACGCTAGCCTGTGGATTAAGACCGGCAACAGGGGATCTGCCTTGGTTTGGCTGGTCACCGAAGCTCGTCCTCCAAGTGCGCGGTGACGCATCCCTCTGCTGATCTCCGTCCAGCTTCCGATCAAAAGCCTTTTGTTGATTTTTACGGCGAGACCGATGAGAGTGTCCAAGTCGGGTGGCAGGTCTAGTGGGACCAAACGATCCTTGACAACGGGGGATAGTCCTTGAAAAAATGCATCGAGTAGTTCCCTGTTGTTCCACTGACTCTCAGCTGCTAGAATGCGAAACTCAATCGCATAATCTGACACCATGCGCTTGCCTTGTTCTAAGGTGACAAGGGAGTGAGCTGCCTCACGAGCTGGTGTGGAATACTGAAAAACTTGCACCAGAGTCTTTACGAAAGAAGCCCAAGAATGACATGCGGCGGAATTGCGGCTCCATTCAGCAGTAGCCCACGCCTCCGCACGACCAGTCAGGTGGGAAATGACAAAAGCGATCTTTGCTCGCTCGGTGGGGAAGGCAGCTGCCTGCAGCTCAAAGTGGAGTTTGCACTGAGTGATGAACAGCTTAATCTTCCCAGAATCTCCAGAGAACCTCTCCAGTCGAGAGAGCTGTGGGCAGACAGCAGCGGAGGTGCTGTCTGCAGCGGAGGTGGCAGGTGGCTGCATGGTGATTGCTTCACATGGAAACACAGTGGCGGCATCAGGTGTTGTCCCAACTGGTTACTTCTTCTGAACCATATTCATTAGAACTTCAAACTGTGAGGCCACCTGTCTCATCATAGTGTCCTGATGCTCTGACAGTCCCTTTAAATGAAGGTGGAGGGCAGCAAGCTGCTCATCCTGCTTCGAGAGGCGTTGACCCTGCGCTTGAAGGGCTTTGCGCACCGGGTCTGAGTCTGCTGGGTCCATGTTGTGGCCAGTTCGTTCTGTCATGAACGGAACAGAGGACAGGACCCAAAATACACGACTCCAATACAAATGGACAGTTTCACAAAAGAGAGGTTTAATAAATGGGCAGAGGTCGGTACACAGGCAGGCAATCCGAAAAGGCAACAGTATCCAAAAAACGTGAGGCAAAGAGGCAAGGTCAATAATCGGAACAGGGTCTTGTCTTACTATGAGTCGGTGATGTGGAAACAAGGAATGCTAGAACGTGACAACAATTGTACAAGGAACTGGCGACCAGAAAGAATGAGACAGGAGGTTAAATGCATGGGGTAATTACAGTAAACGAGACACAGGTGGTCTTCCCCCTCCACCTCTATCATCTATGCACATATATTCTGTCTTACTTCGGCTAATATTCATTCCTCTCCTTTCCAGTACATGCCTCCACATTTCTAACTGTTCCTCCAACTGCTGCCTGCTTTCACTGCAGATCATGTCATCTGTGAACATCGTGGTCCACGGGGACTCCAGTCTAACCTCATCTGTCAGCCTATTCATCACCACTGCAAACAGGAAGAGGCTCAGGGCTGATCCCTGATGCAGTCCCACCTCCACGTTAAACTCCTCTGTCACACCTACAGCACACCTCACCACTGCCCTCATACATGTCCTGTACTATTCTAACATACTTCTCTGCCACTCCGGACTTCCACATGCAGTATCACAGTTCCTCTCTGGGTACTCTGTCATAGCCTGCACTACTCTTTCCCATAACGTGTCACCGGTCAACGTCAGCCGTTAACAACAATGGATTGCGCCAATGCATTGTATTTTGTTGGGGAAGAAAGAAGAAAAAAGGGAAAAGCCTTGTCATCACCGGTGCTCGGAAGTGGGCTGTCCAGTCCAGAAGAGCTTGAGGTATCATCACATAATTTGAATACAATACGGCTCGTAAGCAGGCAACATAACGTTATGTAGCCTAGCAAGCTAATGCTAGTACTAACGTTTGTATGTAAACAAGCCATCGTTTTGTTGAATCATCCTAGCGCGTGAATAAACGCGAGGTGTGCTGTCGGAGAGTTGTCGTTGATGTGTCACACTACATGGCAGATATAACAAAAAAAAATCAAACATGCTAGAATTTTCATTTTGGTATCGTAGGGCCAAATCGTTGGTCATGGATTATGTCACACGACAAGAAGTTTTGTCGTTCCTGACAAAATATGTCGGGCCCGATCTGGGAAATCGCCCGCGATGGCTAATCGGGCCAATATCGGAAAAAAATCTTCTAGTCTGATCTAGGCATAACGCGATAATAAATGGAATGTAGAACGCAATTGTCCCTGCCTTTGTGTGTGTGTGTGTGTGTGTCTGTATCAGTGTGTGTCAGTGTGTGTCTGTGTGTTTGGAAGGAGAGTGGGCAACAGGCACAAGAGGGAATTCCTCCCTGTTGAAGATTCAGGAAGCAACAGCCTGGGCGGAAGAGAAAACAACTTCTCTCTCCAAAGCAAATCAGTCAGAGGTTCCTTTGACAAAGGAAACAGTCCCACACAATGTATTTGTTTGAAACACACGCCTAATTAAAAATATTATTGTCTGCATGCAACTGAAATCAGCTGAGTGAACAAAACAAATTGGGAAAACTGAGGAAGTGTGAAACCTTGCCAAGACTTAAAGTCAAAACTAAAACCTGCAGTATCAAAAATATAATCAGATCACAAATATGATTTATTTATTTTTTCATAATCATGTCAGATATGGGTACATTGTCTTGTGCTGTGGCCTCTGACACTGTATGAGGTTTTCAACAATGTACAAAAACTACAAGTAAGAGTAGCATCCACACATGACGCCCCTTTTGAACCCTCAACCTTCTTGCTGTGAGGTAGCACCACTAAACAATCGCTCACTGTGTAGCCTGGCTAAAAGTTTTTAAAATTGACCAACAGCTTGTGCCATGATATCAACATAAACAATTTAGCTAAGCATGTGGGTGATCAGGGTTTGGTTATCATCCACGGATGTCTCCTACTACATACTAAAGATGGGTCTGGCAACCAATAAAAAAACAAATTCTCATTAAGAATGTGTGGAATTGATTGTTGGTAACAAAATGAAGTACACTACTTGGCTGCCGTCAGTGGAGGCGCTCTCAATTCAGTTTTGTGGTTGGACGGACAACAACATAACGTCATCCTATTGCTTCTTTATACTCGCGCGGACGGCGACCGCGCTTTCGTCACTGTGGCTATCCGGCGCATAGTTTGCCTTTATACTCGAGCGCAACCCACGCGTGCAGTTTTCAAAATGTACTGCAGTTCACCTCCAAGTCGGGGGTGTCTGTGGTACTGGCTAGGACGCCACAGGGTGGAGTTTCCTATGCACCTTTTGGCCATTTTACTTTCCTTACCGTAACAAGGAACAAAGCAACAACAATGGTGACTGTGGAACAGACTCTGCTAAAACAAATGGACCTAGATGACCAGATGATACGTTTAATTATGCTGCAAGATCGATCGAGAAGGCGGCGGCGTAGATGATAAGTAGAACCAAAGGGCACGCTGAGTATGTCATCACAGCATGTGACTAAAACGGACCAATCACGAGTGATGATCTCCAAAGGCGTTCGATGCGCAGCAACTATTTTTGTCGTGTGCGCGGCAAGCTACGCAGAGGTGCTGCGTGGGGCAATTCATCGGTCACGTGATGCAATGCGGGCGTTGTCGGCCGTGCGACGGCGGGAGTATAAAGACGCCTTTCGGGCGGCGTTCACAAAGGCCTCTGCTATGACACAACTCCTCTGGGAAGCATTATTGTGCTTAATACAAAAATGAAAACAGGAGTTCAGAACATTCAGAGAGAGACTCTCCCATCCATTGATTGCAACTGGGCACGCGGATGAAAGTGAATAGAGTGAGTTTACATAAGCTAGCTGAGTTAACATAGGCTGAAGTAGGAAAAATTCATGTTCCTTCGTATGTATTTCCTGCCATAAAAAATGAATATCAGAATCAGAATCAGAATCATCTTTATTTGCCAAGTATGTCCAAAACACACAAGGAATTTGTCTCCGGTAGTTGGAGCCGCTCTAGTACAACAGACAATCAATTTCCAGAACACTTTGGGGACATAAAGACATTGACAAAAAACAATTGTGCAAAAAGATGCAGAGTCCTCTAGCACTTAGAGCAGTTCGAATGACTAATATTGCAATTGTCCGGTGCAATGACCATTGTGCCAAGGGCGCCGAGACTTCAAGGAGAGTATGCGGTTTAAAGTGACGAGTAGTGCGATCATCTGGGACAATGTTGGTTGTGCAAATGTTACAGATACTCCTCAATCAGTGTGCAAATGGAGCAGATGCTACTCTGGCATGAGTGGCCAGTATATGCAAATAGTGCAGCATGGCGAGACAACTACAGTGAGTGCACGAGTAATTCATAATTGGCCCCACAGAAATGTGACAACGAACTCAAGTCAAAAAATTTCCAGCTTGTTGTAATGGAATTATAGGTTAGGTGTTTAAGAAGTTGATCGCAAGAGGGAAGAAGCTGCAAATATCAAAATAATATCTTGGGTGCATACACACTAGGCAAATATGGGGCAACGTGTGGCCCCTAAAAATAGTTAAATGAATGATTCATTCACAGTGATTCGCTGGCTACCAGTCCATGGTGCACCCCAACTCTCGCCCTTAGAGGGGATAGACTCCAGCTTACCCGCCATCAGTGTAGGGAAAGTTCATTTTCTATGCAGACTACATCAGGAAATTGTGGATTGTGGCGTTAAGAGAAGGGTATTAACCCTGGGAGAATTTTGATATGTATGGCACTTCGGTGCAGGGGTTTGTGGGACTGTACATAGGATGGGGGGTGGATGGGTAAGCACTAAACTTATGTGGGTGAAAAGTGGCGGAAGCACTCCATCTTTTTTCATTCTTTGCTTTTGTTTTTTGTTTTTTTCATTTTCTCAATATATTAAAATTTTGCTCAATACAATCACAAAATAGATCATCATCACCCATCTGGAAAGTGTAAATATCATAAATAATATAAATTTAATTCCATTGAATGTTAAAGGGGAAAACCACGCCACTACTCTCTGGCTCCTGCTCTCGTGCATTGCAGACACTTTTTTTTGTTGCTCGCTCTGCTTGCTTCACCGCTGTTTACATTTTTCTTGCTGACAAGTTTGTTTTTCTTATTCCAAATAAATTAGAAGCAGTAACTTTTTAAACCTGTGGGACTTTACTTTTTGAAGATACAGTCAGTCGTTGCCATATTCAAATATTTTATGAGACCCCCTCACCATTACATGAGCGTGGCCTGCTTATTAGCACAACCCTGCTATTAGCAATAAGAACAGGAACAAGATACATCCATCCATTTTCTGAGCCGCTTCTCCTCACTAGGGTCGCGGGCTTGCTGGAGCCTATCCCAGCTATCATCGGGCAGGAGGCGGGGTACACCCTGAACTGGTTGCCAGCCAATTGCAGGGCACATATAAACAAACAACCATTCGCACTCACATTCAATTTAGAATTGAATTGTCAATTAACCTACCATGCATGTTTTTTGGGATGTGGGAGGAATGCCCGGAGAAAACCCACGCAGGCACCCACGCAGGCACGGGGAGAACATGCAAACTCCACACAGGCGGATCTGGGGATTGAACCCTGGACCTCAGAACTGTGAGGCAGACACTCTAACCAGTCGTCCACCGTGCCGCCCAGCAACAAGATGCCTCGCTTTTCCATTGAAGACTATCAAAAACTGCTACAGAAGATGGCGGCCGTGGAAATGAAAATTCACTGCCATGAAGTGTATGTGGAGATAAATGAACAGTCATAAAATGAAAAAACTATACCGATGTCTCAAAATGGTAAGCAGGAGGATGCTAACGGACAGCTAGTTGGCTCCATAAAGAGGACGGATGTGGACTGTTGAAACGGTAAGGGATCATCAAGCAGTTCTCCCTGGAATTTACTGGGAGCAAAGCCTAAAGATCCTGTATGGGACAGCAACCAAATGGAGGAGAGAACACCAGCAGATTACCGAGGAATCCAGCTGGCCTCCGTTGAGTGCTTCTTTAACCCTGAGAGAGCGGCCGTGGAAAGTCGCTGCAGCGAAGGGCAAAAAAAGAGGACACAAGTCAATGCAAAATATTGACATCAGACTAAATAATTTATTTGAGCCACTTTTACAAGACTGTGGAAAACAAAACTCATCCCCCACCATCATTGAAATGGATGAAACTAAATCATACAAGAAAAAAATTGTTAATATGGTATGAATATGTGATGGAGCTGTCAAGGATGTGAAACGTTTTTGCAGCGAGAAGAACACCGAAATAGTGCGTTTTACCACTGAACTGGTGTCTGATATCTCTAAAAAAAATCATGGCGATCATTAATGGATTATCCAACTGCGAAATCTGTAATTATACACACAGGTGCCCTAGATGTTGTAGAGCAGCAATCAGAGGTACTGAAACGAGATTTCATTGATCTACTAACAAAAGAGCAATGTTTGGATGCTGAGGTTTTCATAAGTGGACCTCCCCCAATGGTACAATCTGGAGATGAACGTTTCAGCAGGCTCAGGCAATTAAATGAGCGGCTCAAAGAAGTGTGTACTGCACTACCCGTGAGCTTCATTGACTAATTAGAATTTTTTTGGGAGGGCAGACATCTTTACAAGGCAGATGTTTTTTGTCTCAATAAACAAGTAGTTAAGTTATTGGTTGTCATTTTTTTTGATAGTGTACGTCATTCAGAGCCACAAAAGGAAAACATTGGCCTTGTTGATGTGGCTGAAGGACAGAAGGGTTCTCCAACTGTACCTAAACAATTGAAGGAGCCTATCCCAGCTATCATCGGGCAGGAGGCGGGGTACACCCTGAACTGGTTGCCAGCCAATCGTAGGGCACATACAAACAACCATGCGCACTCACATTCACACCTACGGGCAATTTAGAGTCTTAACCTAGCATGCATGTTTTTGGGATGTGGGGGGAAACCGGAGTGCCCGGAGAAAACCCACGCAGGCACGGGGAGAACATGCAAACTCCACACAGGCGGGGCCGGGGATTGAACCCCGCTCCTCAGAACTGGGAGGCTGACGCTCTAACCAGTCCTCCACCGTGCCACAGTGCAATATAACATCCATCCATTTTCTGAGCCGGTTATCCTCACAACGGTCTCGCTGCAATATAACAAAGAGTGAAACATTTAAGGGGGTCTGAATACTTTCTGTACCCACTGCAGAACACCGTGGGGAAGCACTTTGATGAAAAAGACATCGAAATCAAAGTGTAGGAAAGCAGAATGTAAGTGAAGAAAAAGTAAACTCCAAATTGACTATGACCTCTTCAGACAAAAGCTTTGTAATTTTAACCAAGAGTTAGTCAGGGCTAGTCAGCAAAGCTTTTCTGAAATCATCAGTAAGAACCTCAACAATATTTGCACTCTGTTTGCTGTGGTTAACAATCCCACAAACCCCCCTAATCAGATAGCTCCAGAACTCCTCACAGCAGATAAATGCAATGAATTTGCTTATTATCTTTGTAAAAAAATACAATCCATCAGGTTAAATATCAGTACAAATCATCAAAATGATAAAATGATGCTACATCTGAAGCCACCGGGGGAAAACTCAATAACCGTGCCGCTAGCTGCCATTCAGCCTCTTCTAAAAAATAGAACGCTGGAGGCTTCCAAGTTAGCAAGCTATAGACCCATCTCAAACCTCCCCTTCATAGCCAAGATTGTCGAGTAAGTTATTTTTAATCAACTCAGCAAATTCTTGAACTTCAATTGACTTATTAACAAATTTTAATAAGGTTTGCAAACACATCCCAGTACTGTATTAGCTCTTATCAAAGTGCTCAATGATATAAGGTTGAATACTGACTCGGAAAAGGTGTCAGTTCTGGTCTTGTCTCTCAGTGTGACTTTTGATACGGTAGATCATAATATACTGCTGAACAGGTTGGAAACGTGGGTTGCACTAAATGTAAATGGTTCAGGTCCTACCTGGAGGAAAGGTGTTATTTCGTAACCAAAGGAAGTGCTCAATCTCATCGAATGGCAATGACCTATGGTGTCCCTCAAGGGTCAGTTCTTGGACACCTCCTGTTCCGCCTGTATATGCTACCCTTTGGCTAAATTCTTCATAACCTAAATGTTGTCATAGCTATTCAGATGACACACAGTTATATCTAGCAGTGTCTCCAGATGACTACTGTTCAATTGATGTGTTGTGTCACTCTCTAAAACAGATAAATAACTGCATGAGCCAAAATGTTCTTCAATTAAACCACAACAAAACTGAGATAATTGTTTTTGGCAATAAAGAAAAGAGGATTGTTGTTAGTAAATACCTGGAGTCACTCTCATTAAAAACCAAAGACCAAGTCCGAAACCTTGGTGTTCTGATAGATTCCCACCTGACTTTCAACAGTTATATCTGTCATGGTCTGTGTTTTGGTTTGGGTTGTGTTTAGTTTTGTTCCATGTTTTCCTGTGTTCCATGTTTGTCGTGTGCTCATTAAGTTGTTGTGTCCACCTGTTCTCGTCTGCTTTGTCTCGACCAATCAGCTCTCTCCAGCCACTCATGTCTTGTCCAGGTGTTCCTCGTTGTCTCGTCTATCTGTTTGTATTTAGTTCCCTGGTTTCTTTCAGTTCTTGTCGGTTCATTGTCGTTGTCACATGTCTCTGCCATGTCATAGTCGTCAGTTGTCTTTATCATTGTGGTATGTTATTGTCAGGTGTCATTCTCCCTTTCTATTCCACGTCTTACTCACAGGTCATAGTTTGTTTCCAGTTTTAGATATTCGAGTGTTTCTTTGTTACTTTGATTTGATTGGTATCTGTTGTGGGACTTTGTTTAGTTTTCCCTTTTTGAAGATTAAATATTATTTTGAGACTCCCGCACTCCTGCCTTGCCTCCCTGCTTCCCTGCAATTGGGTCCACCATGTTCTTGCCTTGCGTTACTCGCCCTCGCCTTAACCACGTACGTGACAGAATGAACCGACCAGAACAGGACCCAGCGGGAAGAAGATGGCGTCACCCTGGACACCACCAAACTGCCTCCCACCGTCCTCAGCCTGCCATCCATACCTACCCTCCTCCAGTAAGCCCTATCGTTCAGTCTTTTCTGTCCTTTTCATCAGGTCCCCCCACTTGTCCAAGTTATTCACCATGCCCTACTATTTTACATTCACATGTTTCTTTAGATTCTGATTTTTCTGATTGTGAAGATGGCCCCGATTTAGTTAACCTTCTGTCTGATTCTGACTCTGACACAGACTTAGATTTTTCTGGTTCCTTCCCTACTTTATCCCGTCCTCGTCAGTTTTTGTCACGTCTCCCCGTTTCCAACCCCAGTGAGTCCAAAACCTTTCCCTCTGACCTTTTCTTGGCACCCGTTTGGCCATCTACCCGGGACCGCCGCGTGGTGGCCAACGGAGGCGCCCAAGTAAAGGTCAAATTTTGCCCCCTCGTTTTTTCCCTGTTCACAAGTCACTTAATTTTTCACCTGTTCCCACACGTTGTTCCACGGCTCCAATTAAGTCACGTCCAGTCAAACCTGCCCCCAAGCCACCATGTTCAGTACCAGCCATTTTTCCTAGTTCACCTTCCCGAGACCTTGTGCACTCTTCCACTCCCGTACCCTCTACTCCCAAACCTCAATGGCGGCAGGCTGAGGAAGCGACTGCAGGCCCCGTTCCTGCTCCTCGGCAGCTGCGGCAGGCTCCCGTTCCTGCTCCTCGGCAGCTGCGGCAGGCTCCCGTTCCTGCTCCTCGGCAGCTGCGGCAGGCTCCCGTTCCTGCTCCTCGGCAGCTGCGGCAGGCTCCCGTTCCTGCTCCTCGGCAGCTGCGGCAGGCTCCCGCTCCTGCTCCTCGGCAGCTGCGGCAGGCTCCCGCTCCTGCTCCTCGGCAGCTGCGGCAGGCTCCCGCTCCTGCTCCTCGGCAGCTGCGGCAGGCTCCCGCTCCTGCTCCTCGGCAGCTGCGGCAGGCTCCCGCTCCTGCTCCTCGGCAGCTGCGCCAGGTTCCCGCTCCTGCTCCTCGGCAGCTGCGCCAGGTTCCCGCTCCGGCGGCGCTCGTCCAGCGGCCGCCACCCGTCCTTGCTCCGGCGGCGCTCGTCCAGCGGCCGCCACCCGTCCTTGCTCCGGCGGCGCTCGCCCAGCGGCCGCCACCCGTCCTTGCTCCGGCGGCGCTCGCCCAGCGGCCGTCACCCGTCCTTGCTCCGGCGGCGCTCGCCCAGCGGCCGCCACCCGTCCTTGCTCCGGCGGCGCTCGCCCAGCGGCCGCCACCCGTCCTTGCTCCGGCGGCGCTCGCCCAGCGGCCGCCACCCGTCCTTGCTCCGGCGGCGCTCGCCCAGCGGCCGCCACCCGTCCTTGCTCCGGCGGCGCTCGCCCAGCGGCCGTCACCCGTCCTTGCTCCGGCGGCGCTCGCCCAGCGGCCGTCACCCGTCCTTGCTCCGGCGGCGCTCGCCCAGCGGCCGTCACCCGTCCTTGCTCTGGCGGCACTCGCCCAGCGACCGCCACCCAACCCTATTGCCTGGCCCCTGCATTACCATTGGCTTCGGCACCGTGGCCGTCCGCCTGAATGGCCCTGTAAAGACCCTGGTGCTTGGCGTCCTGGACGACCTCCTGAACCGCTCAGCCAAGCACCTCACCCTGGGTGGCCTGGATGGCCACCAGACTGACCTGAGGGGTGGACTCTGTACCCTCCTCCAGGCCCCCTTCCGCCCACCCTGGGTTGGTGACTTTTTGGTTGTTGTTTGGAGAACGTCTGGGATCCGTTCCTTTAGAGGGGGGGTACTGTCATGGTCTGTGTTTTGGTTTGGGTCGTGTTTAGTTTTGTTCCATGTTTTCCTGTGTTCCATGTTTGTCGTGTGCTCATTAAGTTGTTGTGTCCACCTGTTCTCGTCTGCTTTGTCTCGACCAATCAGCTCTCTCCAGCCACTCATGTCTTGTCCAGGTGTTCCTCGTTGTCTCGTCTATCTGTTTGTATTTAGTTCCCTGGTTTCTTTCAGTTCTTGTCGGTTCATTGTCGTTGTCACATGTCTCTGCCATGTCATAGTCGTCAGTTGTCTTTATCATTGTGGTATGTTATTGTCAGGTGTCATTCTCCCTTTCTATTCCACGTCTTACTCACAGGTCATAGTTTGTTTCCAGTTTTAGATATTCGAGTGTTTCTTTGTTACTTTGATTTGATTGGTATCTGTTGTGGGACTTTGTTTAGTTTTCCCTTTTTGAAGATTAAATATTATTTTGAGACTCCTGCCTTGCCTCCCTGCTTCCCTGCAATTGGGTCCACCATGTTCTTGCCTTGCGTTACTCGCCCTCGCCTTAACCACGTACGTGACAATATCAAATCAATTAATAAAACTGCCTTCTAACAACTGGATGATGAGCCAATATTTTCTTCAATTAAACTACAAAAAAACTGAGAATTGTTTTTGTCAGTAAGGAAAAGAGGACTGCTGTTAATAGATTACTGGGGTCATTCTCTTTAAAAACCAAAGACCAAGTCCAAAACCTTGTACTGGTAGACCTGACTTTCAACAGTCATATCAAATACATCCATCCATCCATTTTCTGAGCCGCTTATCCTCACAAGGGTTGCGGACCATTTAGCCATTTGTGTACTTTTTTAGAAAATGTTCCGTGCGACGATATCGCATCTACAGTCGTGCATAGAGAACTCGTGTTTGATGTAAAAGAGCAAATTATGAACAATATTTTATGGACAGATGAAACAAACTTTCCAAGCTTCCATCCGCCAAGGAGACTGCCGACTGGTCTGGTCCAGCACGTTTTCCGCCTGCATGGCATTCCATCTGAGAAAGTCTCTGACAGGGGCACCCAGTTCACCTTGCAGGTTTGGAGAGCATTTTGCACAGCGCTTCGTATAGGTGTTAGTCTATCCTCTCAGACTAACGGCAATGTGAGCGCACCAATCAACAGCTCTCCATTGCATATTCCAGTCTTGTCCCGCTTCATGGAGCACCCACTGCCCAGCACCTCCTTGGCCATGTCTGTCCCCTTTTCAATGTTCCTTAGGCTACCAACCTCCACTGTTCCCATCGCAGGAGCCTGAGCTTGCAGTTCCTTCAGTACAGGCCCACACACGCGTGTGCTCCAAGGTCTGGAAGCATCCCGCACTGCCCTTCTCCGGTCCTCTACCATGTCTCAAGTACAAGCCAACCGTTGCCGCATCCGTGCACCCGCTTACACGGTTGGCCATAAAGTGTGGCTCAGTACGAAGCATCTATCACTCAAGGTTGAATAAATAAAAAAAAAAACTGTCCCCCTGTTTCATTGGCCCCTATGAGATTGTGGCTGTGGTAAATCCATGTGTGGTACTCCTTAAGCTCCCTGCCTCTCTCCACCTGCCTCTCTCCGCATTTACCCCACCTTCCATGTTTACCTGATAAAACCGGTTTCTTTCAGTCCTATGGCCAGTGCTCACCTCTTGTGGCCCACCGATAACACGGACTCCTACCCTGCCAGACCGGTCCTTGTTGGAACCCTGCCAATCCTGGATTTAGTTCTCTGAGTTCCTTTGTTCACTTCCAAGCTGCAATCAACCTTTATTCACAAACTCACCTTCCTGTCCTCTCTGCATCTGGGTCCAACTTTCAACCTGAATCCTGACAAACCTACAATTGCATTGCAACATGCTGCCAATTTTTTTTGTCTCGAGTTTGTTGTCACTGTCTGTGGGGCCAATGATACATACTCGTGCACTCACTGTAGTAGTCTCGCCACGCTGCACTATTTGCATATCTGTTGTTGACCAATACTGGTCACTCATGCCAGAGTGGCATCTGCACCACTTGCTCACTGACTGAGGAGTATCTGCAACATTTGCACAATCAACATTGTCCAAGATTATCGCACTACTAGTCACTTTAAACTGCATACACTCCTTGGAAGTATCGGCGCCCTTTGCACAATGGTCATTGCACCGGACTATTGCTATATTAGTCATTCAAACTGCTCTAAGTGCTAGAGGACAATAGTCAATAAATAAATAAATAAATATATTTGTACCCGCACTACCAGATTACTAGCCACCCTTTATTGCCCAGTGACTGTTTTTCTCAATGTCTTTATGTCTCAGTGTTGATTAAGTGTTCTCTGTCAATTGACTGTCTGTTGTCGTACTAGAGCAGCTCCACACAAATTCCTTGTGTGCTTATTGGACATACTTGGCAAAATAAAGATGATTCTGATTCTGATTAATTGTTCATTGTCTTAATTAAACAGACAATACAATTCAATAAATAATATACTGAGACAAGCGTAACAGATTTCTGCCTACACCTCAGAGTAGACAACTAGTTTTCAGCTTACAGCAATGCGTTATGCGTTATCTGTAAGTTATCATCATGCAGTGCGAACAGAAGCACAACAGATCCTTCTGTTCATCCATATCAAGACCGTTCGCAAATTGAAAATAATACATACCATATTTTCACGATCATAAGGCGCACTTAAAAGTCTTAAATTTTCTCCAAAATGGACGGGGCGCCTTATGTGTGCACCGAGTTCCAAAATCTATAAATGTTGTTGTGTGATGAGCGCTCCGCTTGACTGACTGGGAGCATTTCCTGCCGACACGCTGCTTATATAGAGGAAGACGGACGTGACTGACGACAGCATGCGGACGTAAAGGGGGAAGGGTGCGTTGTGACAGAGGACGCCAAAGACACGCCCCCAGTAGGTATATAGTTCCGATATCTGCATCGGTTTGGCTAAGGACACCCGAAAATGGCACCTACGAAGAGACACGCTTACAAGGCACAGTTTACACTGCAAGCTTGTTAGTTACGCGGAGGAACATGCAAATCGAGCAGCCGCGAGAGAATTCAAGACCCGAGTTGGATAACGCTTGCAGAAGAAATGAAAATCGACCATTTTCAAGGTCTGTCTTGGTGCTTTTGCCATTTATCCATCTGGGCAAGGACTGCCGTGGCGTAGCAACTTCCGGTGGATTACAAGGAAAAGCTGGCCATCTTCCGCTCCTACTGCAGTAAAAATATTGCCGACAAACACATCCAGCCCAACCACATCACCAACATGGACTAGGTGCCGCTCACTTTCTTTCGCTTTTGACATCCCAGGGGACCACCACGGTAGCGATACGCACAACGGGGCACGAGAAGTCAGCTTTTACTGTTGTGCTTGGTTGGCATGGTAATGTACATAAACTGCCACCTATGGTGATTTTTAAGAGGAAGCAGCTGTCTAAAGAAAGGTTTCCAGCCGAAGTCATCGTTAAGGCCAATCAAAAGGGCTGGATGGACGAGGAGAAAATGAGAGAGTGGCTGAGTGAGGTGTATACAAAGAGACCGGATGGGTTTTTTCCACGCGTCACCGTCCCTGTTGATCTGTGACTCCATGCGCGCCCATCTCACAGCCATTGTGAAAAACCAAGAACTCGGAGCTTGCCATCATTCCGGGATCCTTGACGAAGGAACTCCAACTGTTGAACATCGGTGTAAACAGGGCGTTCAAAGTGAAGTTGCGAGTGGCGTGGGAGCGATGGATGACAGCTGACGAACACAGCTTGACTAAGACTGGGAGGCAACGCCGGGTGAGTTACACCACCATATGTGAATGGATTGTGGATGCTTGGGCTAAGGTATCTGCTTTGACTGTTGTCCGAGCTTTCGCGAAAACCGGCATCAGCAATGATGCCGGTTTTCTCCCCGGAGACTAACTCTGACAATGACGAGAGGGAACCCGGCGTGTTTGTTGGAGAACTTGGCCAGCTGTTCATTCCGGATACAGAAGATGAGGACTTTGATGGATTTGTGGATGAGGATTGATAAAAAAAATAACATGAGTACTTTGTTAAATACTTGAATAAAGTACAACCGAACTCAGTTTTGCTCCCGCTGCCTTTTTAAAAACATTGTTTTAGCGTGCATGCATGTTTCCGTATGTTTTAAGCTAGCGTATGTTTTACCGTGACTGCGCCCAATAATACGGAGCACCTTATGTATGTGTTAAATACAGAAATAGACCCAGTAACTGAGACTGCACCTTTTAATATGGTGCGCCCTATGGTTGTGAAAATACGGTAATTAGAGGATTTTTTTTTTTTTTTACAAATATTTGGGACATAACTTAAATTATACCTAAACCGGGTCGTTTACAACCCAAGGTTCTACTGGAAGTACAGTGGAAACTACAGTTACGAGTAACCAAGTTTACAAGCAATTTGGGTTACGGCCAAGATTTTCATAGAAAAATTACTTCTCGCTCCGTATTATTTTCAGTTTACAAATGGTCTTGGTATGGACGAACGGAAGGATCTCTGTTGTGCTTCTACTCGCGCTGACGATCGGTGCATGACGCTTGGATGCGAACTGAAAACTAGTTGTCTGCTCTGCGGCGTAAGGTGGAAATCTGTTACGCTTGCAGCTGCAAGAACTGCCTTCACATCCTTCAGAAATCTAATAATAATAATATGTGGTTAACATGGTAAAAGAAGTCTGGATATAATTTTATTTTCATCAAAAAATACTATTTACAGCATGTGTTTTATTTATTGAATTGTAGCATCTCTTTAATTAAGACAACCTATTCAAATATAAACAATTTAAATTCAGTTTCTGGTGGCATATATTTCAGCCCATTGCAGCACTCAAGATTTTACTCAAGACAATGTAAGATTTGCAGTTACAGTAAATGGTGAAAACAACACAATGCACAGAGTGTACTGCAGATAAGGACGAAACAATATTTTGCTTATCTCCTATGACACCAGCCCATGCGGTGTGGGTGTGCTTGCTAGTTCATTGGCTCATCCACAAAGTAAAACGAGGAAGCGGCTGTAATGTGTTGTCTTGCTACCATATCCACAGCGGTATACTCCCACTTGTAACTCCTTTCACTTATTCACTCGCTTACTCACTTGCAGCAAAACGGCAGTCACAATTATACCATCCCACTCATTGGTGCTTCTCCCTCATATAACCATAGCTCCAAGAAGCTCTCAACACACCGCTCCTTTTATACAATCTGGGTGCAAAAGGAAATATTAGATAAAGAAAATATGGACACTAGTTATGTACTGTTACTTAAAGCATTGACTGGCAATGATCTAGCAGGTTTGGTGAAATATTGTCATCCACCTTCAGTTTGGGATGCAAAATTAAGACCTGTGTATTTAGGTTTATCCACCCAAGTCAACTAGGTTGTACAATGAAAGCAGACAAATAACTTGATTGGTTCCAACAATTATTGATACAAAATGTTTTGTCCAGGAAAAGACTCATACCAGGTCATTTCACCCTATTATGTATTACTTAGTTGGACAGGGATTTCAGTAGTAGATGTTTTATGTTGGCATTGAAAGATACCATACCCAAGTCCACCCACCAAGTATACTGTAGATTGAACTAAGCCTGAGTATAGTACAGGATGGACTGCCAAGTATGAGTGTGGCCTACGATATGAGCGGCTGTTAGGGACATTATTCAGGCTCTCACACTTACTATTCAAATGCTTTCACAGACACACAAACTACTGAAACTCAACTCAAATCCTTTCATCCGCATGATTCTTGCTCTCAGAAAGACTACTCAAACACTCTCATGTACACTACTCAAACCCTCTCATACACACAAGTCTTGCACTCATAAAGACTACTCAAACACTCTCATAAAGACTACTCAAACACTCTCATGCGCATGAGCCTTGCTCTCATAAAGGGTACTCAAACACTCTCATAAATACTACTCAAACACGCTCATACGCACAAGTCTTACACTACGACAATTAAATTCCTTCATTCCCTTTGGCCACCTCATTAGGTACACCGGCGCAGGGAATCTTAAATGCGACTATCCGGCCATCCTGCCTGCAACGAATCATCTACATTTCAGATTGTAACGTAGCGGTGTTGAAACTCTGTCTTGAGTGCAGGAGTAAACACCCGTCCACTTGCGCTTCAGCCCGAAAGGCACATTTATTCGGCAGCATCCGCGTCCAGTTAATGGCGTCTTGCTCTCGATAAACGCGCCAACCTAGCCCTACGTCATACACGACACGGCTTCTGATTGGCCGACCATTACGTCATATCCTACAGAACTTACACATTAAAAGCAGGCATTTTAAATTAATGAGAAAAAGCGTTATTGTAACACAATAAGCAACAAGTACACAACATATATACATTATAAATATATATGTATGTACAGCAGGTACGGAAAGTTTTCAGACCCCCTTAAATTTTCCACTCTTTTTTATATTGCAACCATTTGCTAAAATCATTTAAGTTATTTTTTTCCACATTAATGTACACACATCACACCATATTAACAGGGAAAAAAACGGAATTGTTGAATTTTTTGCAGATTTATTAAAAAAGAAAAACAGAAATATCACACAGGCATAAGTATCCAGACTCTTTGCTCAGTATTTAGTAGAAGCACATTTTGAGCTAATACAGCCATGAGTCTTTTGGAAATTATGCAACAAGTTTTTCACCCTCGATTTGGGGATCATCTGCCATTCCTCCTTGCATATCCTCTCCAGTTCTGTCAGGTTGGATGGTGAATGTTGGTGGGCAGCCATTCTCAGGTCTTTCCAGAGATACTCAATTGGGTTTAAGTCAGGGCTCTGGCTGGGCCATTCAAGAACAGTCACGGAGTTGTTCTGAAGCCACTCCTTTGCTATTTTAGCTGTGTGCTTAGGGTCATTGTCTTGTTTGAAGGTGAACCTTCGGCCCAGTCTGAGATTCTGAGCATTCGGGGGGAGGTTTTTGTCCAGGATATCTGGAATTTCTGGTGGGAGGCGCTCGCATGTAAACAGAGGTGTGAGGACCTAGGAAGTTGCAAATATAGACATGGACCCTAAACGTGTACAACACACGTTGGTAAAGTTTTTACTGTTGTCCATCCATCCATCCATTTTCTACCGCTTATCCGAGGTCGGGTCGCGGAGGCAGTAGCTTTAGCAGGGACACCCAGATTTCCCTCTCCCCAGCCTCTTCATCCAGCTCTTCCAGGGGGATCCCGAGGCATTCCCAGGCCACCCGAATAGACGTAGTCTCTCCAGCGTGTCCTGGGTCGTCCCCGGGGTCTCCTCCCGGAGGGATGTGCCCGTAACACCTCAGCAGGGAGGCGTCCGGGAGGCATTCAAATCACATGCCCCAGCCACATCATCTGGCTCCTCTCGATGTGGAGGAGTAGCAACTCTACTCTGAGCGCCTCCCGGATGACCGAGCTTCTCACCCTATCTCTAAGGGAGAGCCCGGACACCCTGCGGTAGGAAACTCATTTGTATTAGACGCTGCACCGATCCGCATCACGCTCTCCCTGTTCCATTCTTCCCTCACTCGTGAACAAGACCCCAAGAACTCCTCATATTCAAGAAATCTGGCTGATTATTTTGTCTGTTTTGTGTTCACTTCCTGTTTTATTTTGTAATAGTCCCAACTCTTCCTCAACTTCAAGTAACTTGCACTTACCGTGTGTTTCTTGCTAGTCTGATTGTCTTCTCCGAAATGATTGTTTCCACCTAGTTGCCCATTACCTTGTGTGTGTTGCTATATATAGTTTGTGTTTCTTTTTGTCCTGTGCTAGTTTGTCTTTACTGTTGAGTCTTATTTCTAAGCCATGCGTTCCATTCCATGATCTTAAGTTAAGTCAAATGTGCTATCACTGCACTCATTATTAATCGAAGGACTGTGTTTTGTTTCTTTAGCCACTAGTTTTGCTCAATAAGGTAGATTTTGTGTTTGTTGTACTATTTGGCTTTTCCTCTTTGATGTATTTTCTGTAGTACTTTATTGCTTGAGGTATTATTCATTTGAACTTTATTGCGTTTGGTTTTGTCGTACATTTGGGTTCAAATGTAGTCCGGACGTGACTGCTTTTGTATTTTCCCAACTGATGGCCTGTGGTAAAAAGCTGGTGTTCACTAAGATTCAGAGTGGACAGGCGCTCAATGGGATGCTAATTAACACGGTCTTTAAGACCAAAGCTCTGTACGTGAGACCATCAAGGACCGTTTTAGTAAGTGTGAGATTTTTCTTGTGTGTGGGTGTTTAAATATCAATTTCTTTCTCTGAGACTGAGAATGGCTGTTCACCAACTTCACCCATTATAAACGCATCAAACATGCAAGCAGAAAATGACAGCGAGGATGATTGGGTTGTCGTTGACGTTAATCAGCTTCATGCAGAGAGGGGGAGTAATGGAACCATTGGGACTGATACCAGCAGTCATGATGGAGATGAAAAATCTGGTCATGTAGATGGGCACGGGTCCAACCACTCAGCCAGCAGTAGTGTTCATGTTAAAAGAGATGATGAGACCACTGGTGCCTGTGGGCAGGATGACTATTCATATTTGAGACTTGTTTCTTCTTCTCCTCCTTACTTTTCTGATGAGGAATTACAACAAGTGATAATTGCCACTATGGAGAGTCAAACGTAAGTAGCACATACAGATCATTTGAACTCGAGAGCTTCGGATATCTATTGCGGAAAATCTCACAAGATGAATCATTAGATTTAACTATTTACATCATCACATCCACATTTTTTTTGCAGTCACCTATAGCAAAAAAAATAACTAGTTTTACGTTTTGTGCAAGTGCATCTTTTCATTAATTTCTGTTTACAGGTCAGAAAAGGTTCCTGTCCAAGACATATTACTGGAACTGTCAAGCAAATTAAACGCAAAAAGGCAGTGTAAATTTAACATAAATCGCACTGCTGTATGGGAGGGAGCTATAAGAGGCTTCCGAAGGTTGTCCTATGGCTCCAATTTTCTGATGTATGTAAAACATTGGACAACATTGCCATGTCACCCATGTTTGAGGGGAAAAAAGAAAACGAACTTGGCGCTTTCTAGTACAGGTAATGACTGGCTTCATTTAATGTGAAATATTTGACTTTATTGTAATTGAGCAGCTTTTTAAATTATTTAATTACTATACAGCTATGCTATGGCCTCATTGTAGTGAGCCCTAATTATATTGTTGAATTACATAAATGTACAAGCTTTTTAAAAAATGTTGTGTTTGTTTTTTTAATTTATTTAAAAAAAAAAATTTTTTTTACATTTTTTATCTGGAATACTGTATGCCCCTACCTATGGCCACATTTGACAAAGCGACTGTAGGAACTTTTTAAATCCACAATTTTTTTTAACTGAAATTTGTTTTATTTCTTCATTCAATGTTAGATTTCTGCTATCATTGTGCAGCTCTCAGAGGGGACTGGGACTACTTTGCTGGCAGAGCCATTGCAGAGAGCTTGGTACATGGCGCTCCACCACCAAACTTCCTTTCTCCAGTACTATTTAGTCTTCTGGTCAATGGTTCAGCAAATCGAAAAAGTCCAAGATAAAGCTGAAACCGAACTCATGGGTAAAGTAAAAAAGGTAATTTGGTAGTTACGTCTTGAACTGCATTACAATTACTTTACATTGCAGAGTTGTCTTGTTTTCCACTTTGAAAGGTGTAACGACTCACCTTTATATTTTTACTTTGAATGCCACCACTGCTGAATTGGCAAGTGTTGATGGCAAAGCAGCATTTCTCTTTTTACTTAAGAGAAATGCTCCTTTGCTCACCTACTTGGCCAATGCAGGATGTTTGTCATATGCAGTTGATTACAGACAAGGATCTGCTGGTACATGACATTGTCATGTTTCAGCTCATTCACAGGGTTCAAGGTGTCATATACTGCCTGCAGTTCCATTATTGTAGCCAGGAGGGCGCTTTGCATTCTCTTTCTCTCTCTCTCTCGCCCTTCTGTTTTCAGCCTTATCACCACCAGGAAATCCTCACCGAAGTATTGCAGTTATTTTCAGTTGTACCGTGGCCCTTTTACCTCACGTAAGTCACCCTATTCCTTGTTCCCTTTTTGACTCCTGTCTCCTTGTTCCAGTGTGTTCTCCCCCCCCCGTGTTCCTGATCCACGTAATTCCAGCCACCTGTCCACACCGCCGCCTGCCAACCCACCTTTCATCAAACTTCATCCTTTCACATCTGCCTCCGACTGCTCTTGGATCCAGCCACTCTCTATTCGTGTCACAAGGCCCATTTTAGAGGTATTCAGTAATAGCTGTTGTATAGTTACATTCGCAATAGGGTATGTCCACAGGGTTTAAGATGAGCGTCCCAAATTATAATGCAAGTCTATAAAACCAACGGGTGATTTGACTTTGCACAAGTGAGTTGTGGTTTGCGCAGATTCTGTGAAGGACTGAAATTCATCTACACCCAAACAGCTTTTGTCCCCTGTTCTGCTTTGAGCCAAACTGACTGCTGACCAGATGGATCTTTTCAACATTAATCTCTCCCAGAAGGGAGCAACAAGACAGCTGCTGAGCTGATGGTGGTTACTTTCTGGAGAGACCATTTCCAAGATAAGAGTTTGCTTTAGTGGTCAAAAACATGTATTCTGCCCCTCATGTGTGTCCATGAAATTAAATTGCTTTATAAAGCATCTGGATACGACTCTATTGAGCTCTGACCATAGTCTCTCAATCCTTTGGTTGTGTACTGATACACCTGTTCAAACCTATTCTTTCTAACATAAAACAGGCAATGTTAATATTTTCCATACCATGATCACATCTGACCCTTAAGGGCAAGACAAAGTTCTCTACGCCTCCTTAAAATAATGACAAGACACTTGATGCCCTGTTGTTGGATAAGCGCCGGATGTATATGATCGTCCAACTGTAGCCATCCACACAGCCATGAAAAACTAATTGCCACCTGACCAGCTTGTGGTTTCCATCAAAATGCCTGTTTGGAGAGAAAGTTGAAATGTTTATATAAATGCTACAGTAAATTATAAATTGAAGTATACTCAGTAGTGCTGTCATTTAGTACAATAAATATTGAATTAATTGGTTTTCGACCATTTTTCGCAAACCTTTTATTGTGGTCGTGGAGGACTGCAGTGCATTACCTGGAAAAGGATTTCCTGTAATTTGTCTTTTTGTGTCAGTTGACATTTTTACACAACTTAATTTCTGATCTTATTTGTTCTACTTTGGGTGTGTGGATTACTTTGCTCGTTCCCAACATCTGTTGAAATTTTCAGGTCAATGGCACCGTTTGAAGCCTATTTAGTGAGGAAAAATAGTGACGTGTTAAATGCCTTTTTCGGCCGCTATATTTTATATTTGTGTGTGTGTGTGTGTGTGTGTGTGTGTGTGTGTGCAGTATATAAATTAGTTCATGCAAAAGTTGCCATAATTTGTTAGGTGCCTGAACACTGTAGACGCTCTGACGAATAGCAAGATGATGTTGAAATGCACGGCAAATAGGATCTACTCAATGCGGGCTCTGTCTGACCCGCCAGCGCTGTATTCTTAAGCCACGTGATCTCCGGCTTCCATGTATGTATGCTTCACCTGCATTTGGGGTGTTCTGTAGGACATTAGTCACCACTGAGTCCAGCTCTTGATTGGACAACACAGACTATCTTAATGGCTCAACTCCCAGTCTTTGTCTAAATAAGGTTATTTGATTGATTCCAAAGCAATTCTCTGCCATGCCATTCCAGTGGACATACCGGGAAATCTTTTCTCTGATGATGCTGTATTGGAGTTGACCTGGACAGCCAACCAACGTTGTTGGTGTTAAATTTGTCACTTCAACAAATCTCTATCTGGCCTCATATTCAATCAACAGGCTACTAAAACATCTGTACAATCTTCCAAGAAGGTTACTGACGTCCCTGTCATCACACACCGCAAGAAATGCAGATGGAGTTTGAGAATGCTCTCTAAAAAGCCACTCCTGATGGAAATTGTTGAATTCGTCTCATTGCAGCCTCTCAACAGATCCCAGAGCAGAAGTAAAAAAAAAAAAAAATAAACCACCCTCCTCATTGCCCCTCACTTCATAAAAGAAAGCTTGCAATTGAAAAGAAACCAATATCAGATTAAACTACATTATGCTAAGAAGCGCACAAAGTACTTGAAACTCAATAAGACATTCACCTAGATGTGAAGCAGTCTTCCAGTATGTACAATGAAGTCTTGTCTGTGACAGGAAGTACTAAGTCTAGATCTAATCGGTCTAAATCTATATTTGTCGAGATCTATTTGTGAGAATTTATCATCTGTATGTGTAGATCTATATCCATGTCTAGATCTGTTTGTCAATATCTGTGTAGATTTATTTGTCAAATGTATCTATATGTGTAGATCTATATTTATGTCTAGATCTATTTGTCAAAATGTATCTATACGTGTAGCTCTGTACTTATAAGTCTAAATCTGTATTTGTCTAAATCTGTTCGAAAATCTATATTTATGTCTAGATCTATTTGTCCAAATCTATCTTAAAATAAATCCCCCAATATTTGTATTCCCCCACAAGCATGTATCCAAACATTTGAGATGGATATGTGAAAGGATTTGAGTATATTTTATGAATGGATTTGAGGATGATATGACCTATATGTGTGCAGACAGTTGACATGTTTATGTGAGCGTGTATTTATGAGTTGAAAAGGAAGTGGTTTCAAAATAAAATATGACATTGACCAACAGCCGTAAAGTACAATAGTAAGCATTAGCGTTACATAGCATTATACTGTATAGTACATACATATATATTTATAACTTATATATGTCGTATACTTGTTGATTATTGTGTTACAATAACGCTTTTCCTCATTGATTTAAAATGCCTGCTTTTAATGTGTACGTTCTGTAGGATATGACGTAATGGTCAGCCAATCAGAAGCCTCGTCGTGTAGTGAGGCTCGTCTACCCAGAGAGAGACACCATTAACCGGACTACACACACTCGGAGTCAAATATTTCATGACTTTTTTAAATATAGGTACATCTCAACACATTAGAATATAGTTGAAATGTTTTTCTTCAGTACTCACAGACTCATGATTAAACACTGAAGTATTTTTCAGAGGGAAAATTCAGCCTAATTTCTATGTTAAAAATCACTTTATTTCTTGAATTAATTCACTATTTCCTTTGATTTTATATTTTAGTTTCTCAATATGGGGAATTCTTTTTATTTGCTATGTGCTATAATCATAAAAATTATACCTATTTTAATTATGAAATACTTCACTCTGAGTGTGTGCAGTGCATCTCTATAATTTCACTTTTTAATTTAACTACCTAATAAAAGATTTACACTCGTCACGTGTGGACATAATCAATGTGCGCGTGAGCATGATTGACATCAATTCGTGAATGCCAGTGACGTGCAAGAATGTGATTGACGCTGCTCGCGTGAATGCATTTGAGGAGTGTTTATGAGAGTGTTTGAGTAGTCTTTATGAGAGCAAGACTCGTGCGTATGAGAGGGTTTGAGTAGTGTTTATGAAAGTGTTTGAGTAGTCTTTATGAGAGCAAGACTCCTGCATATGAGAGGGTTTGAGTCGTGTTTATGAGAGTGTTTGGGTAGTCACTAAGAAAGCAACTTTCGTGTGTATGAGAGGGTTTGAGTTGTGTTTATGAGAGCCTTTCAGTAGTTTGTGTGTGTGTGAAAGCATTTGAATAGTAAGTATGAGAGCTAATCCTGAATAATGTCCCTAACGGCCCCTCATAGTATGACATATTTCGATCATGTCTGTGTAAATGTCACACAGATGGCAGTGCGACAGAATATTGGTTGCCAGGTTTGCCCCACAGCCTGGAGATTGGGATTCAAATCTCAGTTGGAACATTTCTGTGTGGTGTTTGCATGTTCTCCCCATGCTTGTGTTGATTGTCTCTGGTTACTCATGTTTCAAAAACATGCTTCTAAAGTTAATTGAAGACTCTAAATTGGCTATCGGTGTGAATGGGAGTGTGAATGGTTTGTTTGTCTGGATATGACCTGGCAATTGACTGGCAACCAGTCCAGGCTGTACCCCTCCTCTTGCCTGATGTCCGCTGGTATAGGATCCGGTTACCCACAACCGTAATGAGGACAAGAGGTATAGTAAATGGATGGATGGATCGTGCATTGCCTAAAAGTACATTGAGATGCTTTAGGAAAATGTTATTGTCCCTAAAATGCCTGTACAGTCAATTGTTGTTTCCCCATCTTTCACACATGGATGACACATTTTCAGCCAAATTACATTCTTGCATAGTGCTAATTCAGTACATGCTCATGGACACTTGAACAGCCAGAGTGTGAAGTCAAAGCCTTTCGATGAAGCTCAGCTAGTCTTTCCAACACAACCAACTGCTACTGATGGCACTACTTCTGACAAATTGTCAGTATGGGGTATCAGTGTGAAGTTGTTCAGGTTATGGAGTGTGTGATTTAAGGGCCTGATAGAACAACCAACATGCCACAGCGGTGGCCTATTAGTTCATAAATGGATGCCCAATAGTGTGTTAGCAACTGGGGTGATGTTCCAAATAGCATTTGAGCCCATGGGTGACATACTGTATGTCTAAGAATGGCTCCAGACAGCATATTTGCATTCGGGAATGGAGTCATTGACTTAGCATCGGAATTAGTACAAGACTGAATGTAATGTGTCTGGAAACTATGTCAAGGTCATCCATGTGCGAATACAGGAGGAAAAAAAATTATCCCCAAAAGGCTTAGTAGTTCCAGGATCCAAAATCTCCGGTATCGCATCGCCAAATGCGATGCAGAATGAGGTCTTTTGCGATGTATTCCTCAATTTCCATCACTACAATATGTGAAGCATGTTTTGAGCTGTTTATTTTTTGTAACTTGATGAAAAGAACATGGATTGATAACAGAAATTAAACTTCGTCACTCTCGCCCCACTGCTGCCGCGAAAGGGCTCGCCAGCCGAACCCAGCCGTGCAACACGTGCACGGGAAGTCCTTTGCGTCCATGAATAGTGCTGTGTGATTATATTATGATGTGATTCATGGTATATTAAAACCTCTATCGTGCCGTATAACTCCATAGTGTGTATGTTGTCATTTATTTATTTATTTTTGTCCTGTTCGGCTGTTAGGTCAAGCATAACAGAGGATCTGTATCCCTTTTATATACAGGACGTCCTCGAGTTACGACACACTCGACCCACGACATTTCGACTTTACGACGCCCGTGCGTCGTCCGCCATTTTGTCCCAGCACCATAGTGTTTCTGCTTAGCTAGTGCATAGTGCTTGTCTGTGTTTGTGCGGCGGGAGTATCTTTGCCTTTTTCGCCCTCCTTTTTTTCACACTCTCAGCTGTAATGGTAAGTACAGCGTCTTGTTTTTTTATTTTAGTTTCTTTATACGAAGTGTTAACCTTTCCTGCTACGGTCACCTGACCGTGGTCGGGAGACGCAGAGGTTAACTCCCTTCTCTCGTTTCACAGCTGAGCTGGGTGGCGGCAACAATAAAGGCACGAAGCACTGATTTGCTGCTTTAATGGCTTTATTAACTCCTCTGCACATTCAACGTCAACGGATCCTCCGCTAATCGCTACTCTTCCCCGGTCGCCGTCACTACACTTGTCACTGTACACACTCACACCGGTGCGCACTCCTTCCTCCTTCGCAGTCCCGTCTCACTCACACATCGACGCACACGGCCACACACACTGAGCGTTATGTCACAATCACGTGGGACAATACCTGTAACAGAAGTATTTCGACGTAAATTTCGACTTTAACGGTGAAATCCGACTTACGCGGAAAATCGTATTATGTTGCCAGCGCAGGAACGGAACTCGTTCGTAAATCGAGGACTTCCTGTGTATATATTATATATATATTTGTCTTTCGCTCTTGTACAGTGCAGACGTTTTTTTGCTCACTCTGCTTGCTTCGCTTCTGTTTAAAATATTTCTTGCTGATAAGCTTGTTTTTCTTCTAAATAATTGAGAAGCAGCGACTCCTGGATATTTCTAAACCTGTGGGACTGTACTTTTTTTTGTAGATACAGTCAATTGTTGCTATATTCCAATATTTTCTGATACCATCTCACCATTACGTGAGTGTGGCCTGCTAATTAGCACAAGCCTGCTATTAGCAACAAGACCAGCAATCAAGATGCCTCCCTTTTCCACTGAGGATTATCACGGACTGCTGCAGAGGATGTCAATCGTGGAAACGAAAATCCACCGTCTTGAAGTGTATGTGGATGTAAGTGGACAGTTGAGGAATGAAACCACTCTACTGATGTCTCAAAATGTTGAGCAGAAGTGTGCTAACAGACAGCCACTTATCTAAACAAAGAGGACGGAGGTGGACTGTGGAAACGGTAATGGGCCATCTAGCAGTTATCCCTGGAATTTATTGGGCGCAAAGCCCAATGATATGGGACAACATCTAAAAGGGAGGACACAACACCAGCAGATTACTGAGGAATCCGGCTGGCCTGCATTGCGGGCTGCTTCAACCCCGAGTGAGCGGACATGGACGGTCGCAACAGCGAAGGGCGAGAAAAAAGGACGCGAGTCAATGCAAAACATTGACATCAAACATACAAATAGATTTGAGTCCCTTTCACAAGACCCTGGCCAAGAATGCTCAGCTCCCACCATCCCTGAAAGGTATGAAACTAAATCATACAAGAAACAAATGGCACCCCAAACATTAATAGTTTGTGATGGAGCTGTCAAGGATGTGAAAGGTTTTTGCAGTGAGAAGAACACCAAAGTACTGTGTTTTACCAATGACATGGTGTCTGATATCTCAAAAAAAACAACAACCTGGAGATCACTAATCAACACCCAACTGTGAAATATGTCATTATATACACAGGGGCCCTGGATGTTCTCAAGCAGCAATTAGAGGTACTGAAGCGAGATTTCATTGATCTCCTAACAAAAGTGCAATGTTTGGATGCTGAGGTTTTTATTAGTGTACCTCTTCCACTTGTACGATTTGGAGATGAACGTTTCTCTAGGCTCAGTCAATTAAATAGGTGGCTCAAAGAAGTGTGGACGGCACTACCGTGAGTTTCATTGACATTTTCTGCTTTTTTTGGGAGCACAAACATCTTTACAAGGCAGACGGTTTCTGTTTAAATAGACACCGATGTCTATTGCGTCATTCAGCGGCCCAAAAAGAAAACACTGGCCTTGGTGACATGGCTGAAGGACAAAAAGATGCAGTTGCTCCCAAACAATCGGAGGAACAGGAGATAAGGCGACACGAGGCGCAGAAGGATTCAACAGCGTCATCCAAACAATCGGAGGAGCGAATGACAAATGAGATGAGCCAGCAAGTTGAATCTCCCACACCCCTCCCTGCCCCATTGGAGCAAAGCCCAACGCAAAACTCACTCTCTACAAGCCTAAATTCTCTGCTCCATGTGACGGACAGGATGAAGACTATTGTCAATATTGGAATCCAGCACACACCATGCCAAGATCTTCCTCCCATCCCCCCTGGCCTGAAACCACCGTGCACTAAGATGCGAAGGGCCCCTCGTCCACCCATGAAGAATCTTATCTGCGAATCTGACTGATATCTGCGGGGTCTTTTTTAGAATAAGTCAGACCCCTATGGAGATCAGGCATTTTTGATCCGTGTAATTGCAAGGGACAGAAAGTTGGTCAAAGAAATATAGCACAAAAAAAGTAGAACTACAAACTTAGTGAGGATAAAATGTGAATCTATCAAACCATTGTCTCCAGTTAGACTAGCTCTTTTCAATATCAGGTCACTGGGTAATCAATCAATGTTGATTAATGACATCATTACAACCTACGATCTGGATTTTTTTGTTACTAAATGAAACGTGGTTAACAGAAAGTAGCTGTAATACCATTTTAAATGAGGCAACACCAGCAAATAAACATTTTACAAACAAGTGTTGAATAAGGAAAAAAGGCGGTGGTATTGTTATTATTTTTAAGTCATTATTTCAGTGTAAATAAATTATACTGAGTGACGTTAGCTCTTTTGAATATCTCTGTTTTTTTAGTTAAAGGTGACACAAAGGTTATTGTTTTAATAATTTATAGGCCTCCAAGATACAATAGAAAATATATGGAGGACTTTTCAGAACTGCTGTCAGTTATTTGTACTCACTACAACTATTTTGTCATAACGGAAGACTTTAACATTCATTTTGACAATAACATGACATAAAAAATCTAAAGAACTCTCTGCATAACTTTCACATTTGACCTCTCGCAACCTATTAAGAGTCCAACCCACACTCAAGGTCACATCTTAGACCTGGTCATCTCTAAGGATGTTGAAATTCTATCAATTGACATTAAGGATATGGCTATTTCTGACCATTTGTGTGTATTCTTTGATTTACAGATTCTTCCAAAAGTTCAGACAACTTCTACGTCTATTAAGAAAAGGTACATACATGAGGCTACCGCCACTAAGTTTATGGAGACCACAAACTGTGAATGCTGAAACAGTTGATGAACTTTTGGATAATTTCACCTGGAAAATCTCAAATGTCATGAATGCTGTCGCTCTTATTAAAACTAAGACAATCTTGAGGCGACCTAGAACTCCATGGAGGAGCATTATGATGGCTAAGACCTCTAAATCAAAGTGCAGGAAAGCAGAACGTAAGTGGAGAAAAACTAAACTCCAAATTGACTATGACCTCTACAGACAAAGTCTTTGTAATTTTAAACAAGAGTTAGTCAGGGCTAGACAGCAACACATTTCCGAAATCATCAGTAAGAACTTTAACAATACTTGTACTCTGTTTGACGGCTCCAAAAGTCCTAACAGCAGATAAATGCAATTAATTTGCTTGTTATTTTAGTGAAAAAATACAATCCATCAGTTTGAATATTAGCACAAATCAGCAAAATGATAAAATTATACTACATCTGAAGCCACCCAGGAAAAACTCGATTACCATGTCAGAATTTGATAGTTGACCACAAAACTGTAGAGAAAACGTTTCAGCAGCTGAAACCATCAACGAGCTGTCTTGACGCAATACCTTCAGACTTTTCCAAAGCTATTGCGAAGTCTGTGCTAGCTGATTTGCAGCAAATAATCAATTGCTTACAGCTCCAAGACTCCACTGCCAGAGTATTAACGTTCTCCTGCGGTACAACGGCTCACAAACCTGCACAGCTTTTGCCCGACCTCTGACCACCGTGTTCTTCCTTGTCCTCAGTGCTCCTTGCTGACCTCCTCCACCACGCCGCCAAGCCATCCACCTGCTCACGCCACCGCCTGCCACACGTTCCCTGTCCCGACGATCTGCCAAACCGCCCCAGGGATCCACCTTGATATCCTCTTCAATAAACCTTTCACCACAACCCTCACTGTCTCCGCTTGCTCCTGGGTCCAGAGAAAAGTTATACTAGCGTATTGTGACATCATGCTAGCAATCATTTCTTACCAAGCTCCTTTTTACAGTAATTTGAACATTATACAAAGTATTATCCTTGACTTCTGTTTTTTAAAACCAGTTATCCATCAATGTTTTGTGTATATGTATTAATATAATGAGAATAACCATTGATATGGTTTCAGTCATAACGGCCCTCTTAGGGAAACCGTAACTACAATGTGAGCCCAACCAAAGTGAGTTTGACACCCTTGCTTTAGACCTTATGTATTGCAAGCATCATTGATTGTTGTTGCTGATGATCAGAAAATGATTGCGCTTGCGTGTGATTTCTGACATTTTCTTAAGTGGATTGCCTTTGTGTATGAAGAACATAACTCTTGTTCTGATCATTATTATGATTATTAGCAGCAGCATCAGCATCAGGGGTGAAGGTCACGAGCAGAGGGGTTATTGAGGGACTGGGTGACCCCATGGTGGCGGTGAGGAGGTGGTGCTGGTCTGGGAAAACGAGGAGGATGAGGAAGATGTGGTGGTCTTATTGGGGGAGAAGGAAGAGAATGGAAGAGGAAGCAGCAATAACCAGACAGGTAGCGATGCCGTGTGTTAGGGTGCTGGACTGCGTAGTTAATTGTATTATGCAGACAGTATATACAGAAAATAAATTATGAGACCTAACATCACGGTCACCGCTCATTGGTTAGTATTGGGGGCTTAGTTGCAAGGAAGGAGGAACAAAACAAATAAAAATAAAAAAGCCGGTCTTCGGTTGTGCACACTGCGGCCTCTCCATTTAAATTCCTGGGCTGAATTTTGGGCTTTTAGCTGGTCACGCTGGAATTACAGTCACAGCAATTGCCATTTTTATTTTATTTTAGCAATATTTCAGGTGATTCACAGACACATCGGCGGTACTCCGAGCTAGCAGACCTGCCGCTTGTGTTTACGCCGCCCTTAACGCTACGTTATTGTGCTAGTCGTGAGCTGTAGTTTTTCATGTGACTTTCATGTAAACACTATTCTTCCCATTGCTAATACATAGTCTGCGTAGCGTTTAGAGCCAGACCAGGGAACTAAAAGCAAATCAGCCTGCGCTTTAGCGTGCTTCCCTCCAATAAAACAAGTGAATTAAGTTTTGAAGTTTTGTGGAACAGTGGTGGCGACAGAAATGGCAGGAGAGATAGAGAGGCGTGGCTGCATCCCAGCCGAAATAACCCAGTTTTATATTCATTTCTTGATAGCGACACGTCAGATTAAAATAAAAATACCGATGCCGATGTATGTAAAAATTCCAAATATCGGTCCCGATAATCGGGCCGGCCGATAATTGGTCAATCTCTATGTTCGTCATTCGGAGAAAACCCATGCAGGCATGGGGAGTGCATGCAACACCTCTCAGATGGAAAGAGTTTCAAGTGACCAATAAACAAATAGGGTTAGGGGGATCGTAGGGGATTGGGCTGATGTATATGTCATGCAAATGAGCACCTAGCTCCCCAGGTTTATGAAAAACTTTGAGGCTGAATTTCTCAGGAAAGTAGTTTGAGGGGTGCTGAAATTGACATTGCCATATTCCCTTCAGATATTTTGTGCTGCGATTTAAATTGCCGTATCTTCCGATATGTTCTGATTGCCATCATTGGAAAGCTTAGAAACTACACTTTCAGAACAAATATAAACCCCCCCCAAAAATGTAAATGAATAACTCTAAGTGTCGCTCGGGAGAGGTGTTGCTGGAAAGGAAACAAACTGAAATGGCCGTGAAATCTATTACCACAAAAGTAAATGTATGGGTGCATAGCATATATTATTAAGGCACACGAGCTACGACTACGAAGATGTGTCACTATAAAATTATGAAGGCGTATGGGCTTTTTCATTTGAACACTACAGGCCTCCAATCAACTGAAGACAGTGCAGAGTCGTGTGTATTTCTTTAAATCCGCTGTTTGTTTTTGTTAGTCGACGTGGGTTGACAGTTCCATTTTCAGTCTCCGGCGTCATCTATTGGCCACTGCAGCTAAATAAAATGAAATGACATGACATGAAATTAAATTAAATTTAAAAAAAAAACCTTACTCGCATTAATTTATTATTTTTATTATTATTATTATTATTATTATTATTTTTTTTTACATATTTCTTTTAAAATAGAAAAGCAAAAATACAGGTTGATTTTCTTTTTTGTTGTCAGGAACGAGTCAGGAAAAGTTGAATAACGGTTTGATTGTCAATTTTCATTTGTAAAAGGAAATAGAGTACAGCACGGGACAGAAATCGAAAAAAAATGGCCTGAATATGTTTTGTATTGGCGGAAGTTGTCACCGACAAGAACAGTGCTCATGGTGGCCAGTAGAAGGCGAGAGTGTGATGCCTGGATATGCCAGCCGTCGGAAAACACAGAAGAAGAAGAAGAACCAGCAGAAGAAGAAGAAGAAGAAGCACAAGAAGAAGAAGAGGGGGAATAAATGAGATTCCTAGGCTGTATGGTGTGGGAGGGAGAAAGGTCCAATGAAGACAATATAATGTTCCATCTGTAGCTCAAAAGTGCTTACTGCGTACCGTTAATTTGATCTCTCCCACAACTGTAGGCTATTTGTTAATCCCCCTCGTTCTTCTTCCGTGTTTTCCTACGGTTGGGCATGTGGACGCACCACGGTGTCGCCCTCTACTGGCCAGCATGAGCACCGTTCTTGCCGGTGACAACCTCTGCCAATCCAAAACAAATACAGGGCACATGTGTCCCGTGCTATATTCTATTTTCGTTTTAGAAATGAAAATTGAAAATCAAACCGTTATTCAACGTTCCCGTACTCTTACCGGACAACAAAAAAAGAAAATCAAGCTTTATTTGAATTTTATTTTTCTATTTTAAAACGCATAACAAATAACCAGTCGTTTTTCAATTAAAAAAAAAATCAATTCAAGTTTCCATTAAAAAAAATAAAAATAATAATAATAACAAATATTAATACATCTGTTGATGTTGTGGTATTAGTGGCAGATTTCAATAAGAGACAAAAGACCACTAGGTGGGGATAAAAGCTAGAGTATGCTTATAAAACTGAAGCGCCACTCTCACGTGTCGATAAATCTAAATTCGAGGAGAGAGGCGTTCAGAATAAGTGATGGAAGACGGATACAAAATCAATAAAATAAATACAAATCTATCGGATACCGTATATACTGACCTCTCAACCACCACCGTAGAACACACTTATTTAATCAGTATCTATTTTATATTTTCAACCAAAATATGTGCATCATGTGTACACAGTGATTAACAGTTACAAGAAATAGAAACCCACAGAGAGGATTACCCTTTCAACGACCACAACATCATCAACAACAACAACAACAACAACAACAAAACGCCCAACCCTTTTCTTATTGTTTTGGGGAATATTATTTTTTTTTTATTAGCTTTTGTTGGGAACAATGCATTGTCTAAAGCCATAAACAGTCTAATTCTGGTTCGAAATCTTAATTGCCCAAAACTAAAATGAACTGACCGGTAACGTGAAACAAAACAAAAACAAAAAAACCCGAATGCATAATTTAGGACCGAATGAACAACCGTTAGAATGATTTGCTTCACACCCAGAGAATGAAGCAAATCGTTCCATTATAAGTGAAGCTTCGGGATGAAAGCAAAGCATGGGAATGGTCTCAAAACAAAAGAAGGTCTCCATAGGGGGGATTACAATTATCAAGGCCGCAGACAGTGAAGCGATCAGAGAGGGATAACTAACAGAAATCACGTTTAGTGAAATGGGATAGAATTTGAACAATAAAAAAAAAAAAAAAAAAAAAAAAAAAAAGGGAAATGCATATTGTTTTAGCTGTATTTTATTTTGGAACATGCTAATTATGTCAGCCACAACGAGTCAGCTAAATTGTTATCTCTCGAAAAGATTTACTGGATGCTGTAAAGGCGTGAAGCTTTTTTAAATGAATTAATTAAGCGATCACAGTAATTACTGTTTATCTTGTCCTTAATAAGCCCAAAGGCAAAAAAAAAAAAAAAAAAAAAAATGCACTCAACCAAATTACACCCAGAAGACAAAAAACTGACTTCTGGACCAAGAAGCCTATGAGCACGCAGAAATGAAAATGAAATCAAACAGATTTGACGTTTTTCCTGTTAAAATGCGATCATTATGAGCAGCAGTGTAATGCATATAAACCCAGCACACCACGTCACAAATAGGCAACTGAACCATTTTATCTACAATTTCACTTTCTGTCTGTCGAATTGAGCTGACATTTACAGCTCATATCTTGTCGTATTTCATCACGCAATGGGCTAAAAGCAGAATAGTGCTCTATTACCACCATTTGAATGCAGTGACACATCCCCTTTCGAGTCATTTTGCCAACAAAATAAAAATATATCTTCATATATATAATATTTATATTTAATTAATATGTCTATACAGTATTATACACTGCATTTATATATTTCATATATTTGAAAATCCATATTTATTTATCAAAACAAATTTCATAAACATGTGCATTGAAGGTTTAGATGTAAACTAGGGGGCTGGTCAAATATTTGTGCACCTTCATGGGGGGGGGCTTAGTTTATTGCCCCTTCAAAACTGATTGATAGTGGGTTTTCAGTTATTCTATGAAAATGCTATGATATGACCGACATTTTCCTCACTTTATTTCAGACCTGTTACAAAAAAGAATCGAGCATTCTGCTGACAATCCTTTCGGAGTAATCAAATATAAGCGGGAAATATATTCTTGCTTGGTTAAAGAGCAATTATAAGAGAACATTTGACATTTCACTTCATAATGAAGGACCAATTGCTTTCCTCTTTTCGATAATCAACAGTATTTTTCCTAAATTCACATTGTGCATATAGGAGGAAACTGCATTTTTTTTTTTTTGTCGACAAACATTTTTAGTGAGCCAATTTCAAACACAAATATAAAAACATTTCAATTTAAACTCGGCATTTCTTGCATGAAAAATATAAGGTATTAATTATTTAAAAAAAAAAAGAGGCACACGTTTGTCATCTTGTCATAAAGGTACAATTTTATCCAACTGGGGTATACATATTGTCAAGTCGAGTCGAAAGTCATCAAATTCATGACTCGAGTCCAAGTCATGTGACTTGAGGCATTTACTGTACAATGTATTTCGTGTATGCTGGATGAAATGCATTGGTTTTCATATTGCATATTTCCTTACAGACACACACACACACACACACACACACATTCTCTCTCTCTCTCCCTTTCTCCCCCTCAGACATTTATCTAAATAGACGCCCTCTAATTAATGTGTCTGGCAGCCTTATTATTCTTTGAGGGTGATATTTTCCTGTGATGAAAGGCAGAGAAGGTCAATTTTAACAGAGACCCTTGGGAGAAAACAGGACAAGTCGAGGTGCGTGTGTGTACACACGCTCGTGTGTATTTGCGTGTGTGTGCGCGTTACTTCTGCGCGCTCTGTGTGCTCATAAAAACAATTAGGAATAAATTAGTTTTACTGTGTAGTTGTGTTGCGATGGGGTATCATACTTTCACGAGACATTGCGACTGCTCATTTGACTTAACTTTACTGTACTGTTTGGAAGGAAGAGAAACTGAATAGCAAGTATGTTTTTTTTTACGTGTAGAGTGGTTGGATCTGTCCCATTCTGAATACTGTACATTCTATTTGTGCCACGATGGAAGACGACCATTTTGACGATTTTTTTTTTTAATGCATAGGACTGAAATAATGTAATCTGCCTTTGCAATGTATCTTTATTAATTTTGAATTCCATGCATGACTAACGAGATAAGAAATTGGATTTATTCCATTACGAGTCACTGCAACACACAAGCTAATGGGAGTTTGTTTTTAGACTTACACCTAATCTCTGAATTCCCTTTGCTGTCAGGCGTAGGATATCTCATTTTTATTTTAAAATATCAGAAATACATGTTTGGGATGATAATCATGTACGAGAATGAACTATAGCCCATTTTCCCACGGATTAGATAATCGGTATATCGTCTGCATTCATAGGCGTGATCCTCACTGATTGTCTCGGAAGTCAGCTAGAGTGCGAGCGACTGGCTGAAACCTGTAAGTGAACAGACTTGCATTTAGCAGTGGCCAATCAATGTTGTAATTGCAGAGCGACACTGATGGATTCTGAGCGGTGAGGGGAGGTTGTTTGCTGGCACCATATTGATTTCCCTCAGAGCAATTAGTTAGCTTCTTCCACATTAGGGTGGTCGTCTCCAGCCGTCTGCCCCTGCGACACAGAGATGAATACATGTGCTTTGACTGCGTACATGCCGTATAGAACCAGATGGGGGGCCATTTGGAAAGCGGATCGTGCCGATAATAACAGCAACATTTTGTCACGTTTAGCTTCAAACAGTGGTTCAAAAAACCGCCGTGGCTTTTTTCGAGTCGCTTTTCGGCACATTGAGAGCAATATTTGTCAACTTCAATGGTTAACTGCAAATACTTAATGTTACACATAGATCTTGAATCTAAACCTGATATGTACATTTAAATATACAATTTAAATCTAAATCTTAAATACTGAATGTAGCGTTCAATATAAATACTAACTGTAAATGTTAAATGTATATCTGAACATAAATCTTAAATCTAAACGACATGTACATATTAAATCTACATTTTAAATATATATGTACAAAATCTTACATATATATCTAAATATAAATATTAAATCTTATTGTTAAATAAAATCTAAATATAACGGATGGATGGATGATTTTCCAAACCAATTATACTCACTGGGCGTCGTGGGCGTGCTGGAGCCTATCGCAGCTATCTTCGGGGCGAGAGGCGGGGTACACCCTGAACTGGTCGCCAGCCAATTGCAGGGCACATAGAAACAAAAAACAACCATTTGCACTCACATTCCCACCTACGGACAATTTTGAGTCCTCAAATAACCTGCCATGCATATTTTTGGGATGTGGAAGGAAACCGGAGAACCAGGAGAAAAACCTAGGCAGGCACGGGGAGAGCATGTCAACTCCACACAGGCGAGGCCAGATTTTAACCTGGATCTTCAGAACTGTGAGGCAGATGTGCTTACGAGTCGTACACCGTGCTGCCCCAAAACATTTAGATTGAACATGTCATATTTGTATTTAATATATATATATATATATATATATATATATATATATCCCTAGCTCTAGGGACGTGGAATGTCACCTCTCTGGCAGGGAAGGAGCCCGAGCTGGTGTGTGAGGTCGAGAAGTTCCGACTAGATATAGTCGGGCTCGCTTCCACACACGGCTTGGGCTCTGGTAACAGTCCTCTCAAGAGGGGTTGGACTCTCTTCCACTCTGGAGTTGCCCACGGTGAGAGGTGCCGAGCAGGTGTGGGTATACTTATTGCCCCCCAGCTGTACGTTGGGGTTCACCCCGGTGGACGAGAGGGTAGCCTCCCTCCGCCATCGGGTGATGGGACAGGTCCTGACTGTCGTTTGTTCCTATGGACCAAACAGCAGTTCAGAGTAGTCCTTGGAGTCTCCCCACCAACAAAAGTTTTTGGAGTCCTTGGAGAGGGTGCAGGAGAGTGCTCTCGCTGGGGCCTCCATCGTTCTGCTGGGGGACTTCGATGATCACGTGGGCAATGACAGTGAGACCTGGAAGAGCGTGATTGGGAGGAACGGCCGCCCCGATCAGAAGCCGAGTGGTGTTCTGTTATTGGACTTTTATTGGACCACGGATTGTCTATAACGAACACCAGGTTCAGGCATTAAGGTGTCCACACGTGCACTTGGCACCGGGACACCCTAGGTCGCAGTTTGATGATCAACTTTGTGGTCGTGTCATGGGACTTGCGGCCACATTTCTTGGACACTCGGTTGAACAGAGGGGCGGAGCTGTCAACTGATCACCACCTGGTGGTGAGTTGGCTCCAATGGTGGGGGAAGATGCCGGTCTGCCCTGGCAGGCCCAAACGTATTGTGAGGGAAGGTCTGGCAGAATCCCCTGTCAGAAGGAGTTTCAACTCCCACCTTTGGCAGAACTTCACACACATCTCGGGGAAGACAGGGGACATTGAGTCTGAGTGGACCATGTTCCGCGCCTCTATTGCTGAGGCGGCTGACCGGAGCTGTGGCCGTAAGCTAGTTGGTACCTGTTGTGGCGGAAATCCCCTGAACCGGTTGGTGGACACCAACGGTGAGGGATGCCGTCAAGCTGAAGAAGGAGTCCTATCGGGCCTTTTTCGCCTGTGGGACTCTGTGGGAAATTTTGGTCCACCGTCCGGCGTCTCAGCAGGGAAAGCAGTGCACCCTGCCCCTCGGGGAGTCCTGTGGGGGCTGCTTCGGCAGTATGGGGTACTGAACCCCCTGTTCGGTCCCTGTACGACCGGTGTCAGAGCTTGGTTCGCATCGCCGGCAGTAAGTCTGACTCGTTTCCGGTGAGGGTTGGACTCCTTTAAGGCTGCCCTCTGTCACCAATTCTGTTCATAACTTTTATGGACAGAATTTTTAGGCGAAGCGGCTGGGATGAGAATCACCACCTCCAAATCTGAGACCATGTTCCTCAGTCGGTTAAGGGTGGCGTGCCCTCTCCTGGTCGGGGATGAGATCCTGTCCCAAGTGGAGGACTATCTGGGGTCTTGTTCACGAGTGAGGGAAGAATAGACGGGAGATCGACAGGCGGATCGGTGCAGCGTCTGCAGTGATGCGGACTTTGTATTGGTCCGTTAAAGAAGGAGCTAAGCCGAAAGGCGAAGCTCTCGATTTACCGGTCGATCTATGTTCCTACCCTCACCTATGGTCACGAGCTGTCGGTCGAGCTGTGGGTCAGATGAGGTGGCTGGGGCATCTGATTCGCATGCCTCCAAGATGCCTCCCTGGTGAGTTGTTCCGGGCACGTCCCACCGGGTGGAGAGCCCGGGGACGGCCCAGGACACGCTGGGGAGACTATGTCTCTCGGCTGGCCTGGGAACGCCGCGGGATCCCCCCCGGAAGAGCTCGAGGAAGTGGCTGGGGAGAGGGAAGTCTAGGCGTCCCTGCCCCGCAACCCGTCCTCGGACAAGCGGTAGAAAATGGATGGAGGGATGGATTTATTATTTATATTTAAATCTAGATTTAGATTTAAGATTTAGGTGTCAAATTTAATATTTGGAGTTAACTATTTAAGATGACAAATATTGTTCTAAATGTGCAAAATAGTGACTCGAAAATTCACACCATTGTTTTAAACAGTGTGACAAAATGTTGCTGTTACTTTTAGCGTGAGCCGCTTGACAATACATACTGTATACAGTGTGTATGTATTGCTTGCAGATTTGAACATCTAGCTAGCAAGCGAATAATACTGTATTGTAAAAAAATTGACCACTGATGAGGAAAAGTTTGTTGGAACACTATAAGAGGTCAAAATCCCCTCTCAAAAACTCACTTCATGTGGGATTTATTATTATTATTATTATTATTATTTTACTTTCCAGCAGTTTAAAGTGCAACTAATAGTTATTGTTATGCTTTCAATTTCAGCCCATGCATTATCACAACCATGCTTTACATAGTAGTTGCTGGTCTTCAAACAACAACAACAAACAAAACAAAAAAACACAAAGGTGGAACATACGCGATAGAATACAATACTTCTTGTAGATAATTCACTGCCACTTCTACTCCTAAAGAAGTCTCTTTACTATTTATTATCCGATCTCTGCTGAGTTGAACATGCATGTCTGGTATTGATTTGGACACTTATTTGCTATAGGTTTCTTTCACCGTTGCCGTGGAATTAACAAGGTAAAAGGTCAAAGATGAGTCCATTCACGCGTGACAACGTGTCCACCCAGCCTCAATAATGGAACCACTTGAGATCACTGCACTTCTTTTCCTGCAAACTGCTATCACCTCAAATAGTAAATGCATCTCTAACTATAATGATCCTGTCTGAAAAGGAGAGTATCGGGTACTTAGTTATTCATAGCTGGATTAGATTTAGCCCTGTCACTGTCAAATCTTTTTAGAATCGATTCATTTGATTGATTCTTGATCAAATAATAATCGGTCCCCCACTATTACAGTTTTTATTTATTTCTTTTTACGACTAAAATGCATTTTAGTCGCATTTACGAGGGATGGACTTCAATCCTAAAACTGCATAGGTTGCTTGCTAAGTGTATGGTATAAAGTTGATTTACAGAATTTGAGATGCAGTTAACAGTAAAGCTAAATGTGGGCTCACTAATTGGCTAGCTGGAGGTCACTGTCGCGTGTTGTATCTTAAGACGAACAGTGAGCCTTAAAATAGTGTAACGTCTATCTAATAACCCTTGTGTAATTCTGCCTTGACTACTATTAAGATTGGGAAAAAAAAAAAAAAAAGAGTGACGGGACGAACATGTAATTTCTACAGAAAATGAAAAGAATCCTTTCTGGTAACTTTGCACGTTTCTTTTTAACTAGTTTTCTTTCCCATACCACATTTACATATTTATTTCAGCAGCCCAATTACCACTGGGTGGATGTATCTGCATTTCATTACCAGTCTACTGTAATAGATTTTAATCTATTGTTCTCTGCATTCATTTTCCTAAGACTAATGAGAATGTGACACACACACACACACACACACACGCACACACACACACACACACCACACGCACACAATGTGGGCTATATTCATCCTTTAATTCCGAAACTATCACATTGAGATTCTAGTAAGAAGGGAAAAATAAACATTTTCTTCCAGCACTTTCTCCCCTTTTCTTTATTGTATTCAACAAAGGCAGTTGATTAATCCAAAGGGGAAAGAGAGGTAAAAGAAAGAGAGAATAAGTGAACAACAAAGAAAAGCAGGGAGTCGCAGGATGAACGAAAAGGGCCTGTCAAAGCAGTTTTGCGCTTCATCTCATTTTTCTTTGAGAACTACAGGATAGAAAAAAAGAAATCAATTATGGAGCACACCTGAATATTATTTCAAGCTCCCAGCCAGCCACTCTAGTCCCTGCCTGTCCCCTAGAAAACCAAATTACTCAGCAAACTTATCGCTTGCTGTAGCAGGTCTGGTATTAAAGAAAACAATCAAGCAGGACTGGATTAATCTCTGACTAAGCACCTTATCTTTAACTTGCACCTTTGTTATTTTCTGATGAGCTGCTCTTTCCCCCCCCCCCCGTCACATTGTACCATACCTCACTGCCCCCTTTCATTTTCTCCATGGGCCACAGTAGAGGACCTTTCAGTTTATTAAAAAAAAACCTTTATTTGTGAAGAACAAAAAGGCAGCGACGGTAAACAATAAGGTCAGGCAATCTCTCTGCTGCCAGCAGTCACTCACCTGATATTTGGAGTTTTATCAGTGCAGGGAAAGGATTTGCTGTAGGTGAGAGAGATGGACAGTATGGCTGACACTGAGGCTGCAGTGTGAGGGGTGGGGGTGGGGGGGAAGAAAAGAAAAAAAACGCTGATTGACGTATATCAACGTCCAGCGAGTGATCTTTGGATGTCTCTACATATCAAACGAAAAGAGGCCCCTGGTCGCAGAAAACCTTGGCTGGATTATGTCAACAGAGGGCAACACTGCACACACGCAAACTATTAAGTACTCACTGTTAAATACTAATATGCATCGACAAATGCAAAAGAAGCACAATACTTCGAAAGCCTTGCTGCTGCACGGTCTGTGGCTGATGGAGTGGAATAGAACAGACGACCTTTCCTGATTGCTGCTTGTTACTCACCGCTGAACTGCCATCGCCACCGTTTGTCCTTGACAGCCCAGACAGGCGTCTTGCCTGAACACAGGAACACATCTAAAACGCTACCCGTGGCAAAGATCATGAGATAGAGAATAAAGACGAAGATAAATGACAATATGCGTGTCAAGTCAAGTTTATATATTTGAATCCCAGAGTCTCAAAGGGCTTCACAGGCCCACAGTTGACAAAGACTGACAACATCCCCTGAACTAAACACGCCAATTGGGCAAGGAAAAGTTCAAAACCCCATTTGGGAAAAAAGGAAGAAACCTTGAGATGGGACCGCAGAAGGAGGGATCCCCCTTTTAAGGATCACCAGGATGCAATGGATGTAGAGTGGACAACATTTATCATCTTATTGTGTGTGTCCAAAGGTAAATTGTGAATTCTTCATGGAACTGGGTATGGTCTATATATAACAAATGATCTTCCATTTAAAAAAATAATAATAACGTTCAGCTTCTCAAAATACGATTAGGCCTTGAAGCAGTGTCATCATATTACCTCTGTCAAGGAGATGTGTTGCAGGTTTCATTGATCCATTTTCTATGCTGCTTAGCCTATTCAGGGTCACAGACCCTGCTGACTTTGGGTGAAAGGAAGCGAAAGTGAAAGGACTGCTTGCCAGTTAATCACAAGGCACATGTAGAGACAGACAACCATTGAAACTAACACCATCACTGTGTATTGACTCAACCACACTTACTTGCGTGGAAGTCAGGCGAGTAAACCACTAAGCCAGTAGGCCTCAATAGGAGGCCACCTATCTATGGACCCCCGAACCGTTGAGGACTACAATTAGCACCGCACGGTGTGCCGTCGACTAAGCCACTCATCGGGTATGTGCTGCTGTGGCACAACAGCGCAGCGCCATGGCAAAGAGATTGGTGGCGCACGAGGTGGGCTCTGTGCCGCCAAAGACCACGTGTTGTATGTACTTAGGTTGGGTCGGCATGTGTCATTTTTGGAGCAGTGCGCAAACTGTGCATATTATTGAAACCTACTGTTGACACTTCACCAGCTGTGGGAGCCCATACTATATTTTACAAAAATGGCGATGTCGTCTGCAGTCTTGATCAGTTTTGCGGCTTGATGGCTGGAGGTGCAGCACTTGGTGTACAGGGAGAAAGTAAACAGCCCTGAGGAGATCAGGTGTTGTGGTCTGAAGTCATTTAAAATTGTATTTGAGTACCCTGCTACAACTTCATTTTGAAAATTTTGAGGATTTTTTTTTTTTTTTTTCCAGTTCTGTCTGCAGCGTGCACCCTTCCAGTTCTTTGTTCCATAAAGTGACATAGTGTGGTCATTACAAATCGTGATTACATCAGCATAAATATATTTTAAAATGATATTGGAGATGTTGTTCATCAATTAAGATGAGTGAGCACGCTGCAGAGGAAGCCATTCAAGACTAAATCATAACTATATCACCACTTTGATTCACTTTTGATTTGCATGTATTTGCCAGCATGTAAGTCAAAGCTTGGCTGTTTTGAATCATGACCACATCTGTTCTTTCGCCAAATTTTAGTCCTTCCATCACTTTTGTAATTGTCCCAACATTTTTAAAGCTCGTCTCTGGACTTTTCATCAAATTGGCCCGATGATAGCTGGGATAGGCTCCAGGATGCCCGCGACCCTAGTGAGGAGAAGCGGCTCAGAAAATGGATGGATGGACATTCCAAATGGTTGATTTGGTTAGCCTTGTTTTTCACTGATAGACAACTCAGCACACATTTATTGTTTAAATAATTCATGTAATAGTCAGACTTGGGATGCAACGCAAAGGGGGCACAAGCCCAGCGCACACTGTGGGCCGGTCTCAGGCTCAGATAAACGCAGAGGGTTGCATCAGGAAGGGCCTCCATCTTAAAAATTGGTCAAACAAATGTGAGTGTTCATCCAAGGAATTCCTATACCGGATTGATCGTGGCTTGGGTGATTAACACTTAATATCCAAGTGGAGCAAAAAGGTCCACTGTTTGAAAGTGTCGCGGCTCTGTACGCAGTGAAAACAGCATCAGCAGCAAGTGAAAGCCACTGGAGGAATGTAAGAAGTCAAAGACTATTAATATAGTCATGGAAAAAATATTAGACCACATGTTTTTCATTACTGTATAAATTACATACCTCCCCCCACGTGATGGGCTGCATTCTTCCAAGCGGCCCTGCTGTGAGACTACCACGAGAAGACGTCCAGTGGACCCTGAACTAATTCACATCTACCCTAGAAATCTGAACTCCCAAGCGTCAAAGGCCCCCAGGTGTTTTCACCGGACCATCTGTCCTTGAACAGCAACAATTGCTGGGACAAGGCGACACCCGCTGGCATTGAGAGCTACTGCAAAGCTGAATCAGGGACTCTCATTTGATGTTTAACCAAAGGAAAATTTCTGTTTTGATATTTTACGAACTCTGCAGAATTATTCCAAATGTATGCCTTGATGTCTGTGTCAGTGTGTCAACTTTACAAGCGCAGGTGCAAAAGTTTGAGAACTGTTTGTCTTGGTTTGACTCCAAGGAGCATGACATGCCCCGAGGTATTTAACTTCTGACTTCCGCCTTCTTGCGTTTTTCTCTCTTGGTGTCCTGGCTGGCTAACCAGACTACAATATTAGTGCATAATAATTTTGGGGAAATTACTAGCTTCACACAAAATCATAACTTTGTCCTCTCTCTCTCTCTCTCTCTCTCTCTCTTTCTGTCTCTCTCCCTCTCCCGTCCGGACAGGACGTGTTAAACGCTCGCGTTTTCGACTTTATTCCAACACGCGATGTTCTATTTCCCTCTTCGTACGCCTATTTTCATTCTTTTGATCATTATTAGTGTTATTTTCTTTCTTTAGTTAGTCCCCTTTGTGTGCTTCCCTCTAGATCCCTTGTAGATGTCATTAAATATTCTATAAAATTCCACTCTTGGTTGTGTTTTGTGTGGGTTGAGTTTAACAGTGAACCTCTGGTGTCTAGGACTCAAAATTTCGTAAAATGTAGCAACCTTCAGATTATGAGACTGATAAAAAGGTTTCTCACCACTTTCGCTCATTTTATACGTACAAAAAGTGACGTGGTTCCCCTTTACGAGACAAATTAGTTTGATTTTAACGATTAAAGCGGAAATCAGACTAATCCAGGCATTTACCTTCCTTCGTATCTTTTTCCAAATTAATTACATTTTAATTTCAAAGAATATACGCTACATATGTATATATATATATATATATATATATATATATATATATATATATATATATATATATATATATATATATATATATATACACATATGCAGGCATTGATCGAATTATTAAACAAAAACACTAATGTTCAGAATGGGGTAATTCCATTATTACATTATTTTTCAAGATTTGAATTAATAAAAATAAATATCCCGCGACCCTAGTGAGGATAAGCGGAACGGAAGATGAATGAATGAATGAAAATAAATATAAAAGTTGAAGTTGCTTTGTTAGTTTTCATTCCACTGCTTTTAGGGTTGGCGGCACGGTGGCCCGACTGGTTAGAGCGTCTGCCTCACAGTTCTGAGGACTGGGGTTCAGACCCTGGCCCCCACTTTGTAGAGTTTGCATGTTCTCCCCGTGCATGCATGGGTTTTTTCCAGGCACTCCGGTTTCCTCCCACATCCCAAAAACATGCATGGTAGGTTAATTGAGAACTCTAAATTGCCCGTAGGTGTGAATGTGAGTGTGAATGGTTGTCTGTTTGTATGTGACCTGCGATTGGCTGGCAACCAGTTCAGGGTGTACCCCGCCTCCTGCCCGATGATAGCTGGGATAGGCTCCAGCACGAACCCGAGTTAGGAGAAGCGGCTCAGAAAATGGATGGATGGATGGATGCTTTTAGGGTTAGGGATGAGTGTTAGGTTTTTTTTTTTAGATTTTTGCCACAGTAACGTTTCAGTTCCAGTATCGACGTATATTTTATGAAGGTATAGTATCGAAGTCAGAACAGACTACAAAACAGACAACACTAGTTAGCACTTGGGTCAATGAAGCTTACTGGAAATTTACCTTACATGTCTATCATTTTAAGAGGAAACTGGAGTAGAACATCCAACTCTACGCAGTAGAGGTTCTTCCTGTCATTGTTGAGCTATAAGGACCTACAGTGGAGCACTGATTCACCATTTTCACTTTGACTCGAGTGGGGGCTCTGGTCTCATTTCTTCCTTGCTCAACTGCATCTTTTACTTTTTATCTGTCCCTCTCCTCCTCTCAGCATCCTCCACAGGGTCTCATTGCCACATGTGAGTATTGTTTGATGTCGTTATAGAGGTAAATAGACGTGGCAAACACTTGACACAGTTGTTAAACAGAGAGTGTCTAAATGTCTCCTAACTCGACATCAAACACTATGTTAATGTCTGTTGCATTAGTGATAGAGGGCGCAGCAGAGAGGAGGAAGTGTACATAACCAACCACGGTGACATAGCACAGCTCAAAAAAAAAAAAATCAGGGCACAACTCAAAAAAGAAAAATAAATAATACACACATTTTCATAAAAAAGCTTGCTGTTGCAGAAAGATTTGTCCCTATGTAAGAATGTATGAAAGTTGCTTTAGTGCCTGCATTCATACTGTATAAAGCAGCCCCCTCACTAGAGTTGATGTCTCCCTTCCCCCAATCAAATGTTTTACTGTTACTACTCACTAGATAAACTCCCTTAATACAACTTCCATCCATCCATGAGGAGGGGTACACTGAACTGGTTGCCAGCCAATTGCAGGGCACATATAAACAAACAACCATTCGTACTCATATTCACATCCATCCATCCATCCATCCATCCATTTTCTGTTCCGGTTTGTCCTCACTAGGGTCGCGGGCGTGCTGGAGCCTATCCCAGCTATCATCGGGCAGGAGGCGCGGTACACCCTGAACTGGTTGCCAGCCAATCGCAGGGCACATAGAAACAAACAACCATTCACACTCACATTCACACCTACGGGCAATTTAGAGTTGTCAATTAACCTACCATGCATGTTTTTGGGATGTGGGAGGAAACCGGAGTGCCCGGAGAAAACCCACGCAGCCACGGGGAGAACATGTAAACTCCACAAAGGTGGGGCCGGGGATTGAACCCGGGCCCTCAGAGCTGTAAGCTCTAACCAGTCGGGCACCATGCCTAGCTAAATAATAATGTTTGAAATTTGGTGTGTCAAGTCCCCCTTCTGCTTTACCTTTCTGTAGGGTAGCTAGCTTGTACCCCGCCTCCTGCCCGATGATAGATGGATAGGCTCCAGCACGCCCGCGACCCTAGTGAGGAGAAGCGGCTCAGAAAATGGATGGATGGATGGATTATTTAGCGAGCCAAATACAGTACCTCATTAAAAGGGTACATCCTAATGTTAAACAACAATCTTGGTTGGAACTAGAACATAATGACTGTAATTGCACCAAACTTTCAGGCTTCCCATTTATCAGCTGAAGTCTCAAACATCACAAAAGTTTTAAGAATTTGATTATTGCTGCCACTTTATTGGCTTGGTGGAAAAGTCTAGTAATCACGCAATCTCAGTCAGCACCATATTATTCCCCCCTGATCTGACACAATTCTGATTTTGAGATTAACCAAATACCCCTTTACTGCAGCACATGGGAACAAAGTGGAATTGATCGTCTACTGTCACGTTTGGGGAGTAGCTGGATCCAAGAGGAGGCGGAGGCAGATGTAAATTGATGAAGTTTATTGAGGAAAGGTAATGGCGGTGGTCCTAGGTGGGTTGGCAGGCAGTGGCGTGGACAGGCGGCTGGCTTGGTGGTAGGAATGACATGGATCAGGAACGTGGGGGAAAACACTGAGAACAAGGAGACATAGGAGTCAAAACAGGGAACGATGAATAGAGTGACTTATGTTAGGTAAATGGGCCGTGGTACCGCTGGAAGTAACTGCAGGGCATTATATGACAGTACCCCCCCTCTCAACTGCCAGGCTTCCCCAGGTGAGGCGCGTAGAAGTCGTCCAAAAGGGTATGATCGAGTATAAGCTTCCGGGAAATCCAAGACCGCTCCTCCGGCCCATACCCTTCCCAGTCGACCAGGTACTGGAACCCCCTCCCCCTAGGAGGATGCGGACAAATTTGTTAGCCATCTGTCATCCATCGCTCCCACGGCGCTCGCAACTTCACTTTGAACGCCCTGTTTACACCGATGTCCAGCGGTTGGAGTTCATTAATCTATTGCTCGAGTTGGTCTTCCAACTCGGGCCACCTCGCCTTGTTTCCTCGTTTTGTTTTACTTTTTTTCCCACGGAAACTCAGCTTCATCTTCTTGACTTGGCGAAGCTCGTTTTCCTGCTTCCTCCACTTGCGAATCATGGATTCTTTGATCTTGAATTCTCTCGCGGCTGCTCGATTCCCAAGTTCCTCCGCATAACTGATAGCTTGCAGTTTAAACTGTGCTTCGTAAGCGTGTCTCTTCGTAGGTGCCATTTTCTGGGGTCCTTAGCCAAACCGATGTTGTTTTGCACAATGTACATACCGGCGAGTTTTCGACTGCGGCCAAGCCAACCTCGACTCATAAAGTAGCAGTCAAGCCAGCCGCCCCTAATTTTGTTCATACTAGGCATTACGGTAATAGGTCGCCAACTCGCGGCGAAAGCCACCTTCAAAATAAAAGCTTCCCAATAATATGGACGTCTGTGCTCTTCGGTTAAGGAATGCAACCAGCAAAGTTAATTTGAATCGTGAGATACATTAAAAAATTTAGTTTATTTGATATTTTAGGAAAAATAAATGATAAATGGACTGCACTTATATAGCACTTTATCTACATCATCACTGTGCCCTAAGCACTTTACAAAGCCTCACATTCACACACATTCATAAACCAATGGGCGACTGCTGCCATGCGTGGCGCTGCCAGGCGGACTGGGAGCAAATTAGGGTTCAATGTCTTGCCCAAGGTGGCACGGTGGCCGACTGGTTAGAGCGTCAGCCTCACAGTTCTGAGGTGCGGGGTTCAATCCCCGTCCCCGCATGTGTGGAGTTTGCATGTTCTCCCCGTGCCTGCGTGGGTTTTCTCCGGGCACTCCGGTTTCCTCCCACGTCCCAAAAACATGCATTAATTGGAGACTCTAAATTGCCCATAGGCATGACTGTGAGCGCGAATGGTTGTTTGTTTCTATGTGCCCTGCGATTGGCTGGCAACCAGTTCAGGGTGTACCCTGCCTCCTGCCTGATGACAGCTGGGATAGGCTCCAGCACGCCCGGGACCCAAGTGAGGGGAAGCGGCTCAGAAAATGGATGGATGGATGTCTTGCCCAAGGACATTTCGACATGTCGTAGCAGGGATTTGACATTTCGACAGTCGTAGCAGGGATTTGAACCTGTTCTACCTACTGATCCAAACCCACCCCAACATAATCCCATTGGTACTGCAAGACAAGTCCAGATCTGTGTGACAGACCACCAAGGACTTTAACCTTATTCTTCTGGATTTGCGAGGTTTGGCCTCTGGAGATGCTGGGCCTGTTCCCCCCTCGTCCTCTTGGAACCGGTAGTGTCTGTGATGCCATCCTGGGCTATGCCGATCCTGGGGCTGCTCACTGGCCCGGGTACCGGGGTGGTGCGCCGCCGCAGTCGTCGCCCTTCTCTCTCTCGGGTTGTGTGGGGTCCCCGGCTAACTTGGGGCTCACGGTGGGCTGTCAGCACCTCCCACCTCGGTCGGGCCTGCCTTCTGGCCCTGCTCTGGCCACTAGCCTACGGCTGCTTTTGGGTGGGATGGGGTTTGGGGGGCTTCACCCTGGGGTTGGGCGTTGGGGGCGGGTTGGGGCCAGGGCTGGCATTCCGGTTCTCCGGCGGCGGACGGGGCTTGTCTTGACCTAGTTGGGGTTGGTGGCCAGTCGCCTCGGTGCAGCGCTTTGGGTTGGGACTGTGTTGTGGGGGGCTGTCGCGGTGTGGCGCGTCTGGCGCGCTCCGGGCTCTACGCAGCGCTGTGCTTCGGTGGGTTCGGCTCTCGGTCGGCTAGACGGGTGGAGCTGTGGAGTGCATCTGTGCAAGCGTTGGGTCAGCTGGCGGGGTGGATGGCTGGTTGCGTTTTACACCGATCTGTGTGTGTTTTTTTTTGTTTGTGTTTGTTTTGGTGCTTGGGCCGGCGTGGGCGTCAATGGCGGAGGCTTGGCCTGGTGCTGGGGGTCGGGTTGCGGCTTGTGCGTATGGACCATTTGGCATGGTGGGCCAGTCCCGGGTGGCTGCATTGGCAGTGCTGCTTGACTTTTGGCTGGGACATCAATGGGTGTCGGGTTGATTGGAATATTTCCGCACTCATTGCGTTTTGGTTCGTGGGTTTGATATTGGTGCTGCTTTGTGGGGAGCCCCGGGTTGGGTGTTCATTTTGGTCTGTGCCGCGGGCTGCTGAGAGGGTGTTTTATTTGAGCTGTGCGTGTTCCTTTGGCCCGGCTCCCCCGGGGGCGTCGTTTGGGCCCGGGGTGGGGGCCGGGATCGCTCGGATTCTACTTACCCCCCTCTTGTCTGTGGTCTACCGATCGGTAAGGCTTCACTGCTCTGCCGGTCCTTCAATTTTAATGCATCATACACCCATCTGTAGGTGAGGGGCAGGGCCGGGCTGAGGAGGACACATGGCCGAGTTTCCCGGAACTCTGTCCTGCTCTCAGTCCATCCATGCTTCTCTCCCGCTGATTTTTAATGCACTATATACATTCACATATCATTGTGGAGCTGGTTGGCCTGGTTTGGGGTGATGGAGGTGGGTCAATATTGTCCTGTGACCATCTCGCCTCACCCCTATCAGTTTCTCCAATTTGAATGCACTACACCCCACCACACACATTCACGGTACAGGGATAATGGTTGCCAGCCATTTGCTAAAATCGTCAAAGTTATTCCCCCCCCCCCCTCATTAATGTACACACAGCACCCCATATTGACAGAAAAAAACAGAATTGTTGAAATTTTTGCAGATTTATTAAAAAAGAAAAACTGAAATAAAAACAAACTGGTTTGGGGATCCTCTACCATTCCTCCTTGCAGATCCTCTCCAATTCTGTCAGGTTGAATGGTGAATGTTGGCGGACAGCCATTTTCAGGTCTCTCCAGAGATGATCAATTAGGTTTATGTCAGGGCTCTGGCTGGGCCATTCAAGAACAGTCACAGAGTTGTTCTGAAGCCACTCCTTCGTTATTTTAGCTGTGTGCTTAGGGTCATTGCCTTGTTGGAAGGTGAACCTTTGGCCCAGTCTGAGGTCCTGAGAACTCTAGAGAAGGTTTTCATCCAGGATAGCCCCGGTCATCCCAAACGTCTTCCATCTAAGGATTATGGAGGCCACTGTGCTCTTAGGAACCTTAAGTGCAGCAATTTTTTTTTTAACCTTGGCAAGATCTGTACCTTGCCACAATTCTGTCTCTGAGCTCTTCAGGCATTTCCTTTGACCTCATGATTCTCATTTGCTCTGACAAGTACTGTGAGCTGTAAGGTCTTATAAAGACAGGTGTGTGTCTTTCCTAATCAAGTCCAATCAGTAGAATCAAACACAGGAACTACTCCAACTACTACTACTCCAAGGAAGGTCTAGAACCATCTCAAGGATGATCAGTAGAAATGGAAAGCACCCTAGTTAAATATATCAGTGTCAGAGCAAAGGGTCTGAATACTTATGGCTGTGTGATATTTCAGTTTTTATTTTTTAATAAATCTGCAAAGATTTAAACAATTACGTTATTTTCCCGTCAATATGGGTTGCTGTGTGTACATTAATGAGTAAAAAAATTAACATAATTATTTGAGCAAATAGCTGCAACATAACAAAGAGTGAACATTTTAAGGGGGTCTGAATACTTTACATACCCACTGTATGTGCCCTGCGATTGGCTGGTGACCAGTTTGGGGTGTACCCCGCCTCTCGCCCAAAGATAGCTGGTATAGGCTCCAGCACGCCCACGACCCTAGTGAGGATAAGCAGTGCAGAAAATGGATGGTGGATGTTACAAGACACACAAGGAATCTGTCTCCGGTAGTTGGAGCCACTCTAGTATGACAACAAACAGCTACAATGGCAAAATATACATGTAGGACATAAAAAATACAACACAAGTATGGAGAATCATTGAGCAATGAAGTGTACCATGAATGTAGTGATGCAGATACACTATATTGCAAAGTATAGTATTCGCTCACCTGCCTTGACTCACATATGAATTTAAGAGGCATCCCATTCCTCATCCATAGGGTGCAATATTATTTCGGTCCACCCTGTACAACTGTATCAGCTTCAACTCTTCTGGGAAGGCTGTGTGTTTATGGGAATTTTTTTACCATTCTTCCAGAAGCACATTTGTGATGTTGGACGAGAAGGCCTGGCTCTCAGTCTCGGCTCTAATTCATCCCAAAGGTGTTCTATTGGGTTGGGGTCAGGACTCTGAGAAGGTCAGTCAAGTTCAGCCACACCAAACGCTCTCATCCATGTCTTTATGGACCTTGCTTTGTGCACTGGTGCACAGCCATGTTAGAAATGGAAGAACTGTTCCCACAAAGTTGGGAGCATGGAATTGTCCAATCCTGGAGATCACTAATCAGCACCCAACTGTGAAATGTGTCATTATACACACAGGGGCCCTGGATGTTGTCAAGCAGCAATCAGAGGTACTGAAGCGGGATTTCATTGATCTCCTAACAAAAGTGCAATGTCTGGATACTGACGTTTTCATAAGTGGACCTCTCCCAACGGTACGAGTTGGAGATGAACGTTTCAGTAGGCCCAGTCAATTAAATAAGTCGCTCAAAGAAGTGTGTACTGCACTATCCGTGAATTTCAATGGCAATTTCAGCTTTTTTTTGGGAGCGCAGACATCTTCACAAGGCAGTTTCCCTCTAAATAGACAAGGGGTTAAGATGTTGGTTGCCAACATTTTTTACTGTGTATGTCATTCAGTGGCCTGAAAGGAAGACATTGGCTTTGATGACATGGCTGAAGGACAAAAAGATGCAGTTGTTCCCAAATAATCGGAGGAACAAGAGATAAGGCGACATGAGGCACAGATGAATTTATCAGCATTACTCAACCAATCGGAGGAACGAAATGAGATGAGGCAGCACTTTCAATCTCCCACACCCCTCCCTGCCCCTTAGAGCAAAGCCCAATGCAAAACTCATTCTCGACTAGCCCAAATTCCATGTTTGGTCTGACAGACAGGGTGAAGGCTATTGTCAATATTGGAGTCCAGCCCACACCACGCCAAGATCTTCCTCCCATCCCCCCTCGCCTGAAATCACCATCCACTAAGTTGCAAAGGGCGCCTCTCCACCCATGAAGAATTGTATCTGTGAATCTGATTGATATCTGCGGGGTAATAAATCAATGTTGACTAATGACATCATTACAACACACACTGAACAAAAATATAAATGCAACACTTTTATTTTTGCTCCCATTTTATGTGAGCTGGACTCAAAGATCTAAAACCTTTTCGACATACACAAATATTGTTCACAAATCTGTCTAAATCCATGTTAGTGAGCATTTCTCCTTTGTCGAGATAAGTCATCCCACTTCACAGGTGTGGCATATCAAGATGCTCATTAGACAGCATGATTATTGCACAGGTGTGCCTTAGGCTGGTCCCAATAAAAGGCCACTCTGAAATGTGCAGTTTTGCTGTATTGTAGAGGTCTGGGGGGGGTCAGAAAACCAGTCAGTATCAGAGAATCCCAAACATGCTCAATGAGTGACATGTCCAGGGAGTATGCTGGCCACGCAAGAACTGGGATGTTTTCAGGTTCCAGGAATTATGTACAGATCCTTGCAACATGGGGCCGTGCATTATCATGCTGCAACATGAGGTGATGGTCGTGGATGAACGGCACAACAATGGGCCTCAGGATCTCGTCACGGTATCTCTGTGCATTTAAAATGCCATAAATAAAATGCACCAGTGTTTGTTGCCCATAACATACGCCTGCCTCTACCATAACCCCACCACCACCATTGGCCACTCGATTCACAATGTTGACATCAACAAACCGCTCACCCACACGACGCCACACACGCTGTCTGCCATCTGGCCTGAACAGTGAAAACCGGGATTCATCCGTGAAGAGAACACCATTTCAACGTGCCAGACACCATCGAATGTGAGCATTCGTCCACTCAAGTCGGTTACGACGACGAACTCCAGTCAGGTCGAGACTCCGATGAGGACGACGAGCATGCAGATGAGCTTCCATGAGACGGTTTCTGATAGTTTGTACAGAAATTCTCTGGTTATGCAAACCGATTGTTGCAGCAGCTGTCCGGGTGGCTGGTCTTAGACGATCTTGGAGGTGAACATGCTGGATGTGGTGGTCCTGGGCTGGTGTTGTTACACGTGGTCTGCGGTGGTGAGGCCAGTTGGATGGACTGCCAAATTGTCTGCAATGCCTTTGGCGACGGCTTATGGTAGAGAAATGAACATTCAATTCACGGGCAACAGCTCTGGTGGACATTCCTGCAGTCAGCATGTCAACTGCATGCTCCCTCATAACATTTTGCTGTGTGATAAAATTGCATATTTCAGAGTGACCTCTTATTGTGGCCAGCCTATGGCACACCTGTGCAATAATCATGCTGACTAATCAGCATCTTGATATGCCACACGTGAGGTGGGATGGATTATTTCGACAAAGGAGAAATGCTCACTAACACAGATTGAGACAGATTTGTGAACAATATTTGAGGTAAATTACCTTTTGTGTATGTGGAAAAAAATTTTCTATTAAGAGTCCAACTCACACTCAAGGTCACATCTTAGACCTGGTCATCTCTAAGGATTTTGAAATTATATCAATTGACATTAAGGATATGGCTATTTCTGACCATTTCTGTGTATTTTTTTAATTACAGATTCTTCCAAAAGTTCAGACAGCCTCTATGTCTATTAAGAAAAGGTACGTAAATGAGAGTACCGCCACTAAGTTTATGGAGACCACAAACTGTGAATGCTGAGACAGTTGATGAACTTTTGGATAATTTCACAGGGAAAATCTCAGATGTCATGAATGCTGTCGCTCCTATTAAAACTAAGACAATCTTGAGGCGACCTAGAACACCGTGGAGGAGCAATGTAAACACCAGCGAGTATGAATGAAGCAAGCTTGTGCGTCGAGTAGAATGACTTACAGTTCAAAAACAGCGACTCCAAGTTCAGGCCTCATTGTGTGTTGAGCTCTGTGACATCAGTTCACCCTTTTTCATTGATATAGAAGCATATGTCGCCACCTTTTGTTTCCCCCGATAGCTCCGTATAGCGGTCTGCTCAGTGTAGTTGGAAACCGGTCAGCAGTCCGGAAAGATAGAATAAACGAGTGTAATGATACATTGCACATTGTAGTCTGGGTCAAATAAGTCGAGAATGATAAAGCAGAAACGAAAGTGAATGATTACAAATACATTGTATATATTTCAACCGGATGGAGAGAACACAGGTGAGAAAGCTGGACAAAGCAGTCGGGTAAAGCAGAGAGACAGAGAGACAGCTGGTGGAAGCGACCAGTCAGACACAGAAAGGCTTATAACTGCCACATCCTAATTACAATGCACTCACCACACGACAACTCTACAACACTAAAAGGCACACGTCTTGTTCACAACAACCACACCTGAGACATGCAATTTTCTAAAAAGTGGGCTAATTTGAGCCAATGGGAGGTCTGCAGAGATCATTTAACACATAACAATGGCCCTTGTCTCAGACATGTGCACCTGCACCAATTAAGAAGTTACTAATTGGCCAATCCGTAACAGGCGAGACAAAATGCTTGCTCATTTGGGAATTTTTGCTCATTTCTATCTATCTATCTATCTATCTATCTATCTATCTATCTATCTATCTATCTATCTATCTATCTATCTATCTATCTATCTATCTATCTATCTATCTATCTATCTATCTATCTATCTATCTATCTATCTATCTATCTATCTGTCTAAATCAATTTTTTATTACTATATAGTCATGCCATCCGTGCCGCTGCCTTTTGCTCATCATACCAAATTTCCTCTCCCTCCCTCCACTCCTCTCTCGCCCTTGTCTTTCTCTTTGCAGCTGCACACTTAAAGACCCTTGCTGTATTACCCTTTTAATAAAAGCCCAGGCAGGAAGCAGAGAGGTAGAGGACAGAGGAGGGAATAAAAAAGATGAGCCTGCCGCTGCCACTGCAGCCTTCAAACCTCATTAACTTTTGTCTTGTTGCAGCACTCTCTTTCTCTTGCACACCCCCCCCCACACACACGCAGCACGCTCGCATGCGCAAGGACAACCACACACAAAACACTCCGTGACCCACGCCTAGATGTACTGAACATGTATCTCTTATTTATTTATTTATTTATTTTTGCAAACACACACATATCTTGTGTTCTGAAGCTTTTTTCGACAGATGTTAGCTTTGATTGGTTGACTTGCCCATCAATGATGAGGCGGGCCTGATGCATGTAAGTATTTGTTTGTTATTGTCTGTTAACATTATACTGTATGCCTTGGTAAAACCCTACAAAGGGTCCTTCATAATGTTACAAAAAGTGCAGCTTCGCTGAAGAGGTAACCTGAAATTGTAAAAATATTACAATGGGTAATAACCCAGTAAACACAGCAAGAGATAGCGTCAGTTTCATTTATACTGAGGACCACTGCCAGCCCTACTCAATGTGGTGCCCGAGGCAAGATTTTGTATGGCGCCCCCGTCCATCAGTGATTAAGATATATGGTTACAAAAGAAATCGAATCGAATTGTGATAACTTACAAGATAACATACAAAATAAATTAACAATAATTTAAGTATCCTAATGTATATGATTATTATTTCATATGCATATAATTAATCACTGCCAGCCCTCCCAGGATATTTGACTTCTGAAGCCGTCATTGGCAGTGAATGTGTTTTTTAAAATAATAGTATAATGTCCATCCATCCATTTTCTGTACCGCTCATCCTCACTAGGGTCGCGGGCGTGCTGGAGCCTATCCCAGCTATCTTCGGGCGACAGGTGGGGTATACCCTGAACTGGTCGCCAGCCAATCGCAGGGCACATATAAACAAACAACTCTCGCACTAACATTCCCACCTACGGGCAATTTAGAGTCTTCATTTAACCTACCATGCATGTTTTTGGGATGTGGGGAGGAAACCGGAGTACTCGGAGAAATCCCACACAGGCACGGGGAGAAAAATGCAAACTCCACACAGGCGAGGTCGGGATTTGAACCCAGCTCGTCAGAACTGTGAGGCAGATGTACTAACTGTTTTTCCACATGTATAATATACTTTTTTTTTTCTTTTCCCCCCTGATATACATTTTAGATTAGATACAGCCTTATTACAGTCAAATGTTGATTAGTAACTGCAAATAAGTTTTTTTTTTTTTTTTGTGGGTTCAGTTCCCACTCAGTGATGATATGAATGTGAGAGGTAATGATGTCTCCGTATGTGCCCTCTGACTGACTGGTGACCGGTCCATGGCGTAGTCCACATTTCACCGAACGTCTGCTGAGATACGCTTCAGCTCACGTGACCCTGAAAAGGATAAGTGGTATAGAAGATGGAGGGATGGATAATAGTAAGAGTAATAATAATATGTACTTTAACACTGGTGTAAAGCTAAAAACAATGAACATGCTTTAGACATTTTGAACTGTATCGCTAAAGGGGTAAAAAGGAATATTGTTTTGATTGCGTGACTATTAAAAACAGGTGAAACATTAGCTTGCTAGATATAAATACAACCATCCATCCGTTTTCAACACCGCTTATCCTGGTTAGGGTCACAGGGTGCTGGAGCCTATCCCATCTGACTCCGGGCAAAAGGCAGACTACACCCTGAACTGGTCACCAGTCAGTCGCAGGGCACATATCAACACAGACAACCATTCACACTCACATTCACACTGTTACTGAGTAGGAATTGAACCCACGCTGCCTGCACCAAAGTCAGGCGAGTGTACCACTACACCATCAGTGACATACAATGTTGCAGATGTAAATACAGTACCACAAATAATAAAATCGTAGATTAGGCCAATGTAGGCACCAACTGAGTAGGTTTAATCAAAATATCTATAACCTTTAAGACGCCTCCATTCAGCCCAGCTACAGAAATATAAAACTGGTTATTTTCTGAATAGCATACCATGTAGAGGCTAATCTTTCAGCAGCATGTTATTAACATAACAGTACATGTCAGATGCAGTACAAAAGATGCTTCACTTCATTACTGTATCTTATTTGGTATGATATAATTTTTTAGTAATATTAATTGGGCATTGCTTTACATTTGACCCTACTGTTAGCTTTTAAATTTTAAAGAGGTGATGCAACTAAGGGCGGCACGGTGGCCGACTGGTTAGAGCGTCAGCCTCACAGTTCTGAGGACCCGGGTTCAATCCCCGGCCCCGCCTGTGTGGAGTTTGCATGTTCTCCCCGTGCCTGCGTGGGTTTTCTCCGGGCACTCCGGTTTCCTCCCACATCCCAAAAACATGCATAAATTGGAGACTCTAAATTGCCCGTAGGCATGACTGTGAGTGCGAATGGTTGTTTGTTTCTATGTGCCCTGCGATTGGCTGGCAACCAGTTCAGGGTGTATTGACCTTGACATCAGATTATCATCATAACTTTGAAGCGATTGTGCAAACGTCTTTTGGGCTCAGACTGCTGCATAACTTGTTAATATATGACAGTTTCATTTTTGTTATAGTTGATTCTCGCAATAGAGTGACCTTTGTCCACATATTTATAATTTTATGCCTTTATTCTTCATCAGTGATTGTGTAGTGGGAGCATGGGTCTCTACTTTTCTTTCAAAAATGAAACAAATGGCACACTATCTTTCTAGATTCTATCTAGATTTCCCAATGTAAACAGGCAAGAATTGTTCAAGACATGGCCTTTTGCCCGATGACAGCTGGAATAGGCTCCAGCACGCCCGCGACCCTAGTGAGGATAAGCGGCTCAGAAAATGGATGGATGGATGATACGACTAACAAATTCTAACAACTACAGTGGCGATAAAACAGACACCGGATAAAATGGACCGTCGTGACTGAACAATGTGCCCAAAAATAGTTTCCATTTATCACTTAAACTATCGTTTGACCTGACTTAGACTCAAACCACTGTTGACAAAGTCTGTTAGTTCGAGAATTGTTGTTGTTTACTGGTGCTGTGGCACAATGCAGGCAGAGAATGGGACTGATGTATGTCACGGTCACTGATATACAATATGACTAGATGTTCCTCCCGTGCATACATGGCGTCCTTGTTGAATGTGGGGCTTTGACGTAGCAGTCATGATGGTTATACAGTCTCTATTGTCTATTGTGCTATAGAGCGCTGCGGGGGGAGAGAGCGCGGCATAGCAGCAGTGTTAACACTGAAGAATACAAACAAATCTCTGGTGTCTGGAACATGCTACTTTTGGTACAGTATAATTTTTTCGTCAAGTCGATCGTTCCCCTTGGGTAATGGATTTGGAACCAGGAAGCACGAAAGGTCAGGTCATGAAAGCGACTCGCCTATGATGGCTGAATGACAACAATGCCACCGTGACCAAGCACGGTATGGTACGTGTAGATAAAATGTGAAACTTTCAAACCTTTTCAGACTTTTTTTCATATTTATGTACAATAACGTTGTACTGTACTGGGCGTTTTAGCCCACGGAAAAAAACTAAAAAACAATTTTCTGTTGTACAGTAATATGCATATGTCCTCAAAAAATGTGCTTCAATGGAACAGACAATCGGCTACATCTGACGATTATCGAGGTTCCACTGTATATTGAAGGAACCCTTGTGAGGATAAGCATAACAGAAAATGGTGGGTGGATGAATGGATGGCTACTGTATATTGAAAGTGTATTTTCTTCACGACTGTGGCACCCCGCGGAGAACACGGCACCCTTAGCATTTGCCTGGATTGTTTCATGGGCGAGTCAGCTCTGCTGAGGATTATTAGATCCATTCATCCGTTTTCTATATCCTGTCCTCATTAGGATCGCGGGTAACTGGTTTCCAGCCGAGATTACCTTCGCAAAGAGGCGGAGTACACACTGCACTGGTCACCAGTCAATTGCAGAGGACTATTAGAACCACAAAAAAATTATCATAAGAATAAAGTCCATGCATCCATTTAATATACTGGTGATCATTTTGAGTGGAACTGGAGCCTATCCAAGATTTATGAGGCTCGACCTGACTTAGACTCGAGCTATCCATCCATCCATCCATCCATTTTCAACACTGCTTATCCTGGTTAGGGTCACAGGGTGCTGGAGCCTATCCCAGGTGATGCCGGGCAAAAGGCCATGTCTTGAACAATTCTTGCCTGTTTACATTTGGAAATCTAGATAGAATCTAGAAAGATAGTGTGCCATTTGTGTCGTTTTTGAAAGAAAAGTAGAGACCCATGCTCCCACTACACAATCACTGATGAAGAATAAAGGCATACAATTATAAATATGTGGACAAAGGTCACTCTATTGCGAGAATCAACTATAACAAAAATGAAACTGTCATATATTAACAAGTTATGCAGCAGTCTGAGCCCAAAAGACGTTTGCACAATCGCTTCAAAGTTATGATGATAATCTGATGTCAATGTGGCCTTGTGTCTTGGTAGACTGAATACATCATATTCAGTGTCATTGGTATTGCAAAGTAATTGAGATGGTAAACAGGCACCAATTTAAATTAAAATACCGTAGAAGTAAAAACAAACATGAGTCTCCCTTTGGGGAACAATTGAATGTGCAGTATGTAACTGTTTCAGGGCTGTTTTAACTGTTGGTTTTCGTTTGAGTTTCATTGTTAAGGTTGTTGGAAGTGCTCTAGAAATGTTAGTGTTAAGTTACAGGGGTTGTCCCGATTAAGCTTTAACCTGGTTACTTACAATTGACGGCCAGATAAGTTCTTGCATCTTAGAATTTATTTCAAATTGTGTCTTTAACCAAACACAAAGGTAGATGAAGGTATATCTATATATAAGATCTTTTTCTAATTCAATGTTGATACAGCCAACTGCATCACAATGTACAGTACAATACAGTACAGTTACAAATACACACAGTACACTCAAACAGGAGGGGCATCCAAAAGTGTCCAGGTGGTTTGTGCCACTCAGTCACCTGCTAATGAGTAATCAACTTTCATAGCTTGAGTGTTGGGTGGTAATTCACATTGCACACCATCTTCCTGAATCATGGAGTCATAATTCATTGTCATGAAGATCTGTATAATCAAACAACTAGTCAATTTCTTCTCTTGAACGAGGCCTGCTCTGATGTACTTGTTTGTGATGAGTTTAGGGTGACTGAGGCTCTCATGCACGCTGGCTGACTCTGTGACCTTTCCTGGCTGGTTTCCAGTTTGTGGAATTCCATCCATCCATCCATTTTCTGAGCCGCTTCTCCTCACTAGGGTCGTGGGCATGCTGGAGCCCATCCCAGCTGTCATGGGGCAGAAGGCGGGGTACACCCTGAACTGGTTGCCAGCCAATCGCAGAGTTTGTGGAATTGTAAAAGTTAAAAAGCTTTTGTTGAACGCCCGAGTTGAACGCCAGAGGAAGAAAACCACAAAAAATGAAAGAGTCCACGTTAAAGTCTCTGAAGCAAATATATGTTGCTTGTCTAATGAATTCTCAGCCTAAAAGCATAAATGCCAAGTCATTTCCGAACATTCTCAGAAAACAAGAAAAAATAATAAATCAATAAACAAGAGTCCATTTGTACATTGCAGTGACCTGGATTACTGAGAATCTACACCAAAAACCAAACCACAAAAACATCATAAAAGCAGAATTTTTAGCAAGCACATTTATATTTGGTTTTTTACTCATATTGTGGCCGAATGTTTACAATGACTTGGGCAATTATGCTATTAGGCCAACAAAATGTGTTCAGCACTGTAAGTGTTTCAGTCTTGTTTGTGCACACATGTACAAGATTTTTGGTGATCTACTATAAAAAAAAAAAAAAAAAAGAAAGAAAAAACAGTGACTGAAATAACTTACATGATTTCTCGAATTGGTGGAACGGTGGACGACTTGTTAGCACATCTGCCTCACAGTTCTGAGGACGCGGGTTCAAATCTGGCCTCACCTGTGTGGAGTTTGCATGTTCTCGCCGTGCCTGCGTGGGGTTTCTCCGGGTACTCGGTTTCCTCCCACATCCCCAAAACATGCATGATAGGTTAATTGAAAACTCTAACTTGCCCGTAGGTGAGAGTGTGAGTGTGAATGGTTATTTGTTTATATGTGACCTGTGATTGGCTTTCGAGTAGTTCAGGGTGTACCCCGCCTCTTGCCCAAAGATAGGTGGGATAGGCTCCAGCATGCCCGCAACCCTAGTGAGGATAAGCGGAACGGAAAATGGATGGATTTCCCTAATTCTCAATGAGACTTGTGTACCTGTCAACAGGCATTTTGGCCATCTCCTGGAACAACTTGCTCAAATGTAAAAATCAGACAAAGATAACCCAAGTAAATAAATTGCAGTTTTTAAATGGTGATTTTATTTATTAAGGGAAAAAAAATATTTAAAGTTACCTGGCTCAATGTGAAAAATTAATTGCCCCCAAAACCCAATAACTGATTGGGCCAGCCTCAGCAGCAATAACTGAAAAAGGTGTTTTGTGTAACTGGAAATGAGTCTTTCACATCTCTGTGGGGGTATTCTGGCCCACTCTTCCTTGTCGAACCGTTTTAATTCAGCGACACTGGAGGGTTTCAAGCATGAGCAGCCTTTTTAAGGTCATGGCACTGCATTTCCATCAGATTCAAGTCCTGACGTTAACTAGGCCACTCCAAAACCTTCATTTAGTTTTTTTCCCCAAGCAATTCAGAAGTTGACTTGCTGGCAGTGTTGTCACAGTTACTTTGAAAAAGTAATTACCGTATTTTCACGAACATATGGCACATTTAAAAGTCTTCAATTTTCTCCAAAATGGACGGGGCGCCTTATAATGCGGCTCGCCTTATGTGTGCACCAAGTTTCAACATCTATAAATGTTGTTGTGTGATGCTTGACTGACTGGGAGCATTTCCTGCCGACACGCTGCTTATACAGAGGAAAAGCGGACATGGTTGAGGACAGCATGCGGACGTAAAGGGGGAAGGGTGCGCGTGAACGAGGACGCTAAAGCCACACCCCGAGTCGGTATATTACACCGGGGTGTGCATTGTGCAAAACAACATCGGTTTGGGCGAAGGATCCCCGAAAATGGCACCTATGAAGAGACACGCTTACGAAGCACAGTTTAAACTGCAAGCTGTCGGACTGATGGCAAAAACGCTTGCAGAAGAAAGGAAAATCGAACATTTTCAAGCAGGTCCGTCTTGGTGCTTTTGTTTTATGAAACGGCGCCATTTATCCATCCGGGCAAGGACCACAGTGGCGCAGTAACTTCCGGGGGATTACAAGGAAAAGCTGGCGTGGGAGCAATGGATGACAGATGGAAAACACAGCTTTACTAAGACTGGGAGGCAACGCCGGGCGAGTTACGCCACCATATGTGAATGGATTGTGGATGCTTGGGCTAAGGTATCTGCTTTGACTGTTGTCCGAGCTTTCGCGAAAGCCGACATCATTGCTGAACAGCCCCCCGGCAACGAGACGAACCCAGAGAGAGAACCCAGCGTGTTTGTTGGAGAACTTGGCCGACTTTAATGGGCACTCCGCTTGACTGACTGGTAGCATTTCCTACTGACACGCTTCTTATATAGAGGAATGCGGACGTTGCTGAGGACAGCATGCAGATGTAAAAGGGGGAAGGGTGCGCGTGAAGGAGGACGCTAAAGGCATGCCCCCAGTAGGTATATAGCGCCGGTATGTGCATCGGTTTGGCTAAGGACCCCCGAAAATGGCACCTACGAAGAGACACGTTTATGAAGCACAGTTTCAAGTGTAAGCTATTAGTTATGCGGAGAAACATGGGAATCGAGCAGCCGCGAGAGAATTCAAGATCAACGAATCCATGGTTCGCAAGTGGAGGAAGCAGGAAAACGAGTCAAGAAGACGAATCTGAGTTTCCGCGGAAACAAGGCGAGGTGGCCCGAGTTGGGAGACCAACTCGAGCAATGGATTAATGAGCAAAGAACAGCCGGGAGAAGCGTCTCAAGTCACCCTTCAAGTGAATGCAATAACACTGCCATGTGCAAGTGAGGAAGCTTGCCATCATTCTGGGAGGCTTGACTAATGAACTCCAACTGCCGGACATCGGTGTAAACAGGGCGTTCAAAGTGAAGTTGCGAGCGGCGTGGAAGCGATGGATGACAGATGGCGAAAACAGCTTTACTAAGACTATGCCACAATTTGTGGATGGATTGTGGATGCTTGGGCTAACGTGTCTGCTTGCACTGTTGTTCGAGCTTTTGTAAAAGCAGGCATCATTTGTGAGGAGCCGCACGGCAACGAGACTGACTCGAACCTGGCGTGTTTGATTGAGAACTTGCCCAGCTGTTCATTTCGGATACAGAAGAGGAGGATTTTGATGGATTTGCGGATGAGGATTGGTCCAAAAATAACGTGAGTACATTGTTTAATACTTCAATAAAGTACAACCGAACTCAGTTTTGGTCCCGCTGTCTTTTTAAAAACATTGTTTTAGCGTGCATGCATGCTACCGTATGTTTTAAGATAGCGCATGTTTTACCATGCCTGCGCCCAATAATATGGTGCGCCTTATGTATGTGTTAAATACAGAAATAGACCCCGTAGCTGAGACTGCGCCTTTTAATGCGGTGCGCCTTACGGCCGTGAAAATACAGTAGTAATAGTTAGCAATAGTTAATCATTACTTGAGCTTAGAAGTAACTTAATTACTTTAGTGAATACTTGATTTGAAAAGTAACTAAGTTTGATTCCAAGTAATTTTATTAGTTACTTTCAGCAGCTTCCGAGTGGCAGTAATATCACTTTTCCACAGTACGAAAACAGCATTAGATTATTACTTGTTAATACACGCCACACAAGTAACAGAATGACGTCATCAACATGAAAGAATAACTTAAATATTAGTGTGTAGCTTGAAGCCACATTGAATGTGCTACTTAGTGCAGACTTGTAATACAGGGTTTGGAGGGTTACATTCAAAATGTATTCCAATACAGTTACGAGTTACCTGTTAATAAAATTTAATACCAAATATGCTAATAAAGACCAAAGAAATTATATAGCAATACAACGTCATATAGTATTTATATATATTTGTCTGGTCTTTTCTGTCTGAATGTTTAATATAAACAGTTTTGGTGGATGCCTGAGTACCCAGAATCCAAAACCTCATGACTGTGAGGCAAACTTGCCAACCACTTGTTTACCATACTGCAGAGATGGATGGATGGATGGAATAGATGGATGGACAGACAGGCAAACAGACACTGTAGCAACCCTGCATATTCTAAAGGCGTGATTACTCATTTTGTTTGCATTAAAGAGTTTGTTGATAGCTTTTCTTGATTCCTTCCCCCATCAACACACATGAGAACGCACACGCAGACACACACACACACACACACACACACACAAACACACCTCCTCCCCCATTGTAAAGTTTGATATGAACAGCGAACAAACTTTGACAAGTTTAGCAGCTGTTTAACAAGTAAAGAAGTTGTGGTGATTGATGAGGGGTGAAGCACTTACTTACGTGGACGTCAGCGGGGTGCATAAGACAGCTCGCGAGCTCCGCTGGAGCTGTCCGGACTCCCGATGATGTTGAAAATGTTAACTTTTCTTTGTAAATATTATTCAAGCTAGGTCCAAGCCATTTTCAAACATTTTCAGAAAAGAAGAAAAAAATTAAACTAATTCAACAAACAACAGTCCAAGTTGCCTTGATTCAACATTTGCGCATTGCAATGACCTGGATTACTGAGAGACATCAAAAACCAAACCACAAAAATATCATCAAAACACAATTTTTAGCAAGCACGTTTATATTTTGTTTTTTTACTAATACTGACCGACGAGCCAACTTCCTAGATACAACTCTGAGAGGTAAATTGTGTCTGGATAGCCAAACCTTCTGACCCTTGATGTAATCTGGAGCTGAGGACCTCTTACGGTCAGCAGCGGCCTTGTAAACGGTGGACTGTTTCAAAAGGGTCCTGCGAGTTCACTCCCAAATTCTCCTGCAGTGCCTCACCAAACTCATTGCAGAAGTAACGGAAGAGCCAGAAACTATGGAAGGGAAGAGAGAGAGGATGACCATAAACGACATGAAAAGGTGAGTAACCAGTGACGCAGTGGGTAGGGAATTATGAGCAAATTCATCCATCAATTTTCCTCTGATTATCTGAGGTCAGGTCACGGGGGCAGCAGCCTCAGCAGGAAAGCCCAGACTTCTCTCTCCACAGCCACTTCCTCCAGTTCTTCCGAGGGGATCCCGAGGCGTTCCCAGGCCAGTCGAGAGACAGAGTCTTTCTAGCGTGTCCTGGGTTGTCCCCGGGGTCTCCTGCCGGTGGGACGTGCCCGGAACACCTCACCAGGGAGGCGTCTGGGAGGCATCCTAATCAGATGCCCGAGCCACCTCATCTGGCTCCTCTCAATGTGGAGGAGCAGCGGCTCTACTCTGAGCCCCTCCCGGATGACCGAGCTTCTCTACACTTGGGGCAGGATGTCATCCCCGACCCGGAGAGGGCACTCCACCCTTTCCCGACTAAGGATCATGGTCTCGGATTTGGAGGTGCTGATTCTCATCTCAGCCGCTTCACACTAGCTGTGAACCGCTCCAGTGAAAGTTGGAGATCACGGCTTGATGAAGCCAACAGAACCACATCATCTGCAAAAAGCAGAGATGGAATACTGAGGCCACCAAACCAGACCCCTTTTAATTTTTTTTCCATAAAAAGTTATGAACAGAATCTGTGACAAAGGGCAGCCTTGGCGGCGTCCAACCCTCACCGGAAGCGAGTCCGACTTACTGCCAGCAATGTGGACCAAACTCTGACACAGGGACGGGTTTTACAGGGACCGAGCAGCCCATATCAGGGGGTTCGGCACCCCGTACTTCTAAAGCACCCCCCGCAGAACTCCCAGAGGGACACGGTCGAATGCCTTCTCCAAGTCCACAAAACACATGTAGACTGGCTGGGCGAACTCCCATGCACCCTTGAGGACCCTGCGGAGGGTGTAGAGCTGGTCCACTGTTCCACGGCCAGGACGAAAACCTGACTGCTCCTCTTGAATCTGTGATTCGACTTCCCGACGGAATCTCCTCTCCAGCACCCCTGAATAGACTTTACCAGGAAGGCTGAGGAGTGTGATCCCCCTGTAGTTGGAACACACACTCCGGTCCCCCTATTTAAAACGGGGGACCAGCACCCCAGTCTGCCAATCCAGAGGCACTCTCCCCGATGTCCACGCGATGTTGCAGAGGTGTGTGAACCAGGACAGCCCCACAACATCCAGAGCCTTTAGAAACTCCAGGCGAATCTCATCCACCTCTGGGGCCTTGCCACCGAGGAACTTTTTAACCACCTCGGTGACCTCAACCCCAGAGATAGGAAAGCCCGCCTCAGAGACCCCAGATTATTCTTCCTCATGGGAAGGCGTGTCAGTGGAATTGAGGAGGTCTTCGACATATTCTCCCCACCGACTCACAACGTCCCGAGTCGAGGTCAGCAGTGCAGCTGTGGAGGGACTGACTGGGTCCCCTGAAACCACCATCACTTTGTGATGAAAGTGATTACAACCCAAGTAATCCATATGTACAAAGAAAGTAGAACAAATACGATAAGAAATTATGTGTAATAATGTGAAATGACCCAGGGAAAAAGTATTAAACACATGAAGAAAGGGAGGTGCAAAAAGACATGGAAAGCCAAGACAACACCTAAAATCTATTAATAATCAAACAGTATCAATATCAGCTGGTTCAGTCCTAATTGATGGTCTACAAAAAGGTCTCTTTTGTTGCTATTAACGTAAATTTCATGTTGGTAATCCATACATAAAAAAAGAAAGTAGAGCAAAAGCAAATAGAGCAAATAAACTCAGAATTAAGTTGTGTGTAATAATGTGAACTGACACGGGGGAAAATTATTGAACATGCCAACTGGTATTTATTTAATACTTTGTACAAAAGCCTTTCTTTGCAATTACATCTTCAAGACGCCTCCTGTATGAAGAAACTAGTCACGTGCATTGCTCTGGTGTGATTTTGGCCCATTCTTCCACACAAACTTTGAAATTTGAAGGTTCTGTGGGCTTCTTTTATAGACCTTGAGTTTCAGTTCTTTCCATAAATTTTCAGGTGATTCAGGTGATCAGGTGGGCCATTCCAGCAGCTTTATTTTTTTCTTTGAAACCAATTGAGAGTTTCCCTGGCAGTATGGTTTGGATCATTATTCTGCTGAAATGTCCACCATTATTTCATTTTCATCATCCTCGTAAATGGCAGCAGATTTTTGTCAAGAATTGCCCTGTACATTTGCCCATTCATCCTTCCTTCAATAATGAGAAGCAGCCCCACACTATCATGTTCCCACCTCCGAACTTCACTGTTGGTACGATGTTTTTAGGGTGATGTGCAGTGCCATTTCTCCTCCAAACGTGGTGTCCATTATGGCATCCAAAGAGTTCAATTTTGCAACAATTAGTTTACGATGGTCTTGAGACAGCTCTCTGCTCTTACCCATCATGAGATGTGCCTTGACTCACACCTTTGCAATGAGACCCTTTTGTAAGCCATCAATTAGAACTGAACCAGCTGATATTCATTGGCACAAGGATGCAATCCCTCTTACAACTGACATGTGGCTGTATTTAGAAGTACCAGATCACATTCAAACTCATGTTCACTGGGAGTTCACACACACCTGCCACCATTTAATTTTTTTAAGTGGAAAAAAACAATAACATATGCATTGGCACCTTACAGAAACATTATTTGTTTAATCCACTAAAACGACTGAATGAAGAAGCTGTTTGCTGACCAGTCTCATTGATAAAACGTGTGGGTGTGGGTGTATTGTGTGTGTGTCTGTGTGAGAGAGGGAGAGAGAACAAGATGCATGCTTTACAGTTACTTGTGTCCATAAAATAGGGCTAATGTCACAATCACAATCAAACTATCTGTCTCGTAAAGGGCACCATGTCTCTTTTTTATGTGTAAAATTTAGGAAAAGCCACAAAAAACCTCTTATCAGTCTCATAAGCTGAAGGTTGCTACATTTCTAAGATAAGAGTCCTCGATTACAGAGGCTTCATTGTTAACCTCAAAACACACACAAAACAGAACAAGGAGTGGAATTTTATAGAATATTTAATTAAATCTATGAGGGATCTATAGGGAAATACACAGAGGGTTCTAACTACAAAAAGAAAACACTACTAATAAGGCTAATAGAAAGAAACTGGCATACGTAAAGGAAAATACGACATCGTGTGTTGCTGGGCTAAAAATCTAAATGTGAGCGTGAAGAGCATTGAGTCAGAGCGAGAGAGTGCAAAGTTTGGATTTGTGTGAAGCTATTTCCCCCAAAATTATGAGGCACTAATCTTGTACATTTTGGCACTGGGTGTCCCTGGGAATGGTCTTTCGCCGCACGTCTCAGGAAGAAAACGAAGCAGGTTTGGTTGAAGAAGAAGACATTGAAGAGGTGCGCTCGTACCTTTCCTGCCTATTGAACTTTGATTGAACCGTTCTTGCTCTCAACTGCGTGCGTGACCGGTACGGAATGCCAGTAGTTGCTTACTGAGGCTCCGCCAACAGATCACGGCTGGGAAAAGCGATCGAAGCCGCATCGATCAAAAGCGGCGACGTCCTGGTCCGGCGCTTGCTCGCACACACGTAGTGGCACGAAAGGACAAAGGAAAAGGAAGGGGGAGGGGGTTGGCCGACGCCACCCTGCAGCTGGAGAACTGTTAGCCAAGAAAAAGCTAAGAAACAAAACACAAGAAAGCGAGAAGAGGTGGGTGTCAAAGGTTAGATACCCAGGAGGCATGTCCAAGATAAGGGGGAAACCGGAGAAGACCGCGCCCATCGACTCAAACCCTGGTCTACAATCGAGCCATAACAATTGTATAAAAATCATATATTCATATAAAATACTCCCAACTTTGTACTCCTACTCATAGATCAAGCATATTAAATGATTGTTCAAACTTTAGTCTTGGCAAATCAACTGCTCATGGTTCAATACAGCACCTCATACTGTTCGGCTTCAATTCAAGATGGACAGTCCTCAAAATCTTGCAGATGAACCTGTAAATCTGACACAATGACACACTTATCGAGGTATACATTTGGAATATTTCTGTAGAGTTCGTAAAATATAAAAAAACAGACATTTATCTTCAGTTAAAGAAACTTCGAATGAGAGGCCACAGATTGCGTCTGCGTTCCAATTATGTTCCCAGTGGTTGAGAGGGTTCAACCTTTTGGTTGCTCTGTCACTTCAAAAGAAGGAAAGGAGTCTTTGATGACTGGAATCCAGATTTCGATGGGAAGCTGCTAATTAGTTTAAGGTCCAGCTGACTTTACTGCAGGCGTCCTTTGGTGGCCGTCTCGCACAGCGGGGCGGCTTGGGAGAATGCAGTTTATCAAGTTGTTGTGGGGGAGTGGCGGGGGGGTTGCAGTGCCAACCGGGCCATAGTCACTAAACACGCAATTATTGATTAATGAAAGTAGCGAGAGGCATGTAGATTATTGTAACGGAATAAAAGTGCTACAGCTAGTCGGAAAGGCCTTCTCCAGACTGCATGTTTCAGGTCCTTCCATAGTACAGGATTTATGTCAGGGCTTATAGAAGGCCACTTTAGAAAAGTGTTTTTAGTGGTGTGTTTTGGGTCTTTATCATGTTGGAGAACCTCAAACACCTGTGGCTGAGGTCAGGCTTTCTTACACACTCTCTCCAGAATGCAGTATGTCTTGATAGGACTTGCTTAGGACTTGCACGCTGCCAGAAGTAAGACAAGAGCATGCAAAGTTAGTCTTGGACCCTCCACATCCTGGTCACCATTTCTTCCCTTCCCTCAGGTAGGCGCTATCGAACAATGCAAACTAAAACCAGCAGCCGTTCCAACAGCTTCTTCCCTCTTGCCATTAAATTGCTCGAGGCTAAGTGATTCTCTGTAGTGTGTTTTTATGTCTCAAAAGTATCTATTGTCATACTAGAGCGGCTCCAACTTCCAGAGACAAATTCCGTTTCTGTTTTTGACATACTTTGCAAATAAAGAGGATTGTGATTCTGAGGATTCTGATTCTTGATATTTAATTGTACCCCGCACAGATTCAAGTAAACTCTGTGCCAAACACAACAAAACAGCTCGAGAATATAACCGGTCCCCTCCATGTTTCACAGTAATTACAGTAAGTCCAGGTGCTTAAAAGACATACATTGCTATGAAAAAGTATTTGCTTTTTTCTCAAATTCTTTTTTGTGTGTTTTTTTTGTGTGCATAATTTCACCGCTTTAATGTTTAAACACATCAAACAAATGTAAATATCAGACAAAGATAACCCAAGTTTCACAGCATAATAATGACACTACCAATGCCTTAATTGTGCAATAATTGTAATTCTGGTTGTGTAAAAAAAAGCACACGAACACACACACACACAAACAAACATCAGATCGAAGGTGTTAAAAGAAAATTCTTTGTTGTCAAGACTGCAAACATTGTCCTCACATTAAAAAAGAATTTAAATGATTCCCAGCCGTTTTGAACACAGCATTAGTGTAGATTGCAAAATGGAACACCAGCTCCTAGAAGATGCTTGTCCGTGTAGACGAACACAGCTGCAAAGAAGGTGCTTTTACTAGAAGTGACAAATTATTGCCATTAATTATTGCTTTTCTCACTACATTTGGGCCCACAATGTGAAGTGTTGAACTCCTTTTTATCTCTAAGGACTGTCATCTCTGTCTCCCTCTCTCTCTCTCTCTCTTTCTCTCTCTCTCTCTCTCTCTCTCCCTCTCTCTCTCTCTCGCTCCCTAGCTCTCGCTCTCTCTTTCTCTCTCTCTCGCTCTCTCTCTCTCTCTGGCAGTGCTCTGTGTCTTGTCATGCTCCTAATCAGCAGCTGTTAGTATTTTTAGACCAGTGCAGAAAGGAATAATAGAAGATTATACCATCACATTGATTATTATTGGCATTAACATAGCTTTAGAGTACTAGATGCCATGTAGAAAGCCTGGAGCTTTCATGGAGATTGTGTGGTCTTTGCACAGCAGATTTCACACACATGATGATACTACGGACATTGACTCTCAAAAGCAACTGACAGTGTACATTTCCATAATATTTCAGTTTATTGTAGATTTACATTCCACTGCCAGATGTCTCCTGTGTGTCTAAGTGCCTCCATATTACACATAAGCAATGCCAAATCTGTGGAGTACTACATTGTTGCCTATGTGGGTCTTCAGTGGCTGATATCCAGTCTACACAAATAGCCTTGTGACCAGTGCAATGGAACCCTGAGGCCAGCTGAACCACACTAAAGGACCAAACATATAATCCAACAGTACAAAAAAAAAAAAAAATTAGGGCCGTTGAGAACAACATCAACAAAAAAACTAAATAAAGTGCTCTTTAGTAGTTTTGAAAGGCACCTCAAAAAGGTTCAGGAAGGCGACGTCTGTCGAACAGCAGTGCGGTTGTAACGTATAAAATGACTGCAGAATAATCAATTCCACGCCCCTTCAACAGTATGTATAATTATTCCCGCAAACTATAATTCAGAAAGGAAAGGAGACAAAAGGGTCAGAAATAGAATGCAGAAGTGAAGTTATTCGGTTGAAGGAGCGGGAACAAAGCGGGAAGATGTGACATGACGCTGAATTGAGAAGAGGAAAAAAATGACAGAAAATGGCGAAAGTGTGGGAGCATTTCATCGTGAAATGCAATGCGAGGACCCGTTCGTTGTAACACAGACCTTTGTTTCTCTCCACCTAAGACGCAGTGTATAACGAATAGACGAAGGTGAAATTAACAGTGCAAATTAGTGCGACTGACGTTAGTCTACTTTACTAACATAACGTTTGCCCTGCGGCGCGTCTCTGTTAATTATGTGTACAGTCCAATGTGTGGCTTTGTTTATGACGAAGGTGACAAGTACAGTGAATGCAATTGAAATCCAGTTGGGAAATATGTCACACTTTAATTCTGGAATTAACCCCGTGTGGATATACAGAGGTGGCTTCCATCCAGTGAGACGAGTGCACCTCTCCTTCCACAGTCTGCAGGAGGGTGTGTTTTTATATTCTCTCTCTAAAGTCTATTAAATAAATACTGTACTATTTACAGTAATTTCATCCGCTTTTGGAAGGCCATCAATAAAATGAGTGGCCTGCTGTTGATCCACATTGCTTAGCAACCATATTGGTGCCACACAAGCCAGCGTGTCACTTAAACAGATTTTATGACCGACGATGAGATCAAATCTGAACAAAATTATTCAAAATCTAACACACCATATTGCCATTCGGATGACTGCAGTTGTGCAGCGCTTTCAGATAAACTCCCAAGCCACCATGCAGCAGGTTTGAAGGGAAAATGCATGAAAATTAACTAATTGATATGACATGATATGCTGACGTTCCACTCTCGATTGACGTAATGTGGTCAGGACACACTACGGCCATTGAGCAGTCAGTGATGGGCCAGCTAACTGTCGGTCCGCATGCCGCCTCAGCTGCTGCGCCGCCAGCAGCTGTCAGGTGCTCAGAGCACGAGAGAGAATCAAAACGTGAGTAGCGGACATGCTCCCCGCAAACGGAGGTGACACAGTGGCTCTCCACCGTTTGATAAACTGCAGCCTTCGAAGCCGCCCTGCTGTAAGATTCCCGCGACAAGACGCTTTGGACCCTAAAGTAATTAGCAGGTCCCCTCGAATACTTGGTTTACAATCATCAAAGAGTCCTTTTTTAGTTTGAACTCACAACAGGCCAAACGGGAGCGATTGACGATGGGATGCAAATACAGCAAAAAACTATTTGCTTAACAGCAAAACGTGCGCGCAAGGCGCTACACGCAGGCGTCGAGAGGAACTGCAAAGTCGACCCGGGCGGACTCTCAGTTGATCTTTAACGAAGGAAATATGTTTTGTTTGTTTTGATATTTCACAAACTCTGGAGAATTATTCCAAATGTATGCCTTGCTGTCTGTGTCATTGTGTCATCTTTACAAATGCAGCTGTGAAATTTTGAGAATTGTTTGTCTTGATTTGACTCCCAGCAACATGAAATGTGATTTGAATCATAAGAAATTGCTTCACCAGCTGTCATGACATGGAGAGGTTCTCCCAGTCGGCTGCCGCGACAATCTGAATCTCCCTACGAACCCCTATCGATCTCCGGGGACATAAAACTGAGGTTCAGAGACGAGACATGAAAAGCATGATCGAGATGGGAAAAGAGAAAGAAGAGCTCAATAGAATTTTTCAGTTGGAGTACTAAAATATTCGTTAGCTGCAGCCCTACATTCAACTCCCCCATTATATTGTTATATTTTTATGGCGAAATGATGAGCAAAACTGCTCCTCAAAGAAAAACATTTATTTTGAGCCTTGAAGTACATTTACAGGAACATCTTTTGGAGGACGGCACTGTAGACGACTGGTTAGCACATCTGCCTCACGGTTCTGAGGACCCGGTTTCAAATCCTGGCCCTGCCTGTGTGAAGTTTGCATGTTCTCCCCGTGTCTGCGTGGGTTTTCTCCGGGTACTCCGGTTTCCTCCCACATCCCCAAAAACATGCGTGGTAGGTTGATTGAAGACTCAAAATTGCCCATAGGTGTGAATGTGAGTGTGAATGGTTGTTTGTTTATATGTGCCCTGCGATTGGCTGGCGACCAGTTCAGGGTGTACCCCACCTCTCGTCCAATGATAGCTGGGATAGGCTCCAGCATGCCCACGACCCTGATGAGGTTAAGTGGTACAGGAAATGGATGGATATTTTGAAGGATTAAAACATACTTTCGGCTAAATTCGCCATTTTGAACTCAAAATAGGCCATTTACGTGAATCGTATAGATCCAATGAGTTTTCCCTGGGGGGGGTTGTTTCCTACTCCTTGAACATGAGCAGCTAGCGGTAACGGTACTTTTACTCCCTTACAATGATCTACATGTCGCTCGCTGCTTTTATTTATCAATTATTGCTTAATTCGTTCGGGAGACTGCGACTTCAACTTCTGCATTAGGCGCTGTTTGCGCCAAGCTAATTTAAGTGCTCTGTGATTGGCTGGCGACCAGTTCAGGTTGTACCCCGCCTCTCGCCCAAAGATAGCTGGGATAGGCTCCAGCACGACCGCGACCCTAGTGAGGAGAAGCGGTACAGAAAATGAATGGATGGACAGATAATTTAAGCGCTAGTGACGTTTAAGTCTAGTTCACCAATCAAACGACACAAGAAAGTCACATTACCTCACACGTCTTCTGTTGGGCTTCTTGGGGCATAGGTAATAGCACTAGATAAGCCAGCCCGCCTGATCGTCGTGCCTAAAGGGCCACCATTTTGGGAAGATTGTCGTTACCACGAAGCCACTCTACTACTCTTGTTTACATTTAGACGAACAAAAACAACAGCTTTCATGTATATAATAGCTTTCACTGTCTGCCCAAACATGGATATTCCAGCATACTTATAACTTGAGAAAACACCGTGCAGTAAATTGCAAATATTTTTGTTGTTATTTATTTTTTTAGATTTTTCATTGTGCTATTTACTCAGTACTTGAGTAATTATTTCACTGTGTTTTTTTATAAATAAATAAAGTATTTTGTGGGAGGACTACTTTTTTCTTGAGTCACATTATTGTCAAGTAACAGTACTCTTACTTGAGTACAATATTTGGCTACTTCACCCACGTCTGAAGCGAACATCCTGTATTGCGACTCTTACGTTTAAGACACATCTTTGCTCATCACATCAGCCAGTGTCGTATTTGTTGCACTGGTGTTTTGTATTTTTGCGTTGAATTGGTGCGGGTCATGGCCCTGGTTGTGGTCCCAGCGGAACCGCGAAGCACGCGTAACATCGGCGACAAGAGTTGATCCGTTAGTACATCTTGTTTTAGGAAAAGCAGCTACAATTATCAATTAGTTTATGGATGTTAATGTTAGATGTATTAAGCGACGGAGCGATGTTAGGGATTATGTCACAACACAGAATTAATTAACTTAAAATTCAGAAATAGCCAATGAAAACAGAAAAATATTGTTCTTAATATTTTCCTAGAGGATGCATTTGCGATAAGCCTTTGAAGTTGATAATAGTGAAAAATGAAGAGAAACAGACAATGATTTTAGTAAATTATTTTCCAGAAGGAGAGTGTTTAAAGAGGAGGCTGCTATTCATGTGGCACAGCTTGAAAGCAGGCATCAGGTGCAGGTGGAGTGGAGATGGGCCTGGCTCAAGTTGGAGGACAAAACAAAAAAGAGCAAAGAAATGAGGCAAATTTAATTTTAATCTTAAATTTGTACATGAACATGTACTTGAGCGGTGTAAATAAATGTTTTTCAGCATGAAGAAATTTGTTTATTTTTCAGAATCTTCCAGATTGCTTAATTTATGTTAAAATAAAAATAAATAATTGTCTGCGGGGGCATGCGGGACCCCCTCAGACTCCCCTACAATGTTTTTTTTTTTTTCGTCATCTTTTTCATGCCGTTGGTGTTTGCATGTCTGCTATTCCATCCATCCATCCATCCATGCATCCATTTTCTGAGCCGCTTCTCCTCACTAGGGTCGCGGGCGTGCTGGAGCGTATCCCAGCTATCATCGGGCAGGAGGCGGGGTACACCCTGAACTGGTTGCCAGCCAATCGCAGGGCACAAACAAACAAACAACCATTCGCACTCACAGTCACACCTACGGACAATTTAGAGTCTCCAATTAATGCATGATTTTGGGATGTGGGAGGAAACTGGAGTGCCCGGAGAAAACCCACGCAGGCACGGGGCGAACAAGCAAACTCCAAACAGGCGGGGCTGGGGATTGAACCCCGATCCTTAGAACTGTGAGGCTGACGCTCTAACCAGTCGTTCACCGTGCCGCCTGTCTGCTATTCCCTGAGGGGAAATATTTTTTTGTCAGTCTTACCTACTGCAACTCAGATGTAAATGGTTATACAGTATTAAATAGTATGATCTTTCCATGGTGTTTCAGTCACTTCTGTGCTTGCTATGCAGTGTTTTGTGGGTCTGTTTTTGTACTGCATGTTATATGGCTTTTTTCTAGCAGAGTGAAGGCTTGTATCTGTCAAGCAGACCAGGAGAAGCTCATCCATGCTTTTATCTCAAGTAGACTTGACTATTGTAATGGTTTTCTGACTGGACTCCCTAAAAAGAGCATTAAACAGCTGCAGCGAATTCAGAATGCTGCAGCTCGGGTTCTGACCAGAACAAAGAACAGCGCATATTACTCCAATTCTAAAGTCTTTACACTGGCTTCCAGTCAGCTTTAGAATATATTTTAAAGTTCTGCTACTGGTCTATAAATCACTAAACGGCTTAGGTCCTGTTTACATGAATGAAATGTTAATGGAATATAAACCCAGTAGGGCTCTGACTCAGGTCAAATAGTGGAGCACAGAGTCTAAAGCAAACATGCTGCAGCAGCATTTAGCTATTATATTGCACACAAATGGAATAAGTTGCCAGTTGTCAGCTCCAAGTGTTGCATGTTTTTAAGTCAAGTTAATACCTCTTCTTTTTTCCCATGCTTTCTAGAGCATTTCCACTTTTAAATGATATTTTTTGCACTGTATGCTGTTTAAAAAATATATTTTTATTTATTTATTTTTTTAAATTTGTTTTTAAATGCTTTTAATCATGTAAAGCACATTGAGTTACCTTTTTGCATGAAATGCGCTATATAAATAAATTTCTCTGCATTTTCTTTATAATTGTCCTATTTTATTTTAATTTAAGGTAGAACTTGCATAGTTGCTCATGCTATTGATGGAGAAGGTGGTACAAATAAAAGACCACGCGCCATGACTAAACAGCTTGCCCTAAATGGACACCTGCTCCTCACTGCAGTTGAGTAAATAAACACTTGCGGCTAAAGAAATATGTAAAAAAAAAAAAAAAAAAAATTTGAATATATTTTTCTGTTGAGTTAGATTTTTATGCTGATTAAAACAAAAACTGGCATGCTGATTCCAAAATTGCTGTCAGTTTTTTTCTAACATGGTAAGTTTTTTCTCCACAGCTTACCCTCCAAATCAGCAAAATTCCACTGATTAGCTGTAGTAAGACTTGCCAGCTGATTACGATTGGACTCATCTACAGCTACGGGGCTACTTTGTGCAGTCACAATTGTGACAGTGCGGTGAGAGGTGTGTGCAGCTCCTAATAGGTCAGTACTATCAATATCTGCAAACATCTGCATAGTAGGAATTAAGAGGATTTGTGTCATATCCTATGTAAAACATAATAGTGTTGAATAAACATTGCAGTCATGCCTGTTAAGTTTCATATTTCATTGGATGTCAATATTTGAAAAGTTTTATAAAACATCACATAACTATTGAGTACAGTATTTTTCAAATTTTTTAGGAAAACGGGCATCTATAGTTAAAAAACTTGACGTGATGGAGACAAACTGAGATTAGTTTTGATTTCCGCACCCACAAATGAGTTAAAAACAGCTGTCAGACCTAACTCAACAAACATTGTGTTCCCCTGTGTTATTTGTGGTTTTTCGCTCATCCACATAGTTCATTATATTAAAAAGAAATAGCCCCAGCCTATAGTTTCTAATGCTTGCTTTTCTTTATTACTGTTGCTCTCCATTTTCTCTTTTCTTTGTTTTTATTAGACTTCTGTTGTTGGCACTAAACCTGCTTCAGCTGCAAAGCTCTGTAACTTGGGCTATCCAGAGGGACAGGCATTTCATTTCCGCACTTTTAACAAGTTGCTACTGTATGTGTGTATGATGGAGGTATGGGAGGAAGAGATGAGGAAGGATGGTGGTGGGGTGCGGGTGTTTTCTGAGCCTTCTTCTCCACCACTCTCTCAGAGATAATGGGGGAGCCGATAGCAGCCTTGGAGACTTGTGTGGCTCCAAGCACAGATATGGAATGATAACGTCTCCACCACCCTGCTGCTGCTGTTCTTTGTGTCTTTGTATCTGATGTGTCCTTTGGCCGTTTTGTATTACATGTTGTGCGAGTCTGGTTTTGCAAGCGTCCAACACATAGTATATTCATGTTGTGTGGTATGTTGGTGTTTATGTGGAAGTTGTTGTGTGTGTCTGCTCCTCATTAAAACTGTAATCCTGCACCACATTACCATCCCAGCACACACAATTTTGATATACACAGTGTTCCGTCGCTATATTGAGCTACAACTTTTGCACCCCCTATAGTGGATCCTCGTGTTACAAACTTAATTTGTTCTGTGACCCTGTTTGTGGCGGCACGGTGATCGACTGGTTAGAGCGTCTGCCTCACAGTTCTGAGGAGCGGGGTTCAATCCCCGGCCCCGCCTGTGTGGAGTTTGCATGTTCTCCCCGTACCTGCGTGGGTTTTCTCCGGGGAATCCGGTTTCCTCCCACATCCCAAAAACATGCATGATAGATTAATTGCGCCGCCGCAGAATAATTATTTGACAAAAATAACAAAATACAGATAATACTTTATGTTTTGATCATATGGGTAGAAGCAAAATTATGCATTGTAAAAATGCAGTTTCCATAGGTAGAAGGGTTTTCCAGAATTTTTAAGTCAACTTTAGGAGGGGCGGGGGTATTATACATGGGTGGACATTATACACGAGAAATGACGGTAATCCGTTCCAGCTCCTAAATGAAGTTATACTTACCATTTTTTTTTAATCAGTGTGTGGTTAAAAATAAATATAGTACAATATAGAAATAAGTGAAAACACACTATTATAAAGAAATAAAACACTAAATAAACATGATAACTGTTTGATGCTTATTAACTTTAACTAAGGAGGGAAAGGGGACAAGGACTCCAGCTCCTCATTGAAGAAGAGCCTTATTCCATAACAACACGGGGAAATTCTGAGTCAGGTGTTTTTTTCCCCCTTTGTCTGTTTCGTTTGTAATTCAATGGTTGATTTTGGGACAACAAACTGATCCAGGGAAACTTGTCTTTTTCTGATCAGAATTTTTATATTTTTTTAAAGTGGGACATCATATTGTTATATAAATGATTAATTGCTGTGCTGGCCAATTTGCTGCATGTTTCTTTTGATAATTTTTATAATTTTTTTGATTGCCTCGCTCACGTATCACCACCAAGCGCTTTTTCATTTTTGGGTCAGTCTAACAATAACAACAAAGATATAGTGCTTACCTTTTGCATGACTTTTGTGTGACACACAGTCAATGAAGGTTGTACAACATGAGAAAAAGCACAGCACAGATCTTTCCACTCATCAATGTTTCCTAACTGTCTTTATCAGTTTCCCTTTTTTTCCTGAGACATTCTGAATGTTTAGCCATTTGTTTACTTGTTTAGAAAACATTCCTTGCGACGATAATGCACCTAGTTCCGTGTTCATAAACAATCATGGCGGCTGCTGGTTGGATCTGTGATTGGCGGAATGTGCGTAAGTGGAACTTCTGCCTCGAGAACTTCCACCTAGCGGACACATAGACAGCTATTTTGATGTGATTATGCAGACATTGACTGTTCGTTTTCTTAATTAAAGAGACGCTACAATTCAATAAATAATACACGTACTGTATTTTGTTTGAAAAAAATAAAATGATTTCCGGACTTTTTTTACCATGTCAATCACAAATGCTTTTAGATTTGTGATTGGATGATCAATAAGGTGAAGGCGGGAGTTCTGCCTACAAGCGGAACAGATTTCTGCCTACTCTTCTATTGGGAGAGATGCAGCGTAATTACCAGCAAAATTCCACTGATTAGCAGTTATGATTTGTTGAAGATTTGGGTGTTTTAATATAAAATGTTTTGTTTTTTTTAATTTTTGCACAAAAACAAACAAATCCAACTGTACAATATATATAGTGTACAGTTGGATTTGTAATTTTGGCAATTGCTCTGAAAGAAAGATCAGAAAGCTTAAGTACAGGGTGAGTGCCAATCGTGGTTAATTAGCAGTGTTGCCACAGTTACCTTGAAAATGTAGCTGAAGCCTATCCCAGCTATCATCGGGCAGGAGGCGGGGTACACCCTGAACTGGTACCCAGCCAATCGCAGGGCACATACAAACAACCATTCCACTCACATTCACACCTACAGGCAATTTAGAGTCTCCAATTCATGCATGTTTTTGGGATGTGGGAGGAAACCGGAGTCCCCGGAGAAAACCCACGCAGGCACGGGGAGAACATGCAAACTCCACACAGGTGGGGCCGGAGATTGAACCTCGGTCCTCAGAACTGTGAGGCTGCCGGCAGTAATATCACTTAACCAAAGTACATTAGTTTAGCTGTGCACATAACCTGGCAATACACTCCATAGAGTTACAGAACGACATCAACATGAACCAATAACTTAAATATTAGGGTGACGCTACATTAAATGAGGTACAGGTACTTAGGTGCCGACTGCTTTGCTGAAGAAGAACTTTACTTTAAAAAAAAATTACCACTAGCTCAGCAGTCGGCAACTTGTAGGTCATACCTAAACATGACAACATTCACTCACGGTACATGCAACAAAATCAACAGGTAAAAGGACCACTTCCATAAATTATAAAATTTCATGTTTTATAATCTTTGATATCTTTTTATTGGGTTTGCAAGATAACTTAAGCATTTGAGAAGGCCGGGTTTTTCATTAATATTCCATTGGTAAATAAGGTTCGCTCTGATTGGTTCGCTGTTATTCTAATTTAAATATGGTAAACAGCTTCGCCCTGATTGGTCTGATGCGATATTACAGCGTCGTGTGGCTTGGGGCAGCCTAGTGTTCATAGCAACGTCGCGGATCCTTCATTGTGGAGTCACACTATCATTGTGAAGCACAATTCACCGAGCGTTGGATGGTTGGCCCACTAACAGTGCATATGGAAGGGGAAGTGGGTAGAAATAAAAATAAGGGATATTTTGATGTTATGCTCATTATCCGCTGAATGCAGCTGAATGGGGGGCACAAGCCAATACAAACCATAGGCCGGTCCAAAGCCCGGATAAATGCATCCGGCTTAAAACTAAGCCAAACAAATATGAGCGTTCATCAAAAGTTTCCATACCGGATCGGTCGTGGCCCGGGTTAAGAACGTCCGCCACCGGCGCCGTTAACCTGCAGGGAGCCGGTGGGAATTCAGCTACTGTGGTTTGAAGACGAAGGAGGGGTGGAAAGCAGGTTCTTAGGCAGAAAGAGAAGAGGAAAGCACAGAGCCTAGAACTGAATGTGGGGACTTTGAATGTTTGGACTATGACAGGAAAAGCTAGGGAATTGGTTGACATGATTAGGAGAAAGGTATATACACAATATACACACAATATATATATATATATATATATATTATATACACACAATATATATATATATTGTGAGTCCAGGAGACCAGGTGGAAAGGCAGTAAGGCGAGAGGTTTAGGGGCAGGGTTCAAATTATTTTATCATGGTGTAGAGGGGAAGAGAAATGGAGTAGGGGTTATTTCAACAGAAGAGTTAGCTAAGAATGTCTTGGAGGTGAAAAGAGTATCAGATCGAGCGATGAGGTTAAAACTTGAAATTGAGGGTGTTATGTATTATGTGATTAGTGGCTATGACCCACAGGTAGGATGTGACCGAGAGGTGAAAGAGAAAGGAGCTAAACAAAGTTGTTCTGAGCATTGCAGATAGAGAGAGTTGTGATTGGTGCGGATTGTAATGGACATGTTGGTGAAGGAAACAGGGGTGATGAAGAAGTGATGGGTAAGTACGGCATCCAGGAAAGGAACTTGGAGGGACATATGGTGGTAGACTTTGCAAAAAGGATACAAATGGCTATAGTGAACACTTTTTTCCAGAAGAGGCAGGAACATAGGGTGGACCTACAAGAGCGGCGGTAGAAGCATGCAGGTGGATTACATCTTGTGCAGATGATGTAATCTGAAGGAGGTTACTGACTCTAAGGTAGTGGTAGGGGAGAGTGTGGCTAGACAGCATAAGATGGTGTGTGGTGGTGTGCAAGATGACTCTGGTGGAACATTAAGAAGACAAAGGCAGAGCAGAGAACCATGTGGTGGAAGCTCCACACAGGCGGGGCCGGGGATTAAACCCGGGTCCTCAGAACTGTGAGGCCATGTGGTGGAAGAGTGTTCTGCAGCTTTTCGAGATGAGGTGAGACATGTTCTCGGTGGACAGGAGGAGCTTCCAAAAGACTTTCCCACTACAGCCAAGGTGATCAGAGAGACAGGCAGGAGAGTACTTGGTATATCTTTTGGTAGGAAAGGGGAGAAGGAGACTTGGTGGTTGAACCTCAAAGTACAGGAAATCATACAAGGAAAGACAATGAGAAGACCGAGGAAAGGAGAAAAAGGAATACATGGAAATGCGACGTAGGGCGAAGGTAGAGGTGCCAAAGGCCAAACAAAAGCCATATAATGACATGTATGACAGGTTGGACACTAAAGAAGGAAAAATGGATCTATACAGGTTGGCCAGACAGAGGGTTGGAGATGGGAAGTATGTTCAGCAGGTTAGGGTGATTAAGGATAAAGATGGAAATGTGTTGACAGGTGCCAGTAGTGTGCAGGATAGGTGGAAAGAATACTTGGAGGAGTTGATGAATGAGGAAAATGAGAGAGAAAGAAAAGTACTAGAAGCAAGTGTGGTGGACCAGGAAGTGGCAATGATTAGTAAGGGGGAAGTTAGAAAGGCACTAAAGAGGATGGAAAATGGAAAGGCAATTGGTCCTGATGACATTCCTGTGGAGGTATGGAAGCATCGAGGAGAGGTGGCTGTGGAGTTTTTTAACATCTTGTTCAACAGAATACTAGTGGGTGAGAAAATGCCTGAGGCATGGGCGAAAAGTATGCTGGTGCCCATTTTTAAGAACAAGGGTGATGTGCAGATCTGTGAGATAGATAGAGGAGTAAAGTTGATGAGCCACACAATGAAGTTATGGGAAAGAGTAGTGGAGGCTAGACTAAGGAGAGGTGTGAGTATTTGCGAGCAACAGTATAGTTTAATGACTAGAAATAGTACCAGAAATGCATGATTTGCCTTGAGGGTGTGGTTGGAAAAGTACAGAGAAGGTCAGAAGGAGCTAAATTGTGTCTTTATAGATCTAGAGAAAGCCTATGACAGAGTATCCAGAAAGGAACTGTGGTACTCAATGTGGATGTCTGGAGTGGCAGAAGTATGTTAGAATTGTACAGGACATGTATGAGGGCAGCAGAACAGTGGTGAGGTGTGCTGTTGGTGTGACAGAGGAGTTTAAGGTGGCGGTGGGACTGCATCAGGGATCAGCCCTGAGCCCCTTCCTCTTTACAGTGGTGACTGGAATGATGTTTGCAGATGATATTGTGATCTGCAGTGAAAGCAGGGAGCAGGTGGAGGAACAGTTAGAAAGGTGGAGGCATGCACTGGAAAGTAGAAGAATGCAGATTAGTCTGAGTAAGAATATACGTGTATGAATGAGAGGGGTGGAGGGGGAAGATTGAAGCTACAGGGAGAAGAGATAGCGAGGATGGAGGACTTTAAATACTTGGGGTCAACAGTGATAAGAAAGTGAAGAAACGAACCCAAGCAGGTTGGAACGGGTGGAGGAAGGTGTCAGGTGTGTTATGTGACCAAACAGTCTCGACTAGGATGAAGGGCCAAGGTTATAAGACAATGGTGAGGCAAGCCATAATGTACCAATTAGAGACAGTGGCACTGAAGAGACAACAGGAAGCAGAGCTGGAGGTGGCGGAAAGGAAGATGTTGAGGTTCACTCTAGGAGTGACCAGGTTGGATAGGATTAGAAATGAGCTCATCAGAGGGACAGCCGAGGTTCGATGTTTTGGAGACAAAGTTAGAGAGAGCAGACTTCGATGATTTGGACACATCCAGATGAGAGATAGTGAGTATATTGGTAGAAGGATGATGAGGAGGGCGACACGGCGGACGACTGGTTAGAGCGTAAGCCTCACATTTCTGAGGACCTGGGTTCAATCCCCGGTCCCGCCTGTGTGGAGTTTGCATGTTCTCCCCGTACCTGCGTGGGTTTTCTCCGGGCACTCCGGTTTCCTCACACATCCCAAAAACATGCATTAATTGGAGACTCTAAATTGCCCATAGGTGTGAATGGTTGTTTGTTTGTATGTGCCCTGCGATTGGCTGGCAACCAGTTTAGGGTGTACCCTGCCTCCTGCCCGATGACAGCTGGGATAGGCTCCAGCACGCCCGCGACCCAAGTGAGGAGAAGCGGTTCAGAAAATGGATGGATGGATGGATGATGAGGAGGGAGCTGCCAGGCAAGAGCGCTTGAGGAAGAACAAAGAGAAGGTTGATGGATGTCATGAGGGAAGACACGAGGGCAGTTGGTGTTCGAGAGGAGGCTGCAGGAGATAGGCTTATATGGAAAAGGATGACATGCCGTGGCAACCCCTAACAGGACAAGCCTAAAGGAAAAGAAGAAGAAGAAGAAGGCTCATTATCCACTGCCTTTCACTTGAACATTATGTTCATCGTTCGCACACATTTTGGTGACAATGACTGCAAGCTTTGCTATTTCATCCACTGTTACATCATACATTATAATTATAGTTAAGTATTGTTGTAAAACACAACATATGTATACTTTATAGACTGTATTTGTATGGCTTGACGGAAGCTGAGACCCGCTCGCTTTAAACCTGGAAATGCCATGTTGCCGATCAGCTGAGTTGACTGGATGGGTGCCAACTACGAAGTGGGCAGGTACTTGAATAATTAGTAACTTTCGACATCACAAACAGACAGAAATCTTATCCGGTCGTTTTGGAAGCCTTTTGCCGTTTATTGACTTTTGTATTAAATCGGCAAACTGAATAGATGTCAAAATTAAACCATGTCACAGAATCATTTTGACCTATGTTATCCATAAAACACTGTAAAAATTTTGATTTTGATGGAAGAGTACTTTTAACGAATAATAATAAAATAAAGGAGGCCGATGAAACACATCGTATTCCTGACTAAAGGCACACAATGAATAACTTGTGCATTATGGAAGGTAATCAAGGGGCACTATTTTCTCACAAATTTACAATGTGTTTGATTTTTACAATACAATTATAATATAATTTTTCTTTATTTAAATGATAAAAACAATCATGGGGTTTCTTGGATGCTGGAATGAATTGACATTTTCAATTAATTTCAATGGGGAAAAAATGAGCAAATTGAGTTACAAGCTTGGTCACCAAACAAATGAAACTGTGAAGTCAAGTTACCATTGTATATCTTTAATTCATTCATTTTCTGAGCCGCTTCTCCTCACTAGGGTCGCGGGCGTGCTGGAGCCTATCCCAGCTGTCATCGGGCAGGAGGCGGGATAGACCCTGAACTGGTTGCCAGCCAATCGCACGGCACATAGAAACAAACAAACAACCATTCGCACTCACAGTCATGCCTACGGGCAATTTAGAGTCTCCAATTAATGCATGTTTTTGGGATGTGGGAGGAAACCGGAGTGCCCAAAGAAAACCCACGCATGCACGGGGAGAACATGCAAACTCCACACAGGCGGGGCCGGGGATTGAACCCGGGTCCTCAGAACTGTGAGGCTGCCGCTCTAACCAGTCGTCCACCGTGCCGCCCATTGTGTATCTGTCTGATCAAATTCAAGTTGTAATTTATTGTGGGATCCTTAAATCAATGTCATCCAAATGTTTTCCTTTAGTCTATTAAATACTCTAAAACAGTGATTCCCAACCAGTGTGTCGTGGCACATTAGTGTCGTTGATTTTGTTGTATTATCACAAAAAAATAAAATAAAATAAAAAGGGTAGTGTGCAACACTTTGGACATGCACGCTTTAGATACTAGAGAAATTCAGACTTTGTTTTCTCAGCTTTTAAAATTGTAGAATGAGTTCATTCATCAAATGTGACCGACATTTAAGCCCTGGCGTTGGTCTGGACTCTTTGAGTACTCTTATTGCTTATGTATTGTGTTGTGTTGTAGTACCATCAAGATAACGTTACAAGCTGTACATGTCATTTTTTCTCTCCAATTTTAGTGCTTTAATGGATATTTCTATTATTATTGCTTGCCTTTTGTTATTATGCTGCATAAATCTCCAGTGCTATGGTTGATGACTTTCATTCCAATGTGTGAATTTTTTGCCACTTTGATGAATGGCAAAAGGCCAAGCTTTTCTCCGTGCTTCCGACGAATAATCTTCTCGTATAACAATCATTTCTTGACAGCTCAAATGAGAAAATGATTAATAGGGCTTGCAATTAACATAATGAGTTATCATCCAGGACAGGTAGAAAAATTACTTAACCAAGCCAAGCTATATTTATCCTTGTTCACCTATGCACCTGTTCTACTCATTTTATCACATAGATTGCAGTGTTTGTGGCCATGTGCTGATTACTTTTGATCAGCTGTATGATTGGTTGCTTTCTCTCTCTCTCTCTCTCTCTCTCTCTCTCTCTCTCTCTCTCTCGCTCGGTCTCTCTCTCTCTCTCTCTCTCTCAGAAAGATGGAAAGAAAACTGACCACGGAGTGTGGCAGACAGCAACACTGAAGGAGATGCAGGAATTTCTCGCATGTACTGGCTGTTTAGTACATCTTCTTCATATGTATGCTATGGAGTGGATGCAAGCCTTATCTTACGAAGAAAAAAAACACTTGGAATCTCCAAAAGACACGTAGGAAAATGTGTTATGATCCAATGAAACCAAGGTTGAACTTTTGGCCGTAATTCCAAAAGATAAGATTGGCGCAAAGACACAACACTGCTCATCACAAAACCAAACCCAAACCAAAGCATGGTGGTGGCAGCATCATGCTTAGAGCTGTTTTTTTTTTTTTTTTTTTTTTAAGTTGGAACTGGGGCTTAGTCAAGCTGAAGGGAATTATGAACAGTTCCATCGAACAACTATGGAGCTATTTGAAGAGGGCTGAGCACAGGAGATATCCTCGCAATCTGACAGATTTGGAGCATTATTGCAAAAAAGAGTGGGCAAATATTGCCACAACAAGATGTGCCACACTGGTAGACTCCTAATAAATAAAACTGAGTGCTCGTATTACAACCCCAATTCCAATGAAGGTGGGACGTTGTGTTAAACATAAATCAAAACTGATGATACCATGATTAGCAAATGTTCATGTTCAACCTATATTTAATTGAATACACTACAAAGACAAGATATTTAATGTTCAAACTGATAAACATTATTGTTTTAGCAAATAATCATAAACTTCGAATTTTATGGCTGCAACACATTCCAAAAAAGATGGGACCGGTGGCAAAAAAGACTGAGAAAGTTGAGGAATCCTCATCAAACACCTGCTTGGAACATCCCACAGGTGAACAGGCTATTTGGGAAAAGGTGGGTGCCATGATTGGGTATAAAAGGAGCTTCCCTGAATTACTCAGTCATTCACAACCAAAGATGGGGCGATGTTCACCTCTAGGTGAACAAGTGCGTGAGAAAATAGTCAAACAGTATAAGGACAATGTTCCTCAACGTACAATTGCAAGGAATTTAGGGATTTCATCATCTACATTCCATAATATCATCAAAAGGTTCAGAGAATCTGGAGAAATCACTGCATGTAAGCGGCAAGGCCGAAAACCAACATTGAATGCCCGTCACCTTCGATCCCTCAGGCGGCACTGCATCAAAAACCGACATCTGTGTGTAAATGATATCACCACATGGGCTCGGGAACACTTCAGAAAACCAATGTCAGTAAATACAGTTCGGCGCTACATCCGCAAGTGCAAACTCTACTATGCAAAGCAAAAGCCATTTATCAACAACATCCTCAAACGCCACCGGCTTCTCTGGGCCCGAACTCATTTAAGATGGACTGATGCAAAGTGGAAAGGTGTTCTGTGGTTCGACGAGTCTACATTTCAAATTAAAAAAGACCTAGGTTCAAGACCCCGCCTGGACGATCCGCCAACATCCCCTGGACTCAGACACTGATACCCCGAAATGCTCCCCGGGCGCTTCAGCTGCCCCCTACTCCAGTGTGTTCCACTAACATGTGTATGTGTTCACTTTGATGGGTAAAATGCAGAGAACAAATTTCGTGTGCATGCATGCATGTTCATGGCAATAAAAGGTCATTCTTCTTCTTCTTCCATGTGAGCCTATCTCCTGCATCCTCCTCTCTAACACCAACTGCCCTCATGTCCTCCCTTACTACATCCATCAACCTTCTTTTTGGTCTTCCTCTAGCTCTCTTGTCTGGCAGCTCCATCCTCATCACCCTTCTACCAATATACTCACTATACTTAAATGTAGGAAAATGAAAAACTGTCCTTGAATAAGGATTCAATTAAACAATATTAAACAAAGTTTAATAAAAATTGTACTTAAATGTTTGAAAAGAAACAGTTCTAAAAAATGTGAATGCATTGTACTTTAAAGTTAAATACAACTGTACACTAAGTATCAAATGTAATGTAGTGGATTAACAAAAACGTTTAAAATGACTCTAAGCAAAAATATGCGTATTGTTTCTAAATACATTAAATAAGTTTGAAGTGCTGAAAACATATGCAAAGACTTATAACAATATAGTGCGGAACTGTTGAGGTATAGCTTAATTGCCCCGTGATGTCACGGGGCTGGGGCGTATACTTTCTAGCGCGACTTCCCTCCCCCACTATATAAGGACAAAGTGACATAATTCGGCTATGCTGCTCAGTTGTGAGTTAGCTGTTCTTAGCTTCCATAACAAGGCCCATTTACCACTTCAGCGTGCAGTTATCAAGGTAACGATGGCTATTTACAGAACAGCTAACTGACGTTATTTAAGATCCCCAAAAAATGAGGAAATAAAAAAGTTTTGAAGACACACAGGTGAATCAACACTACCACCCAACTCTGCACTGCGCATTTTACAATGGATAGTTTTGTAAACTTTCACCAGAGACAACATGGCTTTGTGGGCAATTTGATACGAGTGAATTGGGCGGTGCCGACTGTCTAACAACTTGGGCTTCCTCCTACCTTCCTGATGTCCGTTATGTCACCAACAACGAGGGTAAGTTGACTTGTGTGCTTATTTTTACGATTATAGTCCACAATAACTATTACATTTTGAAGTTGAGCCTCCTAACGTGATTTTACATCGTATAAGCTATCACCCCTTCTGTATGTTTGATTCCTAAACTACTGTAGTACTTTCAGCATCTCATCTGTTTTACAAAGCAGTCAATTAAAACCACAAGAGAGAGGGCATGCCAGTGTGAGGAGATGCCGAAAGTCAGAAGAGAACTTGGTTGTCAAACAGACCAGTTTGATTTTGCCGCATCCATTCGACACGCCCACAGCATCTGAGAGCTGAGAGGTGGCCCTTATTATTCAAGTTTTTGAAGCCTGATTTTATATACTTTTATATACTTTTTTTTATTTTTTTTATTCGTTCACATTTGGGAGGCTTTTTAACATTACTCGAATTTGTCGAATTTACATGAACATTTTTGGGGCCTGTTTAGTGCCAGTTTAAGGTGGTTTGAACATTTATTTCAGTGTTTATCTTAGGTAGTATAGGGGTTGGTAAAAAGTTCGAAAAGCGCTAGCCTAGATGCTCTTAAACACAAAGAGTTCATAGCCGGATACAGGATTTCACTGTTCATGAACTCACTGCTTAGAACACTAACTTACCATTTCTTCAGCTTCCACCTTACAGACTCTCCGTGGCTGTCACTGTCCTGTCACTGCCTGTTCCTTCTTTTTGCTGCCATTCAACCAGTTTTTTTTCAGCTACAGCTGACTCGTGACTATGGGGCACCTTAAGAGGTGGTGGCGGCTGCGGTACGAACATATCACGGATTTTTCTACAGGGATTGGGAAATTTGCCTCTCTTAGGAAGAGGCGGCATGGCGCTCACACACGCATACAGTGTTTGTGCTTCCTCGATACTCGTTGCACAGTGCACTGCTCGCTTGGCGGGGCAAATTGATCATCTGACGTCATTGTTAATGTGTTTGGCATTTGAAAAACGTCCTCCACAAATGTATGTACTCCCAACCAAAATTTCTGAGGAGTGGAAAGTGTGACTCTGGTAAAGGTCTCCAAAAGTTTTCCCCTCTCATTGTGCTTGGTTGCTGACCAGGTTGGAATGTTGGAAAATCATTTGCAGACGTGACATCTCATAATTCCACCTCAGCCTTTACCTGACTAGTGTCAGTATTATATATGATTACATTGTAATCAAAGTATGATCGTGTTGATAGTGCTTCTGCAGTTTTTTGGTATAGAGTTCAGATCAATCTGTCATGGAGAGCAGGACGTTATAAAAACAATTAGGGACGTGCATCATGCCAAATACCACAACCCATGTTGAATCAAATCTGTAGCGAAAAGCACACCTTACATAAGCAATTGCCAAAGGGTTGTATGATGAGCTCTAGCTCCTTTGCATCAATTTCTAATGTTTGTTTACTTCTGTGCTTTTTCTGTACAATCTTGGCACTGCTGTTCTGCACACCAGCATCCATCCATCCATTTTCTAATGCTTATGATGTTTAGGGTCATGGGTGTGCAGAAAACTAGTCCAGAAGACTGTCTAAGAATGGTAAACAACACCCTGGACTGCTAGACAATCACAGGGCAAACCAGATAGAACATTCTCACTCATATTCACACCTACAGTCACTGACCTGGAATCATTCCCAAGCCTGTACAACTACACTGCCATTAACTTGTATACCAACACATAAACATAAGACAAAGTTTGTAAATTTGTGTTTGATAGATTATGTCTCTGTTCTAGCAATGCTTCATTCCATTGAATTTCATACGACTGAAAGGGGAAATAAACAGGCTTTCCAACATTATACAATGTATTGGGAAAAAAGGAGTGAAATAATGGAGCAAACCCATGGGAATGACAAAAATGTTATTGTCTTTGTTAAAGAAATTTTAAGGTAAAAAACATTGCATATTGGGCCCTTATTGTGGGAAAACATACAGTAGCTCTAAAATAATGAGCTGCGCCAAGCAGTTGAAAATTTTTTTTTGCCGGGGACATTTACACGAATGCACACACACATGCACTTACAACAATAGTACTAATTGACACTGCGTTCACAGACGTGCAGGGGAAAGCCTCCTGAGAAAGAGCCAAAAAAATTAGCAGGAACAAAGAACGAAGAGCTGAGCAATAGGCGAGGAAGAGATGTATGGGAGGAGGAGTGAGGGAGTCAAAAAGTGAAATGCTCACTTATTGGGTTTTTTCTCTTCACCTGCTGCAGCTGTTTATGCTTTTGCGTCAGTCCTCGCTTCGCTTTGATAGATTTCAGCGCATTTGTCTGTATTGATTGCTGTCTTGGCAAGTGCAAGAACAAATCAATTAAGACCGGTGACGGATCCCGTGTCTAAACTTTCGCTCTTTCTCAACAGCAACTAACAGTAATTAAGAGTCAACTGTAGCACATGATGTGACAGTAATGACCATAATTGATCGGTTTCAAGGTTCAGATGCCAGATAATGTTGTTGTTTATCTCGATAATTATTGTTGTTTATTCATAAGCTCGGGAAATCCTCCGCCCTTCCTCAAACGAGCCGTTGCCAAGCATACCATGAGCCCAACACAAACAGGCGTATGTGATATTGAAAGGTGGCCATCTGTCCAATCAGAAAATCAAGTCAATAAAAGGACCCCTTTTGGGAGGAGTGGCATACTGGCACTTCGACTGAGACCAGATCTTTAAAACATTAGCATGTAAATTAGGTGTTGAATGTGTGTCAAAGCCAGCAGACGAAGGGCTGCCATGTACATGACAACAGTCTCATAATCGATGGCTTGATATCTATATGGAAACATATGGAGGGATCAGACACACAGCTTGTGCCGTTGCATTTGGATCCAATTTCTTCTCACTTCTTTTCTGTAGTACCTCATGCAGTGTGTGGGCTCGAATGTATTAGAAAATATAACTAAGACATTTGACATTGATCAACACATAAAGACAAACTGCTTACTTTTTAATTCTGCAATCCTGTATCTATTATATTATATTATATTATATTATATTATATTATATTATTTTATATTATATTATATTATATTATATTATATTATATTATATTATATTATATTATATTATATTATATTATATTATATTATATTATATTATGCCAGCACAATGGACAACTGGTTAGCACATCTGCCTCACAGTTCTGGGAACCGGGGTTCAAATCGCGGCCTCGCCTGTGTGCCGTTTTCATGTTCTCCCCGGGTTTTTTCCGGGCACTCCGGTTTCCTCCCACATCCCAAAAACATGCATGGTAGGTTGATTGAAGACTCTAAGTTGCCCGTAGGTGTGAATGGGAGAATGTGAATGGTTGTTTGTTTCTATGTGCCATGTGATTGGCTGGCGACCGGTTCAGGGGTGTACCCTGCCTCCCGCCCGTAGATAGCTAGGATAGGCTCCAGCAGCCCGCGACCCGAGGATAAGCGATAAAGAAAATGGATGGATGGATATTATATTATATTAGGCGGCATTGTGGAAGACTGGTTAGCAGATCTGAAGACCCGGGTTCCAATCCGGCCTCGCCTCTGTATAGTTTGCATGTTCTCCCTGTGCCTGCATGGGTTTTCTCCGGGTACTTTGTTTTCATCCCAAAAACATTCACGGTAGGTTAATTGACGATTCTGCCCGTAGGTGTGACTGATTGTTTGTTTATAAGTACCCTGCGATTGGCTGAAAACCATTTCAGGGTGTTCCCCACCTTTCGCCAGCAGTTAGCTGGAATCGGCTCCAGCATACCCGTGACCCTAGTTAGGACAAGCGATGTAGAAAATGGATGGATAGCTTTTTTGAAAATAGGACTTCAAGGATGGCTGTTTCCACATGGGAGAAATTTACAGAAGCCGCATAAAAAATAAATGCTGAATTCCTTATTTGTTTTTTACGTGTCTTTACCAATATTGATCAAATTACATGAAAATGGCTTACACATATCCATCCATCCATTTTCTGAGCCGCTTGTCCTCACTAGGGTCGCGGGCGTGCTGGAGCCTATCCCAGCTATCATCGGGCAGGAGGCGGGGTACACCCTGAACTGGTTGCCAGCCAATCACAGGGCACATACAAACAAACAATCATCCGCACTCACATTCACACCTACGGGCAATTTAGGGTTGTCAATTAACCTACCATGCATGTTTTTGGGACGTGGGAGAAAACCGGAGTGCCCGGAGAAAACCCACGCAGGCACGGGGAGAACATGCAAACTCCACACAGGCGGGACCGGGGATTGAACCCCACTCCTCAGAACTGTGAGGCTGACGCTCTAACCAGTCGGCCACCGTGCCGCCACACTCTAACCAGTCCAACAAATTTATTCTCGTAAAATTGTTTTCTCTTTCTATTGTGACTTTATTCTCTGTCTGTCTTCTAACTTAGCGTTTTAATGATGAGACAGAAAGACAGACAGACAGAAAAACATACAGATGGATTCCCTCAGACAAAATTCTCTCTTCAGGGGGAACAGCAAGAATTATATCAGTATAAGTATTTCAGTGACTGCCTGAGGGGAAAGTACATCAAACCAAACAGAACACATTAGAGTCAGGGATGACAAATGCAGGCCTTGAATAATTGCATTACAGAAATGGAAAAAATTCATTTTCACTGCTCTGCAATATTTCAGTCTCTGTGTTGAGCAAATGTGTTTTGACATAGACCATTTAAAATGTCATAAGTAAAGGCATATGTGTATTCTACAAATCTGCCTAATCAGAGAAAGAAGGTTTTGAGAAATGAGCTGTTGACTGAAACCTGAATGAAATAAGCAAGACCTATATCAGAAAAATCCATCCATCCATTTTCCGTACCGCTTTATCCTCACAAGGGTGGCGGGTGTGCTAGAGCCTATCCTAGCTATCTTTGGGCGAGAGGCGGGGTACACCCTGAACCGGTCGCCAGCCAATCACAGGGCACATAGAAACAAACAACCATTCACACTCACATTCACACCTACGGGCAATATAGAGACTTCAATTAACCTACCATGCAAGTTTTGGGGATGTGGCAGGAAACCGGAGTGCCCGGAGCGAACCCACGCAGGCACGAGGAGAACATGCAAACTCCACACAGGCGGGGCTGGGGGTTGAACCCCGGCCCTCAGAACTCTGAGGCAGACGCTCTAAGCAGTCGTCCACTGTGCCTATATCGGCAAAATAAACACTTAAATCCATAAATAAAATAGCGATTTCATACACCATAGTCATTTAATGACACTATTTCAAGTAGGGATGGGAAGTGATATCCAATCCATTATCGATGCTGCTTATTGATCCCATTCCTTTTCAATTCTCATTGGGTGAGGGAATGAAATAATACAATTGATACATAATATCATTGATGTCATTATCATTATATGATATGACAATACAAACGATGATTCTGAGTAGTGCTGTCCGATATGGACAAAATCCTACATCTTGATATACTGTAGGTAATTTTTTTTATCCCGATAACTATATTAATCCTGATATTGATCGATTGCAACCGTTAAGTCCCACATACGTAGTATATTAAATGGCCCTTTGGCTATGGCTATTTATATTATTATTTTTATTTTGTTGTTATTTTTTAAAACATTGTGTTTTCGTATTTTATTATCCAATCTTTATGTACAGCACTTTGTTTCAGCTACAGTTGTTTCAGCTACGGTTATTTTTCCTTTTAAGTCCCCCAAAACGAAAATCTGTGTTTTGTTTCTAAATACATAAATACGGTAAATATGTTTGAACTGCTGAAAACCTGTGCAAAGACTGAGAACAATATAGTACTGAATAGTTGATATACAGGATGGCTTAAAACTCTTTTTCCACCTTCTAAAGTTTCCTGATGTTGTGGGCGGGGCTAAAAAGTATCCTTGTGATGTCACGAGGTGTGGGCATATAATTTCTAGCATGAAATTTTTAACTAAATTCACTATTCCAAAAATGTACTCGTTCATGGTTCTTGCTTGTTCTCAATATGTTGCTGACGGGCTATTTCCCTTAAAATACTGGCCTTTCATTTTCACATTGTTGCCACCCATTTATTCCACACAAGTAGCCAGCTGCAGCTTTCACCCTAAAATCTCAAAAACGCGAGAAAAAAGGTGTTGCTTGTCCTTTTTAAATTGAGGAATTAAAACAAAAACAAGACCTTTTTGTCATGGTCTGTGCCCTGCAGTTCCTTTGTTGGAGGTGGGTGGCGCTTTGCGCCCCTCTCGCCCTCTCTCCCTGTCTCTCTCTTTCCAGTAATCAGGACTACCTCGACTGCGCGCCTGTTGTCAATAAGCATTCACCATTGCCTGCATTTAAGCCTGCCAGATCCAAGATTCCACCGACAGAGTATTTAACGGTCATCCGTGGTACACCACCTTTCTCCTCACATGTAAACTACTCTACACCCCGAAATCATCCATCCATCCATCCATTTTCTGAGCCGCTTCTCCTCATTAGGGTTGCGGGCGTGCTGGAGCCTATCCCAGCTGTCATCGGGCAGGAGGCGGGGTACACCCTGAACTGGTTGCTAACCAATCGCAGGGCACATACAAACAGACAACCATTCGCACTCACATGCACACCTACGGGCAATTTAGAGTCTCCAATTTATGCATGTTTTTGGGATGTGGGAGGAAACCGGAGTGCCCGGAGAAAACCCACGCAGGCACGGGGAGAACATGCAAACTCCACACAGGCGGGGCCGGGGATTGAACCCGGGTCCTCAGAACTGTGAGGCTGACGCTCTAACCAGTCGGCCACCGTGCCGCCCCCCGAAATCATATAATTCTTATTCGTCCTCAGTGCTCCTTCTGTGCTCCCCACCTCGCTGTCTTCTCCAGCTACACAGCCAAGCTCTCCCACCTGCTCATGCCACCGCCGGTACAATTTATTTTTATTTTTTTTGACAATGTACATAAAGACGCAGAGTCCTCTAGCAATTAAAGCAGTTTGAAATGACTAATAGAACAATTGCCCGGTGAAATGACCATTGTGCAAAGGGTGCAGAGACTTCAGGAAGCGTGTACAGTTTAAAGTGACTAGTAGTGAGATAATCTGGGACAATGTCGATTGTAAAAATGTTGCAGATGCTACTATACACATGAGTGGCCAGTATTGGTCAACAACAGATATGCAAATAGTGCAGCGTGGTGAGACTACAACAGTGACTGCACGAGTAATGTATAATTGGCCCGACAGAAATGTGACAACAAATTCAAGACAAAAAATTGGCGGCATGTTGCAATGGAATTGTAAATGAACCGTTTAGGAAGTTAATGGCAGGAGGGAAGAAGCTGTTGGAATGTCTGCTTGTTTTAGTTTGCATTGTTTGGTAGCGCCTACCTGAGGGAAGGAGCCCGAAGAGGTGGTGACCAGGATTTGGAAGGTCCGAGAGGATTTTGCACGCTCTTATCTTAGTTCTGGCAGCGTGCAAGTCCTCAAGGGTGGGTAGGGGGGTACAGACAATTTTTTCAGCAGTTTTGTTTGTCCATTGCAGTTGGAGTTTGTCTTTTTTTGTAGCAGCACCAAACCAGACTGTGATGGAAGAACACAGAACTAATTCAATGACTGATGGGCAGAAATGCCTCAACAGCTCCTGTGGCAGCCCGTGCTTCCTCAGAAGCCGTAGGAAGTACATCCTCTGCTGGACCTTTTTGAGGATGGAGTTGATGTTGGTTGATCTCCCACTTCAGGTCGTGGGAGGCTGTAATTCCCAGGAACTTGAAGGTCTTGATGGTTGACACAGGGCAGATGGACAACGTGAGGGGCAGCTGTGGCGAAGGATGCCTCCTGAAAGTCCATGATCAGCTCTACATTCTTGAGCATGTTCAGCTCCAGGTCTTGTTGGCCTCACCACAGCTCCAGCCGCTCCACTTCCTGTCGATATGCAGACTCGTCACCGTCTTTGATGAGGCCAATGACTGTCGTGTCGTCTGCAAACTTCAGGAGTTTGACAGCTGCGTGTTTGAGGCGCAGTCATTCGTGTAGTGAGAGAAGAGCAGTGGAGAGAGGACACAACCAAGGGACAGAGGCTCAACAAGTATCCCTCATTTCTTCCCAAATGCACGCCGCCCACCCTCCCGTGAGTATTCCTTCCGAGCCCGCAGCTTCCAATCAATCCCACCTCCCGTACAAAGAGCCTCATGTTCCTCCGCCTGAGCCCTACTCGGGGGACTTAGGTGCATGCGGCCAATTCTTTTTAAATTGCTCCCGAGTATTCAATCTGCAACCGTTGAGCTACCATACTAAACAATCCAACGTCGCATTTGTCATCAACATCCTACACGGAAAAGCTGCTAAATGGGCAACCGCGCTATGGCATAATTCCTCCCCGGCACACGTGTCATTCGACTCCTACCCCATTCAGGGCAGGGAAGCAACTCGACGCCTCCTTACGCTCACTCAGGGTTCTAGTTCCGCGGCGTCCTATGCTGTTGAATTTAGAATGCTTGCGGGTGAGATGACGCTAAGGGGTATTTTTTGTAAAGTGCTTTCTGAGTAGCTCAAGGACGAGCTCACACCCAGGGACAAGCCCTGCTCACTGGAGGACCTAATTTAGTTATCCATTTGCCTAGACAGTCGTTTGCGGGAAAGAGCGTGGGAAAGGGGGGTAAGAGCTCATAGATTAGTATCCTCCGTGGGCACAGCACCGTTAGTTCCGCCGCATCCTGGACTTCCGACCACCTCCTCATCACCCCCCACTGCATTGGGTGAGCCCATGCAACTTGTCAAAACCAGATTAGATCCTCAGGAACGCCAGCGCCGTTTCAACCAATGATTGCGTATCTATTGTGGACAACCAGGCCACTTCATTGTCACATATTCCGTGAAGCCAAAAGACCAGGTTCCCCACGGACCGAGAGCGCCATGGTGAGCCAAACTAACACTTCTCCCAGCTCTCCCTGACCGTTTCCTCATCTATCTTGGGCCCTGACTGCAATACTCCGGTTCCCGTTCTCATTGACTCCGGCACCGACGATAGTTTTATTCATGAGGCTTTAGAATGTCAGCTCCAACTTCCTCTCAAACACCTCCCTTCTCAGAAAAAGGTCACAGTCCTGGATGAGCGACTCATCTCTCCTGTCACCCACTAAACAGCTACGTTTACTCTACTCATCTCAGGTAATCACAGTGAAACCATCCAGCTTTTTGTTATTCCCTCCCATTAGACTCCATTAGTCCTCGGAAGCCCCTGGCTCATGAAGCACAACCCCGCCATTGACTAGACCCACCTATCGATCACCGGGTGGAGTTCTCACTGCCATTCGCATTGTCTTATTTCTGCCATGCCGCCCTCTAGCAAACTTCAATCACCTGCCACACTGGTCGACCTCTCCCAGGTGCCGGAAGAATATCACGACCTCTCTCCTGGTTTCAGTAAAGAGCTTGCCATTTCACTACCCCCTCACCGCCCTTATGACTGCGCAATCAGTCCCCTACCGGGAGGCCCCTACCCTCCAGCCGTCTCTTCAACCTTTCCCGCCCTGAGAAAAAGGCTATATCCGTGACTCCCTGGATTCTGGACTCATCCGTCCCTCTTATTCCCCCGTGGGGGCCGGCTTCTTCTTTGTTGAGAAGAAAGATACCACTCTCTGCCCCTGCATTGATTACCGTGGACTCAATGACATCACTGTAAAAAATAAATCCCCACTGCCACTTATTGACCCTTCATTTGAACCCCTCTATAATGCCCAGATCGTCACCAAATTGGATCTACCCAATGCATACCATCTCATCCGCATAAGGGGGATGAATGGAAATCTGCTTTCAATACCCCGCTTGGACACTTCGAATACCTGGTCATGCCGATTGGATTAACCAATGCCCCTGCGGTTTTCCAAACCTTCATTAATGGCGTCCTCCGTGATTCGCTGAATCTATTCAGACGACATCCTCATCTTCTCCCACTCTTACATTGAACATCGCCATAATTTCCGCCAAGTCCTCCACCATCTGCTTGAGAACTGCCTCTTTGTCAAACCGGAGAAATGTGAATTCCACCACCCCTCCATACACTTCCTGGGCTATATTATTGCCAAAGGACAATTACAACCAGACCCGGCAAAGATCCAAGCAGTCGTCAACTGGCCCATCCCCTCTACCTGCAAAGTGCTGCAATGTTTCCTAGGCTTTGCCAATTTCTACCGCCGCTTCATCCGCAATTACACCAAAGTGGCTATTCCTCTCACTAGCCTTACCTCCACCAGCTCGCCATTCCAGTGGACCCATGCTGCAACCCAAGCCTTCGAGCGCCTAAAATAATTATTCACCAGTGCCCCCATCCTGAGACACCCCGACCCCACTCTGCAGTTCGTTGTGGAGTTTGACGCCTCTGACACTGGAGCGGGGGCCGTTCTCTCCCAGCACGACCCTGAATCCCAGAAACTACATCTTTGTGCCTTTTTTTTCCCGTCGTCTGTCCCCAGCCGAGCGGAATTATGACGTAGGAAATCATGAGCTGCTGACCAATGTCTGGGTGTTGGAGGAGTGTAGGCATTGGCTGGAGGGGACCGATTCTCTGTTTAATATATGGACCGATCATAAAAATCTTGCCTCCCTCCGATCCACCAAATGTCTAAACCCCCGACAAGCTCGGTGGGCCCTCTTCCTGAGCCAATTCAACTTCAGCCTCTGGTTCACCCCATCCAGCCCCGCTGAACCTGAACTCATCCTTCCTTCCTCCTGCTTCATCGGGGCAGCCACTTGGGAGAGCAAATAGGTGGTTAAAAATACTCAAAAAAAACAACAACAACCGGATCCCAAGATTGGACCTCCTGACCGACTGTTTGTACCCAATTCGGCACATTCTTCAGTGAGCACACAATTCAAAACTCACCTGTCACCCCGGAATGATCCGCACCACCAAATTCATACAACAGCACTTCTCGTGGCCCAGCCTGGTGAAAGACACCCGGGGATTTGTCCGAGCCTGCTCCGTTTGTGCCCAAGGGAAGACTTCACATCTGCCCCCAGCTGGTCTACTGCGCCCCTTACCTATCTCGAGCCACCCCTGGTCCCACATCGCCTTGGACTTCGTAACCGGCCTACCTCCCTCTGAAGGTAATACTGTCATTCTTACTATTATTGATCGATTCTCCAAGTATGTCCATTACGTACCGTTTCCCAAATTACCATCTGCCTTTGAAATCACTAACCTCCTTGTCAGTCACGTCTTTAAACTCCACGGAATCCCCATTGACAGAGGTCCTCAGTTCTCCTCCCAGGTATGGAAGCAGTTCTGTAAGGCGGTGGCCGCAGCAGCCAGTCTGTCTTCTGGGTACCATCCACAGTCCAACTCCGCCACAGGTATGTCTCCTTTCATGGCATGTTATGGTTCCCAACCTCCATTGTTTAAGGAACATGAGCATACTCCGCGCTTTATTGGTCCCTTTCCGATCACTAAAGACATCAATCCCATGTCAGTTCAATTAAAACTCCCTCAATCTCTCAATATCCATCCGACGTTCCATGTGTCTCTGCTCAAGCCTGTCTCCCCCGGCACTCTTAGCCATCCGGCCGTACCCCCAAGCTTTGCGCCCTCTCTCTTTCTCTGTCTCACTCTCTTCTCAGTAATCAGCACCACCACAGCCGCGCACCTGTTGTCAATCAGCATTCATCATTGCCTGCATTGAAGCCTGCCAGATCCAGGATTCCACCGCCAGAGTATTAACGGTCATCTGTGGTACACTACCTTTCTCCTTGCATGTAAATTACTCTACTCCCTGCAATGGTACTTACCTCTGTGTTCTTCTTCGTCCTCAGTGCTCCGTCCGTGCTCCCCGCCTCGCTGTCCTCTCCAGCTACACAGCCAAGCTCTCCCACCTGTTCACGCCACCGCTTCCCGCACTTTATTTATCTATCTATTTTATCTATTCTTATATTACAAAACAAAATAAATTCCATTCCATGACAGTGTGATTGTACAGAGTTTTAACTAACACATTGTATTATCTATTTACGCAGTATCCCTGAACGCTGCTCACGGTAGTGCAATGTGCAGGTGGCCGTGGTCGCACTGAATTGGTTGCCAAATACAGCGTTTACTCGGCGATGTATGAAGGCTCGTACATAGTGTGTTCAGACTGCTTTGTCCTGGAAGTCCTGGCAAAACCTGGCACTCTTGAATGAAAATGAACTTATGTTCGAAAACCGTTCTTTGATGCCAGAATGAGCCCCCTTCTCAATTACGTTCATCAGGCAGAAATTAACTGCAGCTCACGTTCGCACAAAATATGAACTAGTTCATGAACTTTCGTTCATTGAACTTGTTCAGGTGAAACACTGAACGCACATAACACAATTTTAGATAGTCGCTGCAGTAGTATGATTGAAAACATATATATCACAGTAGAAGTGAATGCTTCACATTGCAAATACTGTATGTATATTTTCTGACAATGGTCAGCTCAGACACAGAATTTACACAGAACAGCAAGCACATCAACATTACAACCAGCAGCAACTCAGCTGTCACATTTTACCTTACATGCACTTACTCACATAAGGATTCCAACTCTCCAGGATTTAGCACGTTAGTCAGCCAGCCATTAGCATTATCCAGTGCTTTTTCAAATGTGTGCATAGACTGGTAGACACAGGATGACTGTGTCTACCAGTCAAATATTTTGACAAATATTAAGACAATGTTGAGGCACTGCTGTTCGATTGCTGAGAGGACCCTTCCCCCTCCTCACCGGCTGCCTTCCAGTCGTCCATGTTGTTGATGCAAATTACAAAACAAAAATTGGCGATTAATCAATGTCATGCTCTCACAGTTGATGCACAGTAGTAAACTCGACGCGTCAAATAATCGACCAATTGGTTCAACCCCTACCCTGAATGCTTCCCGTCTATCTTACAGCAAGCGTTCATGTTCTTCTGCACTCTCTGAGATTGCTAATGACCAGAGTTGGAGTTTACTGTAAAATTAAATGCACAACAAAAATCATATTTAAATACAAGCCACACACCATTTTAGAGCTTGCCAGCTTAATGCTAAAACTCAATTAAAAAACCTATTAACGGGCTAGCTAAAATTAGCACTAGACCCCATGAGGGATTTAATTTCAAATAACGCCGCAGTAACACATACAGACAGATAATATAACAATACCCTCAGATATATATTCTTCCTAATGAGTTAAAGTTTTATTGGGACTTTCTTCTACTCTTTTTATTTATTTTTTTTAATTTTTTTTAAGCTTACAGTAAACGTGTAGCTCCATGCATCCCTCGCACCACACTGCCCCTAAGACGGTAAGACAAAATTCCAGTTACATTTTCTGGTCGGACGGATTTTACAATCGAAAAATTTGCATTCAGTGTTTCCCAGAATGAAATGCTATTGTTAAAATTACTGTATCACATTTTGACTGTGTTAAAATTAATCTTTAATATGCTATTTTGTACAGACAGCATATAATAGTTCTTCTTTTGGTGACTATCAGGCACACTTATTCAGAATGGTTAGAGTGATGAAGTCCATTAATACCACTTGCAGGCCTAGACTTATACAAATGTCAGCAGGGCTACACGTAGCGTGCGCAATGACGTCACTGTGCCGTATAGGATTGATATGAGAATCGCTTGAAAATTCAGCGGACGATTCCATGGAATTGTTAACTTTAGAACGGATTCTCATTGATTCTCCAGTTTCGATTCCCATCCCTAGATGTAACAGTTGGCTTAAGCGTGGGTTGATTGGACATGCCTGCACAGTGAGGCACAAGAATGCCGAAATGCAAAGGCCTTGTTGCGTTACCGTCTCAGATGTTAAGCGAAACCAATAAATGCAATCGTCAGGCAAGCAAACAAACGATTTCTACTGTAGGTATTAAATCAGTTTAAGACCAAGTTGTTCCTCCAGCTGCAACAAAATCCAAAATTGTTCAACACAGTAGATTAGTCATGATTATAGTAAATAGTTGCACATAAAACACTTAAATATAAAATGATAAAATGAAAAATCAGTACAGCATAACTGATTATGTCGACCCAAAAATGTCATTTGCATCTTCAGAAAACACGTTGCAAAGCATGAAACGTCATTTTGGACACCTAACGTTAAACACATTTTGACATTAAAAGATCACTTCATATTCTTCAATCTTCATTCTTCAATATTACTTTAGAATTGTTTTCCCCTTAGAAACAAATATGACCTTTTGATGGATAAACAACTGTCATTAATTCAAATATTCACATCAGTAAAATAAATTGATTTTCAAAAGGAAATGAAGTGGCCCATGTCTTTACTGTTATTGATCAAATTATATGAAAATGACATGTATACGCATTACGGTGATTTTAAGTGTCACAAACAATAAAATGGTAAATCTTTTCACCCACCAATACCATTATCATTATGAAAAGTGATTTTACAAATGTTAGTGTCTGTTCCTGAGAAAGAACCACATTGTTTTTTATTGTCATCATCATCGCATCTAAAATTAGTTTATGACTTTATTGCTGTAGCATTACAACTTTTTACAAGTCCCCCCCCTCCCCTAATAATAATACTTTTTTATTATTATTTTTTACATTCTCTTTTTTTCTGTGTGGCCCTACTACTCTGTAGTGTATTGAAATATTAAATGTAATTAATTACAGTGGATATAAAAGTCCTCACACCGCAGTTCAAATGCCAAAAAAACTGAGGGCATGATGAATTATTTCAAAAACCTTTTCCACCACCAATGTGACCTACTGTACGGCATCAGAGGGGTCTCATGGTTCAAAAGTATGATTCATGGTAAGGGTAGAAAATCATTTCCAAGGCATTAAATATACCATGGAACCATGAAAACAGTAATCATGAAGTGGAGAAAACATAACACAACAGTAACATGACTAAGATTTGGAAGTCTTTCCAACATTGATGAAAAGACGAGAAGAAAACTCTTCAAGGAGCTGGCCAAGAGGCTGGCAGCAACATTGAAGGAACTGCAGGAACTTCTGGGAAGTACTTTAGTACATGTGACAGAAAACTTCCAGACTTCTACCTTCTCAATATGTGTGGGGTATGGGTAGGATGGCAAAATGGATGCCTTATTTTAAAAAGAAAAACATCCAACATTTTGCAAAAACGTATATAGGAAAAGATCTTATTCACGGCGGCCGATACATCTCACAACAATTGCAAATCGCACAACACAACGGCATTAATCCACAACAGAAATGCAAACGCCACAACATAGCAACATTAAGGTGGAGCGGAAGTCACCGCGGGACTCCCTCCAACTGTATAATTCGTCCGGATTATGGGGGACTCCTATTGCTTATCAACCAATGGGCTTCCCTTTGTCTTTAATAATAATTTAAAAAATCAATTAAATGATTCTCCTAATGAAATTAAATTTGGGATTAGAACTAAACACGTCACTCTACCCATATAACCAACAGCTAAACAAACACATTTCAAAACCTTAAACGATATCTATCCTTGTAATGACTTTGATTAATAAAGTTGTTTAGTGAAGTTAAGTGAAAGTAAGCTATTTTGGAGCTATTTTAGAAAATGTGTATTTCTGGATTGTCATAAATCATCAATATTCCGACTTCGTTCATTAAAATTTACGGAAATTACCGACTTTTTCACTTGGTCACTTTTTCACTAATTGTTGTGACCTGTCTCGGCCACTGTAGTTATGGCCTGCCGAACCAAAGGTTGAAATTTGGGCAATAATTTCAAAATGTAACTTTGACGCAATCACATTGTTCATCAGCAAAGGAGCACCATATCTACAGTGAAACATGGTGGTGGGAGTATTATGCTTTGGGGCTGTTTCTATCAGCCAGAAATGGGGCCTTAGAAACGGTGGAAGGAATTATTGTTATTAACAGTTCCAAATACCAGTCAATGTTAGCAAAAAACCGCCAGGCTTCTGCTACAGAGCTAAATATGAAGAGGAACTTCATCTTTTAGCATAACAATGGGCCAAAGCACACCTGCAAATCAACAAAAGGAAGTCTTCACCAGAAGAAGATTGAGGTTTTGGAATGGCCCAGCTAAGTTCAAACCTGAATCCGATCGATCCAAACATCAGTGGGGTGATCTGGAGAGGGCTGTGCACAGGAGATGCCCTCGCAGTCTGACAGATTTAAAATGTTTTTGGAAAGACAAGTGGACAAATATTGCCACATCAAGATGTGCCACACTGATAGATTCCTACCGACCAAACCTTGGCAGCACATCACCTCCACCTTGGAACACCTACATGATCTTCCAGTCAAATTCCGCATCTGATAAAAGCTGTTCTTCCTTGCTTACAAAGCTCAACACAACCTTGCCCCAAATACCTGTCAGATCTAATCCCATCACTACACACCCTCAAAGAACTGCGGTCAATGTATTTAAGTCTCCTCACCTTTACACAATCCCTTCATGACCCCCACATGGGATTGACCCTCAACCACAGGTCCCCAAACCCACATGGAAACCCACTCAGCTAGTGGCGAGCCAAAAGTCTCCTCACCGTCCCTCACACTATCAGACTAGCCTTCAACGTCCCAGCACCAACCCTGTGGAGCTCTCTTGGTCTCATTTTTGTACATCACACACACACACCAACGTTTTATATCCACTGTTGCGCAAATAGTGTTTTTCCTTTACTCAACAGAATACATTCTTTAGCATCCCCCTAACAAACTGCATTTTCAATGAAAAATACCCACAACACAATCATAAAAAAACCACAAATAATCACTATATATATTTTTAATGGATCACTATATTTTTTAAAGAATTGGGTCTTTGATGTATTAAAAACGGTAAGGGTAGAAATATTTTTTGTAAGCATGGTCTTTGTGTCTCAAGCTAGGATAAATATTTGTGGGTGTTGTTTGACATGGGAAAATTATTTTCAGGACAGTTTTAGATTAACCTTCGTCTTTGTTTTAGTCGATTCATTTCAGAGACATAACTGTCACGTTGTTGTGTCTTTGGGAGCAAAACACTGTAAATGAAGCCTCATTAATTAGGCTCATTAGGTGAACAAAAACCAGTTGGATTGGAGGCAGTTGGAGCGCTTCCGCCCTGATGGAGCAGCGGTATTTAGCGTGCCATATTGGCTGTCTGATGGTTGCACCTTAGGGTCATGTTCTGTGACATGGCTGTTGGCCAACCCTACACACACACACACACACATCCCAATCTTCAATCTTTCAGGGCCTTGGCAGACTTCTGGTTTCCCTTCTCTAATCTCTGAGTTCTCAAGGGGCATGCAGCCATTCTCTCTGCTATTTAGAGAAGCTTGGCATTTGTCTAAGATCTCATTTCTGTAATTCATTGCCCGTCTCCTGGGAGACTCGGTTGGCACTGGTGATGCCAAATTCTCTTTTTTTCTTTGTCTTCCCCTTTTCCTCCTTACACGCTCTCACAATGTCTTTCTCTGTCTTTCTCTCATTCAGCCTGTTTGGTGTCAAGCAGGAAAGAAGCTGACTATAATGGTTATGTCGACACATGAATTCCCTTCACGTGATTGCGTTTGATGGAAGCTTCTGTGCTCAGATCACACGAGGATGTTGAATGTGAAAGCGGGTCTTCCTTTGTCAGGCATCGTCTTCAGCTATGAAATTAAACTGAATGATCCACGGTGGGATCGTTGTGTCTTCGTATTTGAAATAAAAATACAAACGCAACCCAAATAAAAATATAACTGTGCATCAATTACGATGAGCAATATGAATTCGGAAAATGTAATTGTAATTAATGAGGCATCAATAAAAACCTGTCTGTTAGAGGGCAGCATGTTTAAAGGTCCCATGCCGTCCATTTCTTTTCTTTCTTTTTTTTTTTTTTTTGAAATAATTTCAAATGTCATTTTAGCTGATTTGCAATTTGGGTCGAAAATGCCCAGATGCCATTTTTCAAGCTATTCTAGCTGCTACTGGATCCCTAAGCTTCTCTATTTAAAAATGGAAAATAACTTCGTTCTGGCGTTTGGCGACATCTTGGCAGCCAAGCATTCATATTGACAGATCCTTCGATGTGGGGTCTTACTATCATTGTGTGTGTAAACTATATAATATACAACCCCAATTCCAATGACGTTGGGACGTTGTGTTAAACATAAATAAAAACAGAATACAATGTTTTGCAAATCATGTTCGACCTATATTAAATGGACTACACTACAAAGACAAGATATTTAATGTTTAAACTGATAAACTTGATTGTTTTTAGCAAATGATCATTAATTTAGAATTTTATGCCTGCAACACGTTCCAAAAAACGATGGGACAGGGTCATGTTTACCACTGTGTTAAATCACCTTTTCTTTTAACAACATTCAATAAACGTTTGGGAACTGAGGACACTTAATTGTTGAAGCTTTGTAGGTGGAATTCTTTCCCATTCTTGCTTGATGTACAGCTTCGGCTGTTCAACAGTCCGGGGTCTCCGTTGTCGTATTTTACGCTTCATAATGCGCGACACATTTTCAATGGGAGACAGGTCTGGACTCCAGGCAGGCCAGTCTAGTACCCGCACTTTTTTACTACGAAGCCACGCTGTTGTAACACATGTAGAATGTGGTTTGACATTGTCTTGCTGAAATAATCTTTTTATTTAAGTTTAACACAACATCCCAACTTCATTGGAATTGTGGTTGTAGTTAAGTATTGTTATAAAATACAACATGTATGCTTTTATCTACTGCATTTGGATGTCAAACTTTAACCAGGTCAAACTCATTCTGACCTATGTTATGCATAAAGAAGTAGAAAAAAAATGATGGCATGGGACCTTTAATCAAAATGTTTCAGTGGATCAAGTATCCATTTGCTTTGAGAGAAAAAAAATTTCTATCACTTGTAAAGTGACATAAGTACATGCAGAAATAAAGTCTTGTTCTTCAGTTGGAGCATTGCTGGTAAATTACTGCATCTCACGCTTTATGAATATACGGCTGTTTGTGGCAGGCATTTTACACTAATAGCTGCTTTAAATAGCTGCAATTAGTGAGACGCATGATATATTTAATCACTCTAGACCAATTAGACTGTAATCAAGTAGTGTCCAAGAGTGAGCACGTTTTTGTCCTCCACCGTTCAGCTGCAAGCGGTCGCCATATATTTCTGTGAACGCCGCGAAGAGCAGTGATTAACACGCAGAGATATAGGCCCCCGTGGAATGGCATAATGTGGAGTTAAATCAGCGAGAGAAGGAGGTGAGACAGCACAGCTAAACCTGTTATTGCTGTTTAACATATGCCGAAGGTTAATTCAAAGCAGCAACAATTGCGAGCATCCTCGTTTTATGGGTTTGTGTCACTGTGCTGTGCAGACTTGTGTTTTGAATCATAGTCGCTGCAGAGTGACCCTGAAGAAGAAGAAGAAATCAATTCCATAATACATTTTGGAGATTTCAACTGAGCCTTTTCTGTTATTTAGAACTACAACTTGTGCACACAAATAAGAGGCCTATATGACTATAGGCCTTTCCTAGAATTGATGACAATGACTATGTGATCACAAGGATTGTTCTGATTGACTGGGCTGATATACTGAATAGAGTGGAAAAAAAAAGTAAAAAAAAAATAAAAACAGACCAAGACAAATCATTTGAAAACATTTTCCACTATTGATATGACCTACAAGCTGTACAACTCAATTATTTTTGTCTCATCTTTAATTTTACAGGGCATATAAAAATTTCAATAATGCGGTTGCACCGGTGTTTACATTGTCTTATAACTAGGATTTCCCCCAAATGTGTTTTGGTCTGATGAAACAAAGGCTGAACTGTTAGGCCACAATTTCAAAAAATGTGTTTAGCAAACACAACACTTTTCTGCAAAAAAAAAAAAAAACACCATACACACCTACAGTAAAGCATGGTGGTGCTGGTGGCAGTATCATGCTTTGGGGACATTTTTCTTCAGTTGGAACTATGGCCTTAGACAAGGTGGGTGGAATAATGAAAAGTTCCAAATAGCAGATTGTGTTAGCATAAAACCTTCAGGCTTCTGCTAGACAGAAAAACACGAATAGAAAGGAAAACCCGAGTAGAATGAGTGCAATTTTGGGGGGGGGGGGGGGGGGGGTTAATTAGAAGCACTTTAAATGGTGTGTGCTGACTCCCACATAACATGAGTTGAAAAGTGATGGATTCATTCTGAACACAACCAGTGGAACAACATTATTTCAGTTGTTTATTTTTATTTCCAGTCTCATTTTTTATTTTTTATTTTCATATTCATACTTCCTTAAACTCTAAAACTAAAAGGTAGACCATTCACAGAGCAGTTTCACATCAAGCAATATTTGAACTGACTGGCATAGAAACCTAGAAAAACTAATGACAGTATTCAAATACAACTCGGCATCATACTTTGTTGTTGTTGCCCCTACAAGCTGGTCCCATCTTGGGGTAATGCAAGGCGATGACACCTGAAGTGTGGTACTCAACTGTATATCCATTCTATTTGCTCACTATTGTGGTTGTTATTTTCAGTCGTGTAAAACTGCATGCAAAATAATGCAGATATTTTAAATAAGACATATATTTACCAGATTAAAACCTGAAAATATTAAAAACAGTTAGTATGCGCCACAGAAAAGAGCAACAGAAAAAAAATAATGAGCGTTATTATCTTTGTATTGGCAGAATTCTGATGCAACGGTAGTATTTATGTAAAATGTAAATAAAATGATTTTGCAGGTGAACCAAAAACGCGGCTGTGATGAATGTATAATGCCGGTAAATCCAGAAAAGTGTTTTAATGTGTGTGTAAAATCAGGAGATTGCGGACAGATTAGCGCCATGTATGAATTGTGAATCTCTCCATTGATATTGGAGGCAACTTTGAGAAGAAGAATGTAAACGTACAGTATGTGGTGCCGAACCACGGTAAGCGCGCATCACCAATTCAGATTAGATGTGGTGACATATGCTGTCGTTTAAAATCATCTTAATGCAGAGAACATTTTGGATGATTATGCATCGAATTAATCAAAGTCAAATAAAATAGCGTGAATCCGAAGCTTTTCAATTAGATTCATTAAATGTGTTGCGAGGGTTTATCTCTAACTTTCATCTGGTTTTTATCCTTCAAAACCATTGATGACGGCAGTCGCGGCAGCTGAATCGCATCAAGAGGAACTGAAGTGAATACACACATGCACACACACACTCATGATGATGATGATGATGATGATGGCTAACTTTGCTCGATGGTTTGCGTCTCGAGCCTCTGGATCAGAGCTGTAGCACTGTACAGTCTTGCATGCTACACAGAACCCAGGGCTTATAAGCAAACCTGCGTTTTGACTGGAAACTGCTTATACGGCTCATTGTCCTCATTCGGGTCACAGGTGAGCTGGAGGCTATTCAAACTAAGTGTCGGCAAGAGGAGGGGTTCGCCCAGGACTGGTCGCCACCATCCACACTCACATTCACATCTGTGGACAATTGAGAGTCGTCACTTAGCATAACACAAATGTTTTTGGAATGTGGGAGGAAGCCACCGGGGAAGAAATCAGCAGGGTGGGATTCAGACCCCGAACATCAGAACTGTGAGGCCCAAGTGCTAACCACTGGTTCACTATGCTGCCCCAGTATCTGATAGGACGCATAAAATGTGTACCTGTACCTTCTTCTCTCCCCCATCTGTGCTCCTTTTACATGATGGTTCTATTTCTTTGAAATAATACAATTTGTTCACTGTAATAATAATAATAATAATAATAAAAAGAAAGAAACATTTCAAACGCAACAAACTTTGATAGCATTTTAAGTTGGGCAATTCAACTAAATGTTTTAAGTTTTGCTTTTGTGAAAGTTGGCTTTCCCGCATTCGACAACGAAGAATTGTTTTAATTTTCCTCAAAGCATTTATCCACGTTGCTGTATTTCTGGACGATAAGGTTGTATTTAAAAAAAAAAACTAAAATTAAAATTGGGATCAAATTGAAACGTTGATCCAAATGATTTCCCTCTTACATTAATATTTTACCACACCTCCCTCTCTGGCCTCATTATTTCACTTTCCTGCACCAGCACTGCCAACATTATACCTCTGGAGACAAATAATGAGACGACGCAGTTCTTCCTGGAAACTTTAATTGTTTTGACAGCTCCTCACGAGCCAGTGAAGGTCAATTCTGACAGTCATGTACATGCGCCCTCCCACACTGGCAGGAGGGTGGTGAGGTAAATTTGGTGTTCAATGTCATGAAAAAAAACCCCCAAAAATTGTTGTTTTTTTAATTAATCAACCACACGGCTGCTGAAATGAGTTCATGATCGCCATGAAACATGCTGATCACAATTAATGACTACAATTAATTGTCGTCCATGTATTTAATGTTTGCACTGTCCTAATGAAATGAAAAACGATGCCATGACATCACTCACTATCATTGCATTTTAAGATATTACATTGTACACCGACCGAAGTGATGCGTGTTATGGATTTTATTTGTTTTTTTTCCATGAGTGCATTGTAAAATAAAGACATCGGGCTTTTTCATTAAAAAAAACAACAACAAAAACGATAACCTATCGAAGAGGAGCGACCTATTGCCCCAAATGGATTAAGTGTCATAGTTAGTGAGTATAAAAACAACAAGGGAAAGCTGAGCAAATAAAAGAACTTACTGTATCTATACAGGGGTGGGGTGGGGGGGGGGGGGGGGGCTGCTTCAGTGCACCTTTGGCATCTCTGCAGTGAGCCTGACATGCTACATATTAAACTATTCCAAAACATTGCAATGTTAACTGATATCATCATGTGAGGACAAAACCACATTCATTCACTAAAGACTCCTAAGTGGAAATAACAATATTTACAAAACGACCAATGACATTTTAATAAAAAATATCTTATAATTACAATAGTCTATTTGAAGCATATATGTATTCATTTCACATATCTGTTTTTCTTATAGAACATTTGTTTCTTTTCATGTACAATCTTAATTGTTCTTCAAATTGAATTGTTCTTCTTTACAGTATCAAATATGATATGACCACAGGAATGGCATCCCTGCTTGACACAAAGCATCTATTTTAAACAATAGATGTCAAAAAAATATGTACAGCAGTTTTGCAGTTCAGTAAAGCTTGAAACTCACTTTTTTTTTTTTGAAGCACAATTCACAGGTTTTCAATGTAATGCTCATACACGATTGGGGGGGGATGTCTCAAAACGATGACTGTTAATTCAATTTTGAAAGAAAATATGGATAAAAAAAATGGATGGGGCTGGTTTGGGACAAACATAAAGGGAGACATCTTTATGCTAACTCCATGCTCTATGGATCAAAAATTGTAATTATATTTCAAATAAGTTTGTTCCAGTAGTTTCCAAATTCCCTTGTGATTGTGCATCCAGGTGGCTGTGAGTCTTTGCTTTCGAAGCTTTGCTGGCTTTGGAGCGGTTCTGTGCAGCCTGCACACCTGTGGAGGGGATGAATAGAGGTGGGGGTGAGCTTCAGAGCTCCAGACTGACTGGCGCCACCAACAAAACAGAGGCCATGCTCGATCGACAACCCAAAACAAACCAGGTCAGGCGACAACCACACGGCTCGGCGGGCTACTGCCAGAGCGACCGGCGGATCTCGGACAGACCGGGACACTTTTATTCTCCGGCCGCACTAAATACATGCCGTGTGCGCCGATTCTAGACAGATGTTCTTGTGCTAACATGAACCCAGGGACTGAGAGTCAGTGTCAAGGACTCAAAGAGAGGCCAAAGTGACGTTTGAACCTAGACTTCTTCAATGATTGCTACACCGGTGACCGTTATTGCACAAAGCACAGCTGCCTCTGCTCGTGTTCCTCAATTATTCGTTTCCTTTCCATGCGCCGGCCTGCATTTACTCTGCGATATTGTGCGATTGTTTCAATGAGGATGCGCCAGTCGCCAACCTGTTTTAGCGTTTAACGTTGTGTCTAGATAAATGTCATTTGGAGAAAAATGAAACATAACAACAGTAATCATAAAAAGAATTCACACTTACCAATCAGGTGCGTATGTTTTCAGCGGCATAAAATGGAGTCCTCCGGCTTTTTGACAATTGATGTCCTCTAAAGACAAAGAATACAAACGACAGGTATAAAATGATATGCAGTATGGTTAAGCTTTATTGGTGAAAGCAGCGGCCAATGGCCTGAAATAACACAATACAATACATGTTAAAAAAATAAATCATAAATAATTAAAAAGAAGAATGATTTTTCTTGCCTATTGGCTAACAAATGACCCTTTTTGCGCGCAGTGGAGTGGACTGCAGGCTGAGGTACTTCACCAGCCCTGGCCCTCTGACATTATCATGCAAATCAGAATGCGCTCAATCGAAGACACGCCAAATGCGCCTTTCCCACGCCATATCGATATATATATATATATATATATATATATATATTTTTTTATTTTTTATTTTTTTTAAATAGATTGCTAAAACAAAATGTTGGGCTCCATTGGCACATAACGGGGATGACGCGCTTTGTCTCGCAAGTGGCTGGCGCTAACTATGTCTCGTCTGTGACACTAGTAAAGAACCGGTACCTGGCGGTGCTCGACGTTGAGCGCGGTGAGCGGTGTTCGGCTGGGCTTGGACGCGAGAGGACCGCACGCCGCGGTCCGTTGAGGCGCTTGTTTGTGGAGAGAAGGGTGCGTCTCCAGGGCCAACTGCAGCTCCAGGATATAGTCGATGACGTGCTGGAGGATCTCCACTTTGCTGACTTTCTTATCCTGCGGAATGGTGGGCACCAGGCGCTTCAGTCGGCTGTAGCAGTCGTTCATGTCGTGCTGCAGACAATGCCGGTCGTCCTCTTCCATCCCGGACCGGGCGACGTTGAAGCTCCGCTTGGTCGGATAGTGGAGGGGGAGCCGCCTGCTGCCGGCGGGGGAGGAAGACGGAGAGTCCTGGGGGTGCACGCGAGGGACAGCCTTCATCGCAAACGGCTTGAAAAATCAAGATTGTTGTCGGTCGTCTGCTGTGTTAATATCCCGGGAGGCCGCACACTTGCTCTGACTCGACGTGACTGTGAGCGCACACAAGGAGCAGACTGCACATTTATACAGGAGACGGGGAAAGAGGGGAGGCGCCAAGCCAGCACGCTGACAACACGAGGGGGACAAGCTGGTCAATCGGCTGCCCACCAAAACCCCCCACAAAATGCGTTCATGCGCTGATGCATACCTTTAAGGGGCGTGGCCAAGTCACTGTCATCTGCGGTCATTTCGGCGTTAGCGTCTGCTCCATGCTCCCCTGCGAGTGTTCTCATTTTGTTTTTGTCTTTGACTGTTTGACATCTGAAACTGCTGCTTCTATTCATTTTGGCTTCTCCCAATCATTCAACTAAAATGCTTTTAGAATTGTTTACTGTGTTGATATTAGTTTTCATATGGCGTGGCACTCATTAGATGGTGGAAACCAGCGGTTCTCAAACTCGGCGTACCCTCGGAGGTCCACGTGGGTTTGTGCATATCCACAGTACATATGGGAACCTGCGTGCCAATAAAATAAACATACTAAACTAATGACCTTTCACTGCTTTAGCTTTGGGCCAAATAAAATCTCTGTTAGGATTTGATGTATCACATAAATATGACATCCTTACATGCTCTCGCAATTAAAGTCAGTAGTCGCTTTAAAAAAAAAAAAAAAAAAAAAAAGCTGCGAGAGTGGTTGGAAAAGTCTCTCTCTCTCTCTTTAAATTTAGCATCAAGAAAAAAAAAAGTCCTTTGAATGTACTTAACTCGAACATGCACCTAGGTTGCACATGATTAATACATGGTAAACTGCCATCTATTATTTTGTTATTTTAAAGGAGAAGAGGGGGAAATGACATCAAATTACCGCATTTCTATCATTTGCAACCGATATGCATGGTCCAATTAAGAACAGCTTTTTTTTTTTTTGATTTAAAAAAAAAAAAAAAAAAAAAGATCCACCAGACTCTGTAACTACTGCATAGTATTGTTATTTTTTATTTTTTATTTTTTTACCTGGAGTCTATGTTTCTAATGAAACCTGTTTGCAAGTACCCCCCCCCCCCCCCTCCCCTTTCCTTTGCCGAGCTGTGTCTTTTTTGTGCTTCTTGAATTCCTCCACTCTGGGATCCATGCCACAACGCCTCTCCCTCCGCTTACAGTGTTCATTGAGTAGCAGAGTCCAGCAGACGACTTGGCACCATATTGGGACCTTATTCATTCACACCTACAGTATGTAACTCCTCTACTTTGCCCCCTTTGTTCAGTCTCGTTACACAGGTTGCCATGGACGCTCCGCTGCATTTCAGCCTCAATCCAGAATGTTTCCCACCCAAAATGCATGTAGGGGGCCCCAAGGTCTGCGTCAAGCATGGATGACACCCACCTCAGCGCCTCTTTTGGAGGGTTAATGTCCCAAACTTTATGGGAACCACCACAATCTCCTCAGCAATGAATAATAAAAAAGGCTTAAATGGCTTTAGTTTCTCCTTGTTGTCTTCTCTCACTCTCAGTGTTTTCTGTTGCTATGGGAAGCGGCTGTTGCGCTCAGTAATTTGAGAAGATATTTGGTTCAAGGACAACTTCAAACCATCTCATTTGCCACATATTGTATTCCATGGATACACTCTCATGACAAACATAGTGAGCATTGGGAAGTTAAGTTCGGGGAGTGGAGTGGACCGCGAACGCCAGTGCTGGTTAACTGCTTTTTACACTTGCATGACAGTTAACGTTCAAATAAAGACATGTGAGGCATGCATTTATTACATGCTTCTCGTTGATCTTTGAAGAATGTGTAAAGAATGTTTTGTGGTTTTAACCTATTAAGATGACTCTGGTAAACTTATTTTGACTGTCAAACAAATGTTCAAATGTTACAAGGCACTCCCTGAAAACTCACAAAAAAAGGTTTTTGGGTTGCCCAGCCTCTTTGTTGGACCTTTATTGTTCCTCTGTACACTGAAAACTAACAGATTCAAGTTGATAGACTCAATGGAAACACAGTATCTCACTTTTAAGTCTTTTAACAGGCAATTTGAATGAATATTTCAAATGTTATTGTATTTTCAACTTGGGTGTTCTTTTCTGGTGTCCAGTATTCCATGTATTCATGAAGTCAAACAAAACACAAGTCAAATCTAGCCATCAATTTTCTATACCGCTTGCTCTCATTCGGGTCTCAGGTGACTTTGGCAAGAGGAGGGGTATACCCCGGATTGGTCGCCATTAAATAATAGACAAAGAACCATTCATACTCACATTCATACTACAACTCTTTGCTTCAATGAACCTAACGTGATTGTTTTTGGAATGCGGAAGGAAGCCAGAGCACCTGGAGAAAACCGGCGCAAGCACGGAGAGAGCATGCAAACTCCACACAGGAGGGCCGATGCCCGACTTTCAGAACTGTGAGGCAGACGTTTTAACAACGAGACCACCATACTGCGACATAAATTAAATAAATTTCCTTGGCTTGGATTGCTATGTTCCAGTCTCTGTTTGCTGTTTGGATCCTTTGCTTGACAGGACTCCAGAAAAGACACTTGATGGTCACAGTCATCTTTTTAAATATTTTATTATATTCATTAATTATTTTTAAATATGTTAGTAAAATGTGCCCACAGTTAACATGTCTGCCTCATAGTTCACAGTTCATGGGTTCGTATCGTGGTTCTAGCCTTTTCTGTGTGGAATTTGCATGCTCTCCCCATGCTTGTGTGGGTTTTCTCCAGGTATGCCGACTTGCTCCCACATTCCAAAACATACAGTACATGTAAGGTTAAAGGCTCTATATTGTACGTAGGTGTGAATATCAGTGTGAATGACTATGTTGTTGTATACAGTAATGCCTTGTTTATTGTGGGCTGTTAGGTTCCGGGCCACTCCTGCAATAGGTGAAATCTGAAAAGTGGCGACCACATATTTGTTTATTTATGCATATTTTAAAGCTGCATCAACCTCCCCAGACACAGACTTATGAATTTTCCTCACACTCATATTAAAGTCAAAACTACACTTCTAAACTCTTTTTTTTACTCTTAATTACCTTTAAACTTTTAAACATACAGTAATGCACAGTAGTACTGTACACTATGCACAATTTATTCCTTGTAAAATGTGTTTCGATGACTTCTTTGTATATATATCTTTTTTTACAGTTAACAAATCTGCAATGCACTGAATCCACAATAGGTGAACTAAGATATAGCGAGGGAACACTGTATGTGCCCTGCGACTGGCTGGCACCCAATCCATGGTGCGTCCCCCCTCTCGCTTAAAGACAGTCTAGTGAGGATAAGCGGTACAGAGAATGGATGGATGGATGGATGGACGGAGTACTCTATCACAATCAGAAAATGAAACGGATGGATGGAATCTACCAAAACAACAACAATTAAAAAAAAACATGCCATTGATGAACCATTCGATCTGCGTAAAGAAGCTCACAGCAGCTATAATTAATCACAAGTTTGTCAGTGTGTCACTAATTCCCATTTTGTAGACATCCATCCATCAAGGGACCTTAGTTCCAGTGTAGTATTCTTGCGTTTGCTTCGACCAGGCTTCTGTACAACCTTCATTTGTTATTAAGTTTCAGAATATGTATATGATATGATTTCAGACACCTTCAAATAGCTTTAGTAAAGGAACATTGTCATGCATGTGACTAATGTTGGTACAGCAGGAATGAGAACAATAAGTGCACGCTTTGTTAGTAACCTTGTTAAAGTCTATTCTTGTCTTAGTTGAGCTTAGTCGAGTAGCTCCATTTTAAGTTTAACACCAGCAGTATGACACAAAAGAGGGAACGTGAGTACTGTATAGGTTTCATCTGGTTGACTTCGGTGACTTTCCGGTGCTTCTTTAATTGTGGCCCTTCTGGCTGTACTTCCCTAAAGGTTTATGACTGTGCTGACTGGGGACTGGTGCTTGGTAACTAGAGACTCATTATCAGATAAGACTGGTGGAAGAACAACAACAGAGAGTGCTTGTTGTGACTAGTGTGCTTAGAAAGAGCTCAAATCCCAAACTCTCAGTCTGTTCAATCTTAATATTGTGATATTATGCATGCAGCATGTAAGCATGCCAAAAAAAAAACATGTTTGCAAATGCTTCCATTTGTGGTATTTCAGCTAAATCCCCTTATAGAAGGCCAATTGAGACTGGGTGTGCTTTTAGTATTCTTGGAGGTTCAAGTATACCCAAGGTAAGTAACACGTAACCCTAAACTTTTAAATGAAAATAATAAGTTTTTAAATTCAGTCTGCAACTACTGTGTGATATCACATTTTATTGTCATTAAGTTTCATTAAAATGCTAATTCATTTCTTTAGTTTTAACAGCATTGGTTTTTCTTTGATGATTTTGTGTTAGTAATCGCACTGTTCTATTGACTCACTTGTGCAGGGGGGGGGGGGGGGGGGGGAGAGAGGCCAATTACCAGTAGCATGGGAGAGTAGTGGTTAACATGCATGCATGCCTCACAGTTCCGAAGTTCGACGTTGCTTGTGTATGGGGTGCCGTTTGTAAAGTGTCTCAGGCTGAAAATAACAGCAACATTTTGTCACATTTAGCTTCAAACAGTATTAAAAAAACTGCCGTAAATTTTTGAGAGTCACTTTTCAGGACATTTACAACAATATCCCTGAATACAAGAAGCACACTGACTGTCCTACCAGGGAAAATAACATTCTGGACCACTGCTATACTCTGCTAAAAAACGTATACCGTGCTATACCTTGTGCAGCCCTGGGCTCGTCAGATCACTGCTTAATTCACTTAATACCAACATATAGGCGTTCATTTAAATGCATGAAGCCTATGGTGAAAACAATGAAAAAGTGGACCAATGAAGCAAAGATGGAACTTCAAAGCTGTTTAGACTGCACAGACTGGAGTGTCTTTGAAAATTCAGCTGGCAGCCTGGATGAATATACGGGCACTGTCACATCCTGTATCAGTTTCTGTGAAGAGGTGTGTGTACCAACAAAGTTATTTCGCACATTCAACAACAACAAGCCGTGGTTCACTGCCAAACCTAAGCAGCTTCGCCAAGCCAAGGAGGACGCACATCGAAGCGGGGACAGGACCCTGTACAATTGCGCTAGAAACCAGCTGACTAAAGAAATTAACATTGCAAAGAGGAACTATGCAGCAAAGTTGGAAAAACAGTTTAGCGCTAACAACTCTAAATCAGTCTGGCATGCATTCCAATCGCTGACTAATTACAAGCGACGATCCCCCCAAGCTGAGAACAATAGCACACTAGCCAACGACTTGAATACCTTCTACTGCAGATTTGAAAAGGACACTTTCACACCCCACGCCCACCCAGCCGCACCACCGACCACAATCACACCTCTGACTTCTGCGTTTACCATCCACGAACAGGATGTGAGACGCATCTTCAAACAACAAAAGATTAACAAATCGGCAGGCCCAGACCATGTGTCCCCATCCTGCCTCTAAGTCTGCGCTGGACCAGCTCACGCCAGTCTTCACTCGGATCTTCAATATATCTCTGGAACTGTGTGAAGTACCATCCTGTTTCAAACGCTCCACCATCATTCCAGGCCCCAAGAAACTGCAATCCCGGGTCAAAATGACTACAGGCCTGTCGCCTTGACATCTGTGGTCATGAAGTCCTTTGAACGTCTCGTGCTGGACCACCTCAAGAACGTCACAGGTCCCCTGCTGCACCTGGCATTTATCTGGCATTACCAGATAACGAGCAACCCTTTATTGCTCAGTGACTGTTTTTTGTCAATGTATTTAGGTCACAAAAGTCTTCTCTGTCAATTGATTGTCTGTCGTATGAGACCGGCTACAACTACCGGAGACAAATTCCGTGTGTGTTTTTTGGGACATACTTGGCAAATAAAGATGATTCCTATTCTGATTCTGATATTTGTCAGCTTGAATGGTTGAATCCAAATATTATGTTACATCGATATAGTTAAATCTAAATGTAAAATTTAAAAAACATGAGTGAAAGAATGTTTTATGTAAATATCTTATTATATGAAATTTGGAAGAACGTTATACAACCCCAATTCCAATGACGTTGGGACATTGTGTTAATCACAAATAAAAACAGAATACAATGATTTGCAAATCATGTTCAACCTAAATTTTATTGAATACACTACAAAGATAAGATATTTAATGTTCAAATTGATAAACTTGATTGTTCTTAGCAAATAATCATTAATTTAGAATTTTATGGCTGCAACATGTTCCAAAAAAACCGAGACAGGTGGCAAAGAAGACTGAGAAAGTTTGAGGAATGCTCATCAAACACCTATTTGGAACATCCCACAGGTGAACAGGCTAATTGGGAACAGGTGGGTGCCATGATTGGGGATAAAATGAGCTTCCCTGAATTGCTCAGTCATTCACATGCAAAGATGGGGCGAGGTTAACCTCTTTGTGAACAAGTGCGTGAGAAATTAGTCAAACAGTTTAAGGATAATGTTCCTCAATGTACAATTGCAATGAATTTAGGGATTTCATCATCTACGGTCCATAATATCATGGAAAGGTTCAAAGAATCTGGAGAAATCACTGCATGTAAGCGGCAAGGCCGAAAATGAACATTGAATGCCCGTGACCTTCGATCCCTCAGGCGGCACTGCATCAAAAACCGACATCAGTGTGTAAAGGATATCACTACATGCTAAATGTTTGTTAGGTTACTTGAATACTCAAAACTGCCTATCATTGTGAATTTGAGTGATCTCGCCAAAAGTCAGGTTCTAGCTCACCGCTACCCTGAGGACAAGCGGTTGTACAGAAAAATCGCCAATGCAATTATAGTTGCAGTCAGCATTCCCCATGTTGGTGAGATGGGCAGAAATGCAAAATGCTTAAAATCAGCCCGTGGGGGCTTGAATTGTGTTGTGCGGAGTAATTTTTCATGCCTCTGTTCGTCATTGTATTCTTCTTCTTCTTTTCCTTTCGGCTTGTCCCTTTAAGGGTCGCCACAGCGCGTCATCCTTTTCAACGTAAGCCTATCTCCTGCATCCTCCTCTGAAACACCAACTGCCCTCATCTCTTCCCTCACGACATCCATCAACCTTCTCTTTGGTCTTCCTCGAGCTCTCTTGCCTGTCAGCTCCATCCTCCTCATCCTTCTACCAATTTGCTCACTATTTCTCCTCTGGACATGTCCAAACCATCGAAGTCTGCTCTCTCTAACTTTGTCTCCAAAACATCGAACCTTGGCTGTCACATAACACACCTGACATCTTCCTCCACCCATTCCAACCTGCTTGGACCCATTTCTTCACTTCCTGACCACACTCACCATTGCTCTGGACGGTTGACCCAAAGTATTTAAAGTCCTCCAGCCTTGCTATCTCTTCTCTCTGTAGCCTCACTCTTCCCCCACCACCCCTCTCATTCATGCAAATATATTCCGTCTTACTTCGGCTAATCGTCATTCCTCTGCTTTCCAGTGCATGCATCCATCTTTCTAACTGTTCCTCCATCTGCTCCCTGCTTTCATTGCAGATCATAATGTCATCTGCAAACATCATGTCCATGGGGATTCCAGTCTAACCTCATCTGCCATCTTATCTATCACCACTGCAAACAGGAAGGGGCTCAGGGCTGATCCCTGATGCAGTCCCACCTCCACCTTAAATTCGTCTGTCACACCTCACCGCTGTTCTGCTGCCCTCGTACACGTCCTGTATTATTCTAATATACTTCTCTGCCACTCCAGACGTCTGCATGCAGTACCACAGTTCCTCTCTGGGTACTCTGTCATAGGCTTTCTCTAGATCTACAAAGACACAATGTAGCTTCTTCTGACCTTCTCTGTACTTTTCCATCAACATCCTCAAGGCAAATAATGCATCCGTGGTGCTCTTTCTAGGCATGAAACCATACTGTTGCTCGCAAATACTCACTTCTGTCCTGAGTTTAGCCTCCACTACTCTTTCCCATCACTTCATTGTGTGGCTCATCAACTTTATTCCTCTATAGTTCCCATAGCTCTGCACATCACCCTTGTTCTTAAAAATGGGCACCAGCACACTTTTCCTGCATTCCTCATGCGCTAGAATTCTATTGAACAAGCTGGTCAAAAACTCCAATGCCACCTCTCCTAGATGCTTCCATACCTCCACAGGAATGTCATCAGGACCAACTGCCTTTCCATTTTTCGTCCTCTTTAATGCCTTTCTAACTTCCCCCTTACTAATCATTGGCACTTCCTGGTCCACCACACTTGCCTCTTCTACTCCCCCTTCTCTCTCATTTTCCTCATTCATCAACTCCTCGAAGTATTATTTCCATCTATCGAGCACACTACTGGCACCAGTCAACATATTCAACATATCTCTATCCTTAATCACCCTAACCCACTGCACATCCTTCCCATCTCTATCCCTCTGTCTGGCCAACCTGTATAGATCCTTTTCTCCTTCTTTAGTGTCCAACCTGCCATACATGTCATCATATGCCTCTTGTTTGGCCTTTGCCACCTCTACCTTTGCCCTGTGTCGCATCTCAATGTATTCCTTTCGCCTCTCCTCGGTCCTCTCAGTATCCCACTTCTTCTTAGCTAACCTTTTTCCTTGTATGATTTCCTGTACTGTGAGGTTCCACAACCAAGTCTCCTTCTTTCCTTTCCTGCCAGAAGATACACCAAGTACTCTCCTGCCTGCCTCTCTGATCACCTTGGCTGCAGTGGTCCAGTCTTCTAGAAGCCCCTCCTGTACACCGAGAGCCTGTCTCACCTCTTCCCGAAAAGCTGCACAACACTCGTCCTGTCTCAACTTCCACCACATGGTTCTCTGCTCTGCCTTTATCTTCCTAAAATTCCTCCCCACCACCAGAGTCATCTTACACACCACCATCCTATGCTGTCTGGCCACACTCTCCCCTACCACTACCTTACAGTCGGTAACCTCTTTGAGATTACATCATCTGCACAAAATGTAATCCACCTGCGTGCTTCTACCTCCGCTCTTGTAGGTCACCCTATGTTCCTACCTCTCCTGGAAAAAGTGTTCACTACAGCCATTTGCATCCTTTTTGGAAATTCTACCACAATCTGTCCCTCCAAGTTCCTTTCCTGGATACCGTACTTACCCATCACTTCTTCATCACCCCTATTTCCTTCACCAACATGTCCATTACAATCTGCACCAATCATGACTCTCTCTCTGTCTGGGATGCTCAGAAGTACTTCGTCTAGCTCCTTCCAGAATTTCTCTTTCACCTCTAGGTCACATCCTACCTGTGGGGCATAACTACTAATCACATTACACATAACACCCTCAATTTCAAATTTCAGCCTCATTACTCGATCTGATACTCTTTTCACCTCCAAGACATTCTTAGCCAACTCTTCTTTTAAAATAACCCCGACTCCATTTCTCTTCCCATCTACACCATGGTAAAATAATTTAAACCCTGCCCCTAAACTTCTAGCCTTACTTCCTTTCCACCTGGTCTCCTGGACTCACAATATATCAACCTTTCTCCTAATCATCATGTCAACCAACTCCCAAGATTTTCCTGTCATAGTCCCAACATTCAGTTCTAGGCTCTGTGCTTTCCTCTTCTCTTTCTGCCGAAGAACTCTTTTTCCACCTCTTCTTCTTCGACCCACAGTAGTTGAATTTCCAACGGCGCCCTGCAGGTTGACAGCGTCGGTGGCGGACGTTATTAACTCGGGCCACGACCGATCCGGTATGGAATTCTTTGGATGAACGCTCATATTTGTTTGGCAAAGTTTTAAGCCGGATGCCCTTCCTGACTATTATTACTCCCAGCTAAATCTCCCACAACACTGAACATTTACGTAGAAGTACAGTAAAAGTAGGGATGTTTTCACTGGTTGGTTGTGGGTCAGATCAAACGTTTGATCTCTTCAAACATTTGTAGCATTTCCAGTTTACTATCTATCGAGTGCTTACATGAGACTGGTAACATCTGAGCCCGCATCTCTCAGCCGTGTGTCAGCTGCCTCGGCTACGGTGCTTCACTTTTTTGTCCATGACACAGTTTGCACAACATGCCTCGGTCCCTGATGGCCTCAGCTCAACACACAACTTCCCTGTGTATCATTTACACAGGTGCATCCACTGTTTACTTTGTGCAACCCGAGTAACTGTCCACACACCTATGCATCCATACACACCTATTTTCAAACAAACACAAATGCATGCATGACACTGAATGAGTGTAATGTCAGTCATGTACAATGAATAGCTATCCAAGAAAAAAGCAAATCCATTCAATATTAAGATATAATTATAATCGATTATAATCTTTGGGGGCGGCACGGTGGCGACTGGTTAGAGCGTCAGCCTCACAGCGCTGAGGACCTGGGTTCAATCCCCGGCCCCGCCTGTGTGGAGTTTGCATGTTCTCCCCGTGCCTGCGTGGGTTTTCTCCGGGCTTTCCGGTTTCCTCCCACATCCCAAAAACATGCATTAATTGAAGACTCTAAATTGCCCGTAGGTGTGAATGGTTGTTTGTTTGTATGTGCCCTGCGATTGGCTGGCAACCAGTTCAGGGTGTACCCTGCCTCCTGCCCGATGATAGCTGGGATAGGCTCCAGCACGCCCGCGACCCTAGTGAGGAGAAGCGGCTCAGAAAATGGATGGATGGATAATCTTTGGGCCATATGCAGGTAGGCAAAATTTATAAGCAATCCAGATTGACCATTTGTATTTTGTTTCTTAATTCTTACAGCTGGTACTTTCAGTTCCTTAGGACATCAGTTGAAATTGTGTACACATCAAACACTCCTTACCTGGCATTTAGGACGTTCACTCTGTGCTGCAGGATCCTGTTTATAGTGCAAACGTTGGAGAACCAACAACAACAGTCTGATATTGAACTGAAGTGTGGTGCTACTGCCTATCCTTATGTTTCAGTGTGTGTGTGTGTGTGTGTGTGTGTGCGTGTGTAAGCAACAACAGGTGCACCATTATAGCATCCTGTTGTGCAGTGCAGCTTCTCTTCTCACAACCTAATCCTTATAAACTGAGCAGCCACAACATTGACTAGTTGCACAATATAATGGTTACAATACAAAGAGATATAGAAAATATGTTGCTTCCAAAAATAATGCTATTTTTAATGACACTGCCAGTGAGGAAAATATAGATTGTGGTTAAAAAATAAATAAATAAAAATGTTCAGTTTCCAAACACCGCTTTGTTCAAGTTGGTATTATACCTTATATTGCTATCATATACCGTTGTACTCTCGCATGAATACAATAGCATGCTAAAATTATGTCCAATCACAAATTTAATATGCTAAAAAAAAAATTCTAATTTATTATAATTGATTAAAATGGTACGAACACGGTGCCAGCCAGCCGTGGACATCAAATTACACAAACCCACTACCATACAAAAAGCCTTTACGAATGCCTGTGTTGTATCAGCAATCCAAATAATTTTTCAAAGGTCAAGAGCCATTTGTGATGCAATCAATACAACATTAAGCTGACAAAACCCCGTTTATTAGGCGTAAATGAATTTGCAAGCACTTACCTCATGACTATCTTCCTTCTGCAACGCATTTCGATGATCGATTTTTACAAAACAAGCCTACTCAAATATATTACCATCATTTATTATTGCAAAAAAAAAAAAACATCCAAACTTTTAATACACTGCAGGCCACAAATTCACACTGCAGAACACGTTCGATGAGGAAATGTCTTCGGCTTTTGCACATCATACGCTGGCGTGTTTTTCAACCTAAATGTGGGTGGGCCAAAATCTGCTTGAACTGCAAAGTTTGGCATCAGAAAAAAAGCCAAGATTACCACTAAGTCTATTTTGGGGGGACATTTTTTCTCCAGACATTGTTTATAAATCCAGAGCTTGAATAAGTGCCAATGTTCACAGAATTAGAGAGGTGCTTTAAAGTACCGTATTTTCACGACCATAAGGCGCACTTAAAATTCTTAAATTTTCTCCAAAATGGACTGGTCGCCTTACAATGCGGCGCACCTTATGTGTGCATCGAGTTCCAAAATCTGTAAATGTTGTGGTGTGACTTTAATGAGCGCTTCCTGCCGACACGCTGCTTATATAGAGGAAGGCGGACGTAACTGAGGACAGCATGCGGACGTAAAGGGGGAAGGGTGCGCGTGACAGTGGAAGCTAAAGACACGCCCCCAGTAGGTATATAGTTCTGGTATGTGCATCGGTTTGGCTAAGAACCCCCGAAAATGGCACCTACGAAGAGACACGCTTACGAAGCACAGTTTAAACTGCAAGCTATCAGTTACACGGAGGAACATGGGAATCGAGCAGCCGCGAGAGAATTCAAGATCAACAAATCCATGGTTCGCAAGTGGAGGAAGCAGGAAAATGAGGTTTGCCAAGTCAAGAAGACGAAGCTGAGTTTCCACGGAAACAAGGCTAGCTGGCCAGAGTTGGAAGACCAACTCGAGCAATGGATTAATGAGCAAAGAACAGCCGGGAGAAGCGTCTCTCCAGTCACCATTCGACTGAGTGCAATAACTCGGAGCTTGCCATCATTCCGGGAGACTTGACGAAGGAACTCCAACCGCTGGACATCGGTGTAAACAAAGTGTTCAAAGTGAAGTGAAGTGAGCGGCGTGGGAGCCATGCATGACAGATGGCGAACACAGCTTTACTAAGACTAGGAGGCAGCGCCGGGCGAGTTACGCCACAATTTGTGAATGGATTGTGGATGCTTGGGCTAACGTGTCTGCTTGCACTGTTGTTCGAGCTTTCGTAAAAGCCGGCATCATTTCTGAGGAGCCGCACGCCAACGAGACTGACTCCGACAATGACGAGAGGGAATGTTTGATGGACAACTTGCTCAGCTGTTCATTTCGGATACAGAAGATGAGGACTTTGATGGATTTGCGGATGAGGATTGGTCCAAAAATAACGTGAGTACATTGTTTAATACTTCAATAAAGTACAATCGAAATCAGTTTTGCTCCCGCTACCTTTTTAAAAACATTGTTTTAGCGTGCATGCATGCTAGCGTATGTTTTAAGCTAGCGTATGTTTTACCATGCCTGCACCCAATAATACGGTGCGCCTTATGTATGTGTTAAATACAGAAATAGACCCCGTAACTGAGACTGCTCCTTTTAATACGGTGCGCCTTATGATCGTGAAAATACGGTAACGTGATTATTAAGCATTTGACATGAATGTAATTTTCTTTATTTAAAGTTAAAGTGAGGTCAGAAATGTATTTTGAAGAGAATCCTTAGTGCATGTGTTCATATACATTTGTCAAGATTAAAAAAAAAAACATTGCTACACAGACAATGCAGGTCATTCAAATGTATTCTCTCTGTGCAGCGAAATATGGATTTTCAACTTTTGGGAATTGTTGATTTTCCCTGTGACTGACACCAGTGCAGGATGTACCCCAATTATCGACAAAAGTCAATTGGGATAGGGTCCATCTCAAGACTCAAATGAGGACAAGAACCATAGAAAAGGGATGGATGAATACTTTTGTCTCGTAAATGTGCTCTACCATACCCCAACATTAATAGTAAAGCTGATGCTTGTATTAAGAAATAGTTGACAACCAAACAGTATTTTTAGTGCTGAAAAATTACCTCTAAATTAGCTACATTTATCTTTTAACCTAATTGCTAATGATGATCAGAGTAGTCTGGCCTTGTGAAAGAGACTAATTAAATATTAACAGAAAACAGACTAAGTCATCATGCATTAAAATTGCTAAAGCTTTTTGAAAGCCTTTTTTTAAAGACTAACATATGAAACTGATGATTTATAATAGCTGGCAATACCAAAATAACTTGTTTTTTTTTCATTTTTAAATTGAAAAATATAGATCGTACTGTCTTTGGTCTTGTATAATATGTTAATACTGTTTGAGGAAAATTAATGATTATAATAATAATGTGATGTTACTTATGTTATTTTATACCAAAGAATAATTCAATTATTTCAGGCCTCTGACAAGTGAGCTAGAAGGAGCAGGTGGCTTGACTACGGTGTTAGCAATTGTTCAAATAGAGGTTGCTGGTTTGAGTGGGTATTCTTGAACCGTATATTTAATTCATAGTTGCCCTTGGTGGATAACTTTGCGAATGATACTTACACTTAGCTTCGGTCAATGTGCTAGAGGACTCTCGGTCAGTGCTAGAGGACTCTGCATCTTTTTGCACAATTGTTTTTTGTCAATGTCTTTACGTCTCCAAAGTGTTCTGTAAATTGACTGTCTGTTGTACTAGAGCGGCTCCAACGACCGGAAACAAATTCCTTGTGTGTTTTGGACATACTTGGCAAATAAAGATGATTCTGATTCTGATGTGTGAATGGGTGGAATATGTTGGCATTGTTAAAGTGCTTTGTGGAAAGCACTATAAATGTTGCCCATTCATCATTCACCACCCAAAAAAGATAATTGATGGAGACATAACTGTTCAAGCACTGCTACTTGTCAGTGTCTGGTAAAGGTAAGCATGCATAGCATATCGTTGCTTTCAGGCAAACCCCCCATATGTCCAAATATGGTCAGTTTCATAATTTTTTACAAAATCGATACTATTGGTCTGTCCCCACATTGTCTGTTATTTTTCGGCAATATTAAACATTTTTAAATTGAAAGTGTTGAAAATAGCTTGAGAACAAATTTATTAATGCTCTTGAACGCTCAAAACGCTTGGGGAGTGTTGTAAAGCTGTCTCTTGTTGTTCTCTGGAAGCTGTGCGGAATATTTGTTGCCTGTATTGAAAGTCAGGATGTTTTTTGTTTTAGAAAATAACAAGTGAAAATAGTAAGGTTAGATACATTTGAGTAGGCTTTTTATTTTTATTTTTGTTAGAATTGATCGCAGTAATGCTTTGTGGCAGAAGGAAGCTCAGTGAGCCATGGAAGTAAGTTTGCGTCCAGATTAATTTCTGCCTATACACCGCCTAGTCATCTCATTTTGTTACATCACTCATGGCTCTAAGACCTTTGAAAAAGAGTTTGGGGAAGATGACATAACACAGGCGTTTGCTTTTGTGATGTACTAAAGTTTTCGAAAGTGAAACGGTCCATCGACCATTGTTGTGAGCCAGACTTTTGATGTGGCGGCGACGTAAATCAGCATATATATTTTTTTTTTTTAAACTGCTACCAGGACTTAACCAGAAGCCTATAGATAGTTTTCAAATAATCAAAAGAATTTTTCATTTCTTGGACAAGGAGTCTTTATTTCTGAATGGTATAAGGCGTAATGATTCAATTGTGACTCGTGAATAGCGATTGGGGATTTAGACGGCGAGTCCCAGCTCTAAATATGAGGTATAATACCAATTTGAACGAAATGGTGTTTTTGAACTCATGTTTTTGAAATTTCCTGAAAAGTAGGCATTTTGGAGGTGCAAGGATTCCGCCCAAACAACCATGATAGGTAGTTTTTATTTTTCAGAGTGACTGATGTCCAAATGTATGGCAGTAAATTTGCATTAGAGATGTACACAATTCACATGGGCTCACTGAATATACTTTACACCAACATAAGAGACTGCTCTGTTGCAGCCCTTCACCATGTTAAAGCAGAGAAAGTATGCACGACGATACCAGTGACAGAGTTAATGAGGGACTCAACCCTATGACATGAAGGGTCATTAGGAGGTCTATAATGCATCGTGGTGACAGATTATAGTCCTTGTGTTCCTGATGAGCTAACAAGAACAATAGATTGTTTGACACAAAAAGGCTGCAGATGATGGACAGAATGACTGATAGGTCATTTGATCGCTCAGGACAGCTTACCATTTGACATGGTTGATTGTTGATTATAATTATGGGAGGACTTATTTGTAATGCATTAATGACAATCACATTTGATTCTTTGTGTGCTACAGAAAGTCTTTAAAAGTCAATCAAATTGTAGAATATGCAATGTAAAAATCCAACCTCTTTTCATTAAGAAAGTTCCGAGTTTTCGCGCGCTTTTCTTTACTGGACAAAACTCCTCCTTCCTTTTCTCCTCTTTCCCTGTGGGAAACACCCACCTCCTTAGAATTTTTTTGGATGGACTTTTGAGAGGAATGCCATTCAACACATTCAGTGTGTGCCCTCAAATCTCTGCTGCAAACATGTTCCCATTGATTCTCTCAAAGAATTAATTGCTTCAAATAATCTCACCATCTGGTTGCAGAGGTCCCTGCCTAGGCAGAAGGTTGCATTGCCTAGGTTGGGGTCTATTCAGAGGCCTGCAATGCTGCTATGTTGAAGAGAGGGCAAGAGCGATAGAGAGGTGGCCAGTGCTTGCCAGGAAGCTGAAAAGAGTAGGCAAGGAGGGAGGGCTGACCACCATCTGCTCCTTGTCTTTCTTATTGGTGACCTCAAACACCAGCAGAGACCCTGCATCTCTATGATCCAACTACAGACCAGTGGCTGGAATGTTACCGAGAGAAAGGTGTAGAGTGTAAGACTGAGTTAGTCAGAAGGTACAAAGAAAATATATATTTTTAAATCTGTCATCTCAATGCTCACTCGCTGTTCACAGTGGCTCTCCGTTGTCATTAACATGCCTTCACAATATGATGCAAAGTTTTAAATGGTATCAAAATTAATTATATGCATCTATGAACAAAGGCTGCAATAAATCACTCTGAATATTGAATTCTGCAATCCAAAAATATCAGGGGACTTTAGTGGAAAGTCATTGTGTTCGATTGATCACAACTGCTTTTCAGTTGCCAATGGCAACTCGTAGTTGAGGCTGCTGTTGAATCATCTATGGCAATGAAAGTGAATAAAGCATGCATTGGAAACCACACAGCCTTTCTTTAATAAAACGCAAATCTTGATCTTTTCCTCAAACCGTAAAAGACTCTCCTGGTAAGGTTGATTTTGTTTATCAGCCCTGTCATCTGTTTTTTGCAACGCCGACAATTAACAAATAACCCGGCCTTGAATAAGCTGGTTGCTGAATCATATTTTGTTTGTTGACCTTGTGTTCTAGGTTTTTCTAAAGCAAACTCCTATTTGTCTCACCTTTTCGTATGTATCTAGATCAATATTTTTATCATTTTCATGTCTGCATACATTTTAAGTAGACAGAAAATAGTAATGTAGCTGGAAATCCACTTGTGTTGGAATGTGTTACAGAAAAGGTTGAGGGTGAATAAAGGTTATGGCCTGAAGTGTGTGCAGTGTGGGCGTATGCTTTCGCTGCCCCTCTTGTGTGTGAAGTGCGTGTGTGTTTTCTTTGTGCTTCAGGGTGGCTGTGGCCCTCCACCTCCACACCCCTGGGGAAGTGTAACAGGTGTGCCTTCTAGCGCTGCAGCAGCAGGGCTAAGGGGCAGAAGACAGACGGGTGCTGTGGCCTCCCCCTGGATCAGCATGCATCCTGTCAGTGAAATAGCCCATCGCCACCAACCACCCACCTTCTTGCCAATGCTGACCAAAAGAGAAGCTTTAAATGGAACATCACAATTGAATAATCCTACCATCTAAAAGCGAATGACCCAAAAAATAAGTTAACTAGATTTTAGCCAAAATGTTGACTTTAAGTGTTGGTTGGTGGTTAAGTGTTGTGAAAATAAAAGTGGCACTAGCTCACAGAAAGTGTATCGTTCAAGTAAAATTTGTCAGAAAGTTTGAGTTGACAGTTGGAGTAATGAACAGTAAGTGGTGATAAAACCCCTCATGGAGCTAAATCGTCATAAAAGAAGGTATAATAGAAGAAGTAGCTTCGTCTTCACATTTGTACTGCAAGATGTTTTCCATTCATTCACACAGCCCATATGCAGCCGCATTGCTGAAGAGGAGGAAACCACATTTTGAGCGCGAAAAACACAAACTTGATGCTCTGAATTTGAACTATCCAAAGGCCATGGAGAACACGTATGAATTTAATCATTGTGTCATTGGGATGCACATGTGTGAAACCCAAACTACAAACACTGAAAAACCTGCTTCTGACTTAGATTGTTCACGGCAAATAACTGGAGTATGAGTGTGACCTACTGATGAAAAACAAATGCACTATAAATTGAAGGAAAACATTGCTTTTCCCATGTTGTGGAGCACTACGTATGACCTAAATGAAGTCTTTATGTTTTTATTTTTTATTTTTGGGGAAATGCTTTTTTCATTTTCATTGGTATTCAGTAACTAGTGAAAGTAACCCGCTACTTTTGCAGCAAAACGTCTCGTGAAATGGCACCCGAATGATAATTTTTTTTCTCTCGCTCTCTGAAGAAAATAAATTCAGTTTTTTTTCCTGCGCCAAGCTGGGCGTTCCAGTGCAACAAAGGGAGTGTCTGAGATGTGTGTGTGACAATTTGCTGGCAGAAAACTAAACTTAAGCCTGCTTAGACCTCACACCATGGCTAAGTCCTTGTGCAGACTAGACTGCTGGTCTAACACAATTTTGGTTAATTTTATCTGCGGCACAGGCAGACAGATACTGAGCTCTGTGGACATACTGTATTTAAGTCACCAGCTCTTTTTATTTTTAATAAGGGATAAGTTTACTTAAAACGTGATGCAGAGGGGGGCCCCGGTGACCCGCATCCGGGCAAGGAAAACCTAGATCCATTTGTTTCTTTCTTCTTTGGGGTTTTTGGAGCCATGCTTTGTCTGGTCCCTCACCTAGGACCTGTTTGCCATGGGTGACCCTACCAGGGGTGTGAAGACCCAGACAACTTAGCTCCTAGGATCACTGGGACACACAAACCCCTCCACCACGATAAGGTGACGGCTTCCAGGAGGGGGATTTAATGTGTGTATAATGTTATTGTTGCTACTGTGATTAGCGTCTCTGAGAGTACCAGTAGTGTCTTTGGCCCTTGCAATTGCAAACAAAAAGAGAAAGAAGATGCAAACTGTAGAAGAAGACAAAGAAGAAGGATGCAATTCAGACAGCAAAGAAGACATCACAGGCACATTTTGTATTGTTACAAAATAGCCCGTGGATACGAGCTATTCATTTACATAGAAGACTACTAAAATCTTCAGACTACTAAGTCTTCATTTACATAGAAGACTACTAAAGAAGTATGTGCATATATATATATATTTTTTTTTAAATGCAGATTGGAAATTATGCATCAATTTTCTATCCCGCTTATCCTCACTAGGGTCGTGAGTGGACTGGAGTCTATCCCAGCTGATTTCGGGCGAGAGGCAAGGCACAACCTGAACTGGTTCCCAGCCAATCGCTGGGCACAATAAACCATGCATACTCACATTCACACCTGAGGACAATTTAGTGTCTTCAATTAACTGAATAAACATGTTTTTTGGAATGTGGGAAGAAACCCGAGTCCCCGGAGAAAACGGAAGCACGGCGAGAAACATGCAAACTCCACACAGGAAGGCAGGAGCCTGGCTTTGAATCTCCAATCTCAAAACTGTGAGGCCACTGTTCTAAGCACTAGTCCACTGTTGCACCTGACTGGAAATTAATGTGAGATGACTACCCTGTATGTAGAGAATGCAGAAAGGGAGGACAATCACTCAAGATTTTACACCAGTGCATGGCACGTTTGCTGCTTGTTCAATATACCACTGTCGTATTACAAATTTGAGCAGCATATACGGTACATTTTGTAATTATGTGCACAAAAAGAGCATAGTGCTGTTGATTTAATATTTCTGGTTTTCAAAATAAAACATGTTGATGTGCTTTTGGTGTATCTTTCTGTGATGTGTTTTCCTTTAGGCAATATCATGATAATAAGTCTATGTAAAACACAAAGGTAAACTTGACCCCTTTTGTTGGGGGCATACAGAGAACACTTTGCGCAAAAGGCAGGTACACCCAGGACTGATCACAGGACTGACACATAGTGTACAGACAGATAAACATTCACACACATATTCATACCTATAGGGTATTTAACTCAACATACATGTTCATATTGTAGATGTACAGTATATATTAAGCAGATTTTGTAATAACATGTAATAAAAAATCTGCAAACATTGCACATCAAGAAGATGATGCACCCCTGCTTTTTAAAAACGCCCACAATAAAATTTCATCACCAGATTTGGCAGAGAATTTCAAATCTTCAAATGAGTGGATTTCAATCATTTAAGGTCATCTTTGACAAACAGTGGAGGAGCCCTTTTGTAAAATTGTTCTTTGGAGATGGTCATTAATTACAAGCTTGTAAACACTCTTTGCATTTCGCACATTGAAAACTAAGTCCATTTTGTCTCCTATATAAGGAGTGAACCCCTCATTTGTACCACCTGAAGCTTAAACCGATGAACCTAAGTAGCTAAGTTAGCATTTAACTGGAGTCTGTCCACAATTTAATGCTAGCTAAAGGATGAAGTGTTTGAGTGGATCCTGAAAGAGTTATCTGCAGAATGTTTGATGTGTTTTGAATTGTGTACAATTTCTATTGCTGTCCTGTGGCTTACATCCCCAAATCCACAAAGGAATGAGAGATTTGCATATGGGACTTTTCATGAAAAATTGCCTGCTATGTCTAGAGTACAAACAGTTTTATTTGGATGGAGAGAAGAATTGGAGTCTGAATTCTGAATTAATAGATGTGGTGCAAGAAAGGCTTATTTTCAGAGGCACGACTCAAAGTATGTGGCGTTTGTTCCCTGAGCTCCAGGCGGCTCCTGAGGTCGTGTTTGCAATGCAAGAAGGGAAGCCAGCACAGATGGTTTAGTACCAAAGGCAGCAGACTTTTTCTCATGCCTTTAGATGGGAACACTCTCTTTCTTAGCTAATATTTAGCTCCTTCAAATGCTAATGCCGTGGCTTTGTACTCCAAGGTTAGCGCAATAACTATGGGAAAGCTTTTAGATCTCGGGCATTCGTTTACCAGATGAAAGTGGCTGCAAACAGGAAGGGTGAGTGAGTCCTCTTAACTGGTCTATCTCTGAGCCCAGTCAATTTCATGTGCACTATTTTGTGCCCTTTTCCAAGACTTAATTTACATGACGACTTAATTTTCTCTCTAAATAAATGTGTGTGTATGTGAGGGAAGAGGGAAATCTGGGGAAATCTAACAAATGCAAAGTGAGCCACAATGGAGATCCAAATTTAACTAGCCACCACGGACAATCTATAATATCCAATTCTAGACAATCTATAATATCCAATTCCAATTCTAGGACATTCTGTTAAACAAAAATAAAAACAAAATACAATGATTTGCAAATCATGTTCAACCTATATTTAATTGAATACAATACAAAGACAAGATATTTAATGTTCAAACTGATAAACTTCATTGTTTTTAGCAAATAATCATTAACTTAGAATTTTATGGCTGCAACACGTTCCAAAAAAGCTGGCACAGGATCATGTTTACCACTGTGTTACATCACCTTTTCTTTTAACAACATTCAATAAACGTTTGGAAACTGAGGACACTAATTGTTGAAGCTTTGTAGGTGGAATTCTTTACAATTATTGCTTGATGTACAGCTTCAGCAGTTCAAACGTCCGGGGTCTCCGTTGTCGTATTTTACGCTTCATAATACACCACACATTTTCAATGGGAGCCAGGTCTGGACAGCAGGCAGGCCAGTCTAATACCCGCACTCTTTTACTACGAAGTCACGCTGTTGGAACACGTCCAGAATGTGGTTTGGCATTGTCTTGCTGAAATAAGCAGGGGCGTCCATGAAAAAGACGTTGCTTGGATGGCAGCATACGTTTCTCCAAAACCTGTATGTACCTTTCAGCATTAATGGTGCCTTCACAGATGTGTAAGTTACCCATGCCATTGGCACTAACACAGCGCCATACCATCACAGATGCTGGCCTTTGAACTTTGCGTCCATAACAGTCCGGATGGTTCTTTTCTTCTTTGGGCCGGAGGATACGACAGCCACAATTTCCAAAAACAATTTGAAATGTGGACTCGTCGGACCGCAGAACACTTTTCCACTTTGCATCAGTCCATCGTAGATGAGCTCAGGCCCAGAGAAGCCGGTGGTGTTTCTGGGTGTTGTTGATAAATGGCTTTTGCTTTGCATAGTAGAGTTTCAATTTACACTTACGGCTGTAGCGCCGAACTGTATTTACTGACATTGGTTGTCTGAAGTGTTCCTGATCCCATGTGGTGATATCCTTTACACATTGGCGTCGGTTTTTGATGCAATGCTGCCTGAGGGATCGAAGGTCACGGGCATTCAATGTTGGTTTTCGGTCTTGTCAATTACATTCACTTACACTTACTTTCGATGATATTATGGACCGTAGATGATGAAATCCCTACATTTCTTGCAGTTGTACATTGAGGAACATTGTCCTTAAACTGTTTGACTATTTTCTCACACACCTGTTCACAAAGAGGTGAACTTCGCCCCATCTTTGCTTGTGAATGATTTAGTTCAGGGAAGCTCCTTTTATACCCAATCATGGCACCCACGTGTTCCCAATTAGCCTGTTTACGTGTGGGTTGCTCCAAACAGGTGTTTGATGAGCATTCCTCAAACTTTCTCAGTCTTTTTTGCCACCTGTCCCAGCTTTTTTGGAACGTGTTGCAGCCATAAAAGTTTAAGCGAATGATTATTTGCTAAAAACAATAAAGTTTATCAGTTTGAACATTAAATATCTTGTCTTTGTAGTGTATTCAATTAAATATGGGTTGAATATGATTTTTAAATCATTGTATTCCGTTTTTATTTATGTTTAACACAAGGTCCCAACTTCACTGGAATTGGGGTTGTACATATGATATGATATATGACATTATTGATTTGAAATTTTTTTGTACCCTGCTTCTGCCTAATACTTTTGAACAATGAGACCCCTCTGATGCTGCGGAAGCTCTCTGCGGACCATGGTTTACGTTAAAAGATGTGACAACAAAAATGCTAGGAAAAGCCTACTAGAACATCAGAAATTTATTTAAGGTTGATCAGATGTACTTTAAATGGTGGAAGATGTGTGCTTAACCCCAATTTACACGTGTTTAAATATGATTGCTTTGTTCTGAGCAAGCCATATCCTCAAGCGGGTGTGTGCACTTGTGCAATCACGTTATCTGAGTTGTTTATTTTTAGTTACCCTACCCTAAAATATTGTTGTTGTTGTTAAATTGAGTTGTACAGGTCACAGGTTAGGCGGCACGGTGGACGACTGGTTAGCACATCTGCCTCACAGTTCTGATGACCGGGGTTCAATCACCGGCCCCACCTGTGTGGAGTTTGCATGTTCTCCCCGTGCCTACCTGGGTTTTCTCCGGGCACTCCGGTTTCCTCCCACATCCCAAAAACATGCATGGTAGGTTAATTGACAACTCTAAATTGCCCGTAGGTGTGGATGTGAGTGCGAATGGTTGTTTGTTTGTATGTGCCCTGTGATTGGCTGGCAACCAGTTCAGGGTGTACCCCGCCTCCTGCCCGATGATAGCTGGGATAGGCTCCAGCATGCCCGTGGCCCTACTGAGGAGAAGCGGCTCAGAAAATGGATTGATGGAGGTCATAGGTTAACTAGTAGGTTAAAAAGGTTTTAAAATGATTGCTCTTGGTCTCATTTTTGTATATCACAAACACCTGCCTACCATTTGAACAGGGGTGTGTAGACTTTTTATATCCACTGTAACTTCCCTTCACCTCCTTTGTTAAAAGTGTTCTTATTGAATATGTAGATTGTGTTAACAGAAATAAATACATGACACGTAATTGAAATACCACATTCTTTTTTAAATTTTATGAATAATTTGAGTGAACATGGCTTTTTTGGCTGAAGCATATATTGTACAATGTACAATATATGCATCTACTCACAATAAACTGACGTGTGACAGATGGGCTAATGGACAAACATGAACATTAAGGCTAAACACATCTGACTTTGTGGTATAAATGCTGTTCATTTTTTCTTCTTTTATTATTGATGTCAGCCTATTGTCACTTTAGTCTTCCTGTAATGAAAAGATACTGTAGGACAAAGATGCCTACAAACCACTTATGTCGCAACGGGATGTTGGTCCTTATCACAGATTTCCTCATTGGTACCCTTCTTTGTTTCAACAGTTATTTCATTTCGATAGCCAGAAATAAAATGCTGCACGGGTGGCTTCCTATCAGCCCGCAAATTATACTTTAAGAGACATAAATTTAATTTGCATGTTGATGATTCTTTGATACACTTGTTACAATTTTAGTGAAGCAAGGTACAGTACAGTGGGCATACCTTTTTGACACATGGCGTAGTTTTACCTTTTCAACATTATTTAGCTGCATGAGAGTAAAAAAAATATTTGACACAGCTCTCAGTATGATGCGGTAAAGTTTCACACCCCAAACAAGATATACGGTAATTGTTGTTAAATTTTTCCTCTCTGGCAATGTTAATCAAAAGTGATACTTATTATCTTTTTTTAAGGGAGCCTTTTAATACATGCTGTTTAATGAAACTCACGAGATTGTGTATGTGTGCCAGTGAGCCATTCAAGTTGAAAACAAAGTCAAGAATTTTTCTTTTATAAATATATAATTCTACTATCTACAGAAAAAATGGCCATAACCCTGACGTTATCCTGATAAAAGGTGAATTTAGGAGTTATTATTGAGATCGCCATGGAAACAGGTTAAGAAAACACAAACTTCACTGAACCACAATGGCATACCTTGAAAGAATAGAAGCTTGACTTAATCAAAGCTCACACATTTTGGCTTAAAGAACAATTCTCCTTTGTGTGTCTTGTGTTTTGTTGAAGTGAGATAACATCAATTATTAATTCTACATCAAAGAGAATGAAAAATGTAAACTTGCCCATAAAAAGTGCATCATAATCCCCTGCAGAACAGTTGCAGAGGCAAACAACTCATAATATACTTGAGAACTGTAATAAAGCACTATCTTTCCAGCATCTTCGTAATGTATTATTCACTTCCAGTTCCCAAGAAGAGGCTCGAGAGGATGTTAAGAAACGACTACAATATTTATTTGGGGCTAGTAATGTATGCTGTATTGCTGTCCCAAACACAGACACACAGAATTCTTAGCTTAACTCACAGTAAAACCTTACTGGGACATCTACATGTTGTTTTTCCAGAAGCTTTCCCATGTGATAGCCCCCTTTTTTCCTTTATGTTGTTGACCCATATCAACTGTCATAATGCCAATGAGTGCTGTATAGTGCAATAGTTGTTGCAGGTCATTATACTAACACTCACAATCTACATGTACTGTCCGTTGAAGAGATAATGAGTGCATTCTTTGCATTTCAAAATATACTTAATTTGTTTCTATTGACAGCCGCAGGTTAATTCCTGAGAAAGACAATCTGAATACATGTGATATGTGCGGTAAGGGAAACTGGTTTTGAAATGGCTGTAATTGATTTAGACACAAAATCAGTCATTAAGTCAATTTGTAAAACAAAAATTATGATCATGCAATGGAAGGGTTTGTTGACCCACAGGAACAGAAACGAATCTCGAACACTGCAGCAGATCACTGACCCAGTAAATGTGTTGGTCGATTGCACTGTCAGAGGTTCCAGGTGATAAATTCATGCTGGCCAAACTGAACCCAGATCAATATGATTTTTTTTCATGTGAGTGCGCAGAACATACTTCTCTCAACCTCACCAAATAATATCAAATACCAAATATTTCAACCAATTACAGGATAATAAAATTTCTAAGGTCAAATCCAATCCCTTTTTGTGCACGTCACAGACACATGACATTAACAGGCAGTGTTGGGAAGATTTCTTTGGAAATGTAGTTGTTACAATGGCAAGTTACTCTGTTGAAAATGTAACATTAGTGTAACTATTTCAAATTCATGTCCTTCAAAATATAATGAAAATGTTGTAGAATCACTCATAAGAGGCATAGCATGCATCGCCGACATCATATTTAAGCGACAGCTCTATTCTTTTGTTGTAATACAGAAGTTGAGCTTAGGGGGTGCCAAAATTACATACTATAGCTTTAACTTTACATTCTAAATAACATTGATTATTGGCAATGTAATGTTTCCATCCATCCTTTTTCTGTACCGCTGATCCTCACAAGGGTCACGGGAAATAAATAGAACTGTGAGGCAGAGGCGCTAACCAGTCACCCACCGTTCCGCCACTCACAGTCTCAAGTGTAAAATTATCTAGGTATACATATATACCGTATTTTCACGACCATAGTGTGCACCGTATTATAAGGCGCAGTCTCAGCTACGGGGTCTATTTCTGTATTTAACACATACATAAGGCGCACCGTATTATTGGGCACAGGCATGGTATAATATACGCTAGATTAAAACATACGTTAGCATGCATGCTAGCGTATGTTTTTAAAAAGGCAGCGGGAGCAAAACTGAGTTCGGTTGTACTTTATTGAAGTATTTAACAAAGTACTCACTTAATTTTTTTGATCACTCCTCATCCACAAATCCATCAAAGTCCTCATCCTCTGTATCCGAAAAGAACAGCTGCGCAAGTTCTCCAACCAACATGCTGGGTTCCCTCTCGTCATTGTCAGAGTCAGTCTCGTTGCCGGGGGGCTGTTCAGCAATGATGGCGGCTTTCGCGAAATCTCGGACAACAGTGCAAGCAGACACGTTAGCCCAAGCATCCACAATCCATTCACAAATTGTGGCGTAACTCGCCTGGCGCTGCCTCCTAGTCTTAGAAAAGCTGTGTTCGCCATCTGTCATCCATGGCTCCCACGCCGCTCGCAACTTCACTTTGGACGCCCTGTTTACACGGATGTCCAGCGGTTGGAGTTCCTTTGTCAAGCCTCCCGGAATGATGGCAAGCTCCGAGTTATTGCCCTCAGTCGAATGGTGACTGTCGAGACGCTTCTCCTGGCTGTTCTGTGATCATTAATCCATTGCTCGAGTTGGTATTCCAACTCGGGCCACCTCGCCTTGTTTCCGCGGAAACTCAGCTTCGTCTTCTTGACTTGGCATAGCTCGTTTTCCTGTTTCCTCTACTTGCGAACCATGGATTTGTTGATCTTGAATTCTCTCGCAGCTGCTCGATTCCCATGTTCTTCCGCGTAACTGATAGCTTGCAGGTTAAACTGTGCTTCGTAACCGTGTTTCTTTGTAGTTGCCATTTTCGGGGGTCCTTAGCCAAACCGATGCACATACCGGAACTATATATCTACTGGGGGCGTGTCTTTAGTGTCTTCTTTCACGTGAGCCCTTCCCCCTTTAACATCCGCCTTTCTTCTATATAAGCAGCGTGTCGGCAGGAAATGCTCCCAGTCACTCAAGCGGAGCGCTCATCAACGTCACACAACAACATTTACCGATATTGGAACACGGGGCTCAAATAAGGCGCGCCACATTATAAGGCGCCCCGTCCATTTTGGAGAAAATGTAAGACTTTTAAGTGCGCCTTATGGTCGTGAAATTACGGTACTGTATGTTGGTTGGTGATTCAGGCCCATTGTACACAGGTTTTGTCGCATGACTTTGCTGTCTTTTCTTCATATCTTAATCTGATATTGTGATCAAACCTCGACATTCTTCACATCCTGATAAATTTAATCTCTGAATCACAAACTGTTGTTTGAGAGGCCTGATATTTTGCTGTCTTTGAGGCTACTGTGGCCAACATACAAACCCCTATCCAATGAAGTTGGGACTTTCTCATCCATCCCTCCATTCTCAATACCACTAATCTTGTTCAGGGTCGTGAGGCCTATCTCAGCTGACTCCGGGCGAAAGCCAGACTACACACTGAACTCGTCGCCAGTCAGTCGCAGGGCACATATAGAAATGAACAACCATATGCATTCACATTCACACCGTCACTGAGTGGGAACTGAACCCAAGCTGCTAAAATCAGGCGAATGTACCACTACAACATCAGTGACTAGTTGGGATGTTTTGTAAAATGTAAATAAAAACAAAATACAATGATTTATAAATCCCTTTCAACCTATATTCAGTTAAATGCACTACAAAGGCAAACTCTTTAATGTTCAAACTGATGAACATTCGTGTTTTTTTGCAAATATTCTTTAAGTTTGAATTTGATGCTTGCAACATGTTCCCACAAAGCTGGGACCGGGCCAACAAAAGATTAGGAAAGTTGAGGAATGCTCAAAAACACCTGTTACACATTAATTGGAAACAGGTGAGTGTCATGATTGGGTATAAAAGGTGCATCCCCAAAAGACTCAGTTGTTCACTGGCAAGTATGGGGCAAAATTCATCACTTTGTGAACAACTGCATTAGCAAATAGTCCAACGGTTTTAGATCAACGTTTCTCAACATACAATTGCAAGGAATTTAGGGATTTCATCATCTATGGTCCACAATATCATCAAATATTTCAGACAAGAAGAAATCTCTGCATGTAAGCAGCAAGGCATGTAAGCAGCTAGGCAGAAAAACTACGTTGAATGCTTGTGGCCTTCGATCCCTCAGGCAGCATTCAATTAAGAACTGGCATCATTGTATCAAGGATATTGCAATGTGGGCTCAGGAACACGTCAGAAAACCATTGTCAGTTAACACAGTTGGTCACCTCAGCTACAAATGCTAGTTAAAACTCCACCATGTAAAGCGAAAGCCATATATCAACAACACCCAGAAACGCCGTCAGCTTCTCTGGTCCCGAGCTCATCTGAGATGTACTGATGCAAAGTGGAAAAAGTGTGATGTGGTCTGACAAATCCACATTTCAAATTGTTTTAGGAAATCATAGACTTCGTGTCCTCTGGGCCAAAAAGGAAAAGGACCATCCGGACTGTTATGGACACAAAGTTCAAAAGCCACCATCTGTGACAGTCTGGTGGTGTGTTAGTGCCCATGGCATGGGTAACTTGCACATCTGTGAAGCCACAGTTAATGCTGAAAGGTACATACAGGTTTTGGAGTAACATATGCCGCCATCCAAGCAACATCTTTTCCAGGGACGTCACTGGTTATTTCAGCAAGACAAAGACTAGCCACATTCTGCACGTGTTACAACAGCGCGGCTTCGTAGGAAAAGAGTGCGAGTACTAGACTGGCCTGCCAGCAGTACAAACATGCCTCCCATTAAAATATGAAGCACAAAATACGATAACAGAGACGCCGGACTGTTGATCAAGAATGGGAACGAATTCCACCTACAAAGCTTCAATAGTTAGTGTCCTTAGTTCCCAAACGCTTATTGAGCGCTGTTGAAAGGAAACGTGATGTAACACATTGATAAACATGCACCTGTCCCAGCTTTTTTGAAACCTGTTGCAGGCATCAACTTCAAATTGAGTGAATATTTGCAAACAACAAAAACAACAAAAACAATCAAGTTTATCACTTTGAACATTAGTCTTGTCTTTCTCGTCTATTCAATTCAGGTTTCGCTTTTTTTTGCAAACCATTGTATGCTGTTTTTATTTACATTTTACACAACATCCCAACTTCCTTGGAAATTAGGTTTTGTATTTGAGGACGGGAGCTGTCTGCTTTTTGTCTTCTAGGGAGTGAATAACAAAGTGACTGCAGCAGAAATGTGTGTGTGCGTGCATGCATCTGTACATGCCTGTGCGTGTGTCTGCTGAAATAGAAAGAAGGAGGGCAGACTTTTATGCACAGACAGAGTGCAGCAGATAGGGCTCTTTGTGCTGATGTGTTCAGTGACCTTGTGCTTTTCAAAGATGGGCCTCTAGCTCCACTCACACAATAGCATGGCAAAATAGGATTCTTAGATACATCAGCACACAGGGAAGCCGGAGACTGGATCTCACTGATGCAACGGATCCAACGACTAAGGGGTCGTGCCATGAGATTGTGTGTATGCGCTTCACTGTGAACACGAATGTGTGTGAAGTGCGATAGTGGAAATGGCCGAAATAAAGAAAAAGGAATGGCATCTATCACAAAGTCTAGATAGACCCCATACACAGCCTCAGGGTTCTTATTAAGATGCAGCACACAACCTGGTAGATTTAGCCTAGGTCTTGTGCTCCGGTGCAAATTAAACTGAGTATACACACCTTGAAAAGTCTACTGCATAACTACACGCATTGGACGTTTATACATGAACCTGAGGGGATGGATATGTAGGGCCTGCAAAACAATGGCACTATGTACAGTAATTGACTACTCCATCATTGAAGTTTCCTGTCTTATTCCCACCTGATCTCCTTCCCACTTGGAGGGAGAATGGTCTGTCTTTGAGGGTGTATCCTCATTTTGAATGAGCTCAAAACACAAGATGGTAGAGGTAGCTGACGTCACATATCAACTCAATTCAATACGTTTTTGTAGGGACGTCCCGATCACATTCTTTTGAATCCAAGTCAGTCCCACACATTTGATGTTGAGTATCTGTCGATCCCCGGTTCTGAGCCGATTGCAATTCACTATAAAAAAAATGGATCACATTGAAATTGTCTAAATATTTAAATTTTAATATTTTATATGGCTCAAGGCGGCACGGTGGACGACTGGTGAGAGCGTCAGCCTCACAGTTCTGAGGACCCGGGATTCAATCCCTGGCCCTGCCTGTGTGGAGTTTGCATGTTCTCCCCGTGCCTGCGTGGGTTTTCTCCGGGCACTCCGGTTTCCTCCCACATCCCAAAAACATGCATAAATTGGAGACTCTAAATTGCCTGTAGGTGTGACTGTGAGTGTGAATGGTTGTTTGTTTGTATTTGCTCTGCGATTGGCTGGCAACCAGTTCAGGGTGTACCCCGCCTCCTGCCCGATGACAGCTGGGATAGGCTCCAGCACGCCCGCGACCCTAGTGAGGAGAAGCGGCTCAGAAAATGGATGGATGGATATATGGCTCAAAGTCTAGTCCAGAAGTGGTTCTACCAAGTAAACAAATCAAATATTTTATAGCAATTTAGTGTTGCAGTACAAAATAACGATGAAAAAAATAATAAAAAAATTAATGACCAAACTAAAAGTTAAAAATAAAATATCAGATATTCCACTCAGAGCTGTAACAAAAGAAAGATCAGTTTCACGAAGTGAAACTTTGTCGACGTAAAACCAGAGAATGTAACTCCTTATCTGAAAGGTAGTTTCATCCATCCATGCATTTTCTGAGCCGCTTCTCCTCACTAGGGTTGCGGGCATGCTGGAGCCTATCCCAGCTATCTTGGGGCAGCAGGCGGGGTACACCCTGAACTGGTCGCCAGCCAATCGCAGGGCACAGACAAACAAACAACCATTCGCACTCACATTCACACCTACGGGCAATTTAGAGTCTCCAATGCATGCATGTTTTTGGGATGTGGGAGGAAACTGGAGTGCCCGGAGAAAACCCACGCAGGAATGGGGAGAACATGCAAACTCCACACAGGGAGAACTGTGAGGCTGACGCTCTAACCAGTCGGCCACCGTGCCGCCAGGTAGCTTCACATTCAGTTAAAAAAACAAAAACAAATAAAAGCCTATTTCAGGGTAGTGCAGAATATAGACCAAATATTCAACGTTGGCAGTTCTACTCTTATTTTACAAAAGCTTTAATTCAATTTTTTTACTTAATTTATGAGCAAATGTTTATGTAATATTACACATATATTTAGCATAATATCCAACTGCTCTGAGGCTGATGTAGTATTTTGGAATGTCACCTATTGTTAAAAATGATTTACAGTAGTTTTTACAAAAATTCTATACTGTATGTGACATGACGACTAATGTCAATGCTGTTTCATCTCATTCCAAGATTTAAAAAATGCAAAAGCAGATTTACTGTACCTGTCCATAGACTGTTCCTGACAATGAACACTTTACACTTCAAATTTCCCCTCTTTTATTCTTTGTGCTTTGAAGTTGAACAATCTCAGCACTCTGCGCTCCACCAGCCGTCTATCATCTGCCCTTTTAGCTGTGATGCGATAAGACACGTATGGCTACACCCAAGCTAGATACATGGCTGACTGTGGTGCATAAAACCTGCCGTCTTTGTGCTCCTCGTGATTTGCAGATCAATCTCCTATAGGTAGGTTCCCTAGAGGAACACAAAGCCTTACAGCTGACACGTTGCTGTCCTTCGCAGCACCCGTTTGCCTCAGAGAGAAGGGGGCAGGAGGAGTTGGGGGGAAAAATGAGGAGGCAAGTGGTGAAGTTTGTATGTGTGGGAATGGATTAAGTCTTTTCACCCAGGATAAGAACCTGTCTTTTACAGAGAGAGAGACTCCTTTGGAGAAGGACTTGATCCTTGGTCCTCTCTGCCTATTCTTTTCTCCACCCTTTCTCTCGTCTCCTTCCCTCTTTTGTATGTCTCTCCCACTCACTGTAATCCAACGTGACACAGTTACAGATGGTCTATCAATGCCACAGCCCATCAGAGCCCCGTGAGCGAGGCCACCAGGGGTCTATGGGGATCTGAAGGTCTGTCCAGAAGCATGGAGGCGTGCTTTCTTTAGCATGTGCAGGGACATGTTTGCATCTGTGTTTGTTTTTACGTCAACCTTTTTGCTCATTGGAGGCCAAGTAAGAGGGACGACACATCACACCATTGTAGCTTAGACGTCTGCTGGAGGATGTGCCATACTTAATGAGATGTTTGCGTGATCCACGAGCTACAAGGAACGACAAGTCAGTGAATTGGGACTCCACACATTAGATTTCTTCGGGGGGAAGGAGCGCAAGAAACCAGAGTGACACTTTGATGGATGGATGCAGAGTGTTACGGAAGTGAGAACAGGCCTTCTCTGCCAGCTCACCATGAGTATGGCATCCCTCAGGACCGGTCTTTCCATGTCTTATCCCATACATTCCCTCCAAGTCTCAGATCTCATCTCTCAGTATCTCAGTATCTAATCGATGTTGAAAGTCGAAAACACATAGCTCTTTCTTATGATAATCATGTACTGAGCACAGAGTAGAGCCCATATTGGGCAGATGTTATATTCACGCATATAGAATACAAGCTACACAAATGGAGAATAGAATATTCTTGAATGTGACAATCAACATGAAAATAATCATCACTAAGTGTGCGATGCTGATGCCGAATGCATATCATTAGATTTTGTCTAAGGTGCACAACAGGTAACATATAAAATCAAGTCATTTGTGGCAGACTTGATGCACTGTACAGACAAAGATGATGCAACAATTCATCTGGGAGTTTAATATCAAAGAGGAAATAATTTAATGTGAGCTGCGGTTGTACAAAGTCCTTGAAATTACCCAAAATGCGTCATGACGAGATCTACGAAAGGGGCCATATTTACTTTTGTAAACAAGGTGCCTCATATTTGTCCGCATTCGCAACGTGACGTCCTGTTTGGTGGACATGCGTGTGACATCAAAGATGCATTCCGTGCACAGTTCGAGTCAAATTACTTTTTGTAACTACATAAAACTACATAAAAAAAAAAAAACTTTTTGTAACTACATAAAAAGACAAAAAATATAAATTGGGTATCATGCCCTGCGTAGCCTCATCTGTGAATATATGTTGTGACTGAGCAAGATTGTATGACGATTTCTGACTTGCCTAATCCAAGTAATAATTTGCCTCGACTTGCTTGAATTTTAGTGGCAATACCACTGGACTTGCTTGATTTTCCCCACAATAACTTCAGACTGGGCGATACGGTTGCCGACTGGATAGCACGCGTAGCGTATACGGGTTAAATAAAAATGTAATGAATTTAGGAGAAAAGAATTGGCTGGAAGCGACGCCTGCCCACCCCCTGTTCCTTCCTTTCCCACCACCTTCGGGACCAAAATGGGAGCTGGGCCGCCTCTTAGTGTTAATTTTATATTTTGGGATGATTTCGTGGTTTAAAACTATCCATCCATCCATTTTCTGAGCCGCTTCTCCTCAGTAGGGTCCCGGGCGTGCTGGAGCCTATCCCAGCTATCATCGGGCAGGAGCAGGGTACACCCTGAACTGGTTGCCAGCCAATCACAGGGCACATACAAACAAACAACCATTCGCACTCATAGTCACACCTGCGGACAATTTAGAGTCTCCAATTAATGCATGTTTTGGGGATGTGGGAGGAAACTGGAGTGCCCGGAGAAAACCCACGCAGGCAGGGGGTGAACATGCAAACTCCACACAGGCGGGGCCGTGGGTTGAACCCCGGTCCTCAGAACTGTGAGGCTGACGCTCTAACCAGTCATCCACCGTGCCGCCGTTTAAAACTAGTGGAATAAAATATTAATTCTTGCATGTAAGATAACGAGACAATTTTCCCGCTTTGCATTGTCCCACGCCCATCCCCTTTAATACCTGTAACGAATGTTTCAAATGTTATGTGATTGTTGAGAACACTACTATTTTCAATGTAGTATTTGTGTGGTGTGGAGTGAAACATTTCATCTGGTTCAGTTGACAACAGATTCGACATCAGACATTCAAGTTTGCAGCAATACAGTCACTAGTGGTGTTCATGTAAAGTTCTAAAGGGTGGAGACGCCTTTGTTGGTGAAATCCCACAGGCTGGCTGGTGGTGATAGCTAATTAATTTCAGCGTTCTAGTGCGACCTAGGTATCTTTGGTCTCCGCTTTGATGCTCCGGGGGCTTGTGATTCACTTAGCGTCGGCATTCTAAAGCTAATGTCTGTGTCTTGCTTCTGATGATCATGGCTGATGATTCACTTAGTCTGTATGTGAAGTTGAGTCTGGCCACGCCGTGGTTTTCTATCTCGGCAGGAAGAGCGAGTCTCGCCGGAGACTAGGGTTCCTCCCACATCCAAAAAACATGCATGGTAGGTTAATTGAAGACTCTAAATTGTCCATAGGTATGAAAGTGAGTGCAAATGGTTGTTTGTCTATATGTGCCCTGCGATCGGCTGTTGACCAGTTCAGGGTGTACGCCGCCTCTCGCGGAGAGTCAGCTGGGATAGGCTACAGCACGCCCGCAACCCTAGTGAGGATAAGGGGCATGGAAGGTGAACTTGAGACTGATACAGTACACATGACTCATACATGTGAATTACTCCCACCTCAGGTATCTTCCTACCACAAGTGTGCAGTGCTGTCTGCGGGCCTTATCAAAAGCACTGCATTTACAATTTACATAAAACCCTAATTCCAATGAAGTTGGGACGTTGCGTAAAACATAAATAAAAACAGAATACAATGATTTGCAAACCATGTTCAACATATTATTAATTGAATACACTACAAAGACAAGATATTTAATATTCAAACTGTCCATCCATCCATTTTCTACTGCTTAAGGTAGTGGTAGGGTAGAGTGTGCTAGACAGCATAGGAGGGTGTGTAAGACGACTCTGGTGGGGGGGGAGGACGATTACGAAAACAAAGGCAGAGCAGATAACTATGTGGAGGAAGGTGAGAACAGAAGAGTCTTGTGCAGCTTTTTGTGAAGAGTTAGACAGGCTCTCGGTGGACAGGAGGAGCTTCCAGAAGGCTGGACCACTACAGCCAAGGTGATCAGAGAGACAGGCAGGAGGGTACTTGGTGTATCTTCTGGGAGGAAAGGAGAGAAGGAGACTTAGTGGTGGAAGCTCAAAGTACAGGAAATCATATAAGGAAAGAGGTTAGCTCAGAAGGAGTGGGACACTGAGAGGACAGAGGAGAGGAGAAAGGAATACACTGGAGATGCGATGTAGGGCAAAGGTAGCGGTAGCAAAGGCCAAACAATAGGCATGGGATGACATGTATGCCAGGTTGGACACTAAAGAAGGAGAAAAAGATCTATACAGGTTGGCCAGACAGAGGGACAGAGATGGGAAAGATGTGCAACAGCCTAGGTTGATGATGGATAGAGATGGAAATGTGTTGACTGGTGCCAGTAATGTGCTGGACAGGTGGAAAGAATACTTTGAGGAGTTGATGAATGAGGAAAATGAGAGAGAAGGGAGAGTAGAAGAGGCAAGTGTGGTGGGCCAGGAGGTGGCAATGATTAGTAAGGGAGAAGTTAAAAATGCATTCAAGGGGATGAAATATGGAAAGGCATTTGGTCCTGATGACATTCCTGTGGAGGTATGGAAGCCTCTAGGAGAGGTGGCTGGGGAGTTTTTGACCAGCTTGCTCAACAGAATTCTAGCTTGTGACAAAATGCTTGAGGAATGGAGGAAAAGTGTGCTGGTGCCCATTTTTAAGAACAAGGGTGATGGGCAGAGCTGTGGGAACTGTAGAGGAATAAAGTTGATGAGCCACACCACAAAGTTATGGGAAAGAGTAGTGGAGGCTAGACTCGGGACAGAAGTGAGTATTTGCGAGCAACAGTATGGTTTCCTGCCTAGAAAGAGTACCACAGATGCATTATTTGCCTTGAGGGTGTGGTTGGAAAAGTACAGAGAAGGTCAGAAGTAGCTACATTGTGTCTTTGTAGATCTAGAGAAAGCTTATGATAGAGTACACAGAGAGGAACTGTGGTACTGCATGCGGAGGTCTGGAGTGGCAGAGAAGTATGTTAGAATATTACAGGACATGTATGAGGGCAGCAGAACAGTGGTGAGGTGTACTGTAGGTGTGACAGACAAATTTAAGGTGGAGGTGGGACTGCATTAGGGATAAGCCCTGAGCCCATTCCTGTTTGCAGTGGTGACGGACAGGCTGACAGATGAATTGAGACTGGAATCCCCATGGATCATGACGTTTGTAGATGACATTCTGATCTGCATGCACTGGAAAGGAGAGGAATGAAGATTAGCCAAGGTAAGACAGAATATATGTGCATGAATAGGATGGGTGGAGGGGGAAAAGTGAGGCTACAGGGAGAAGAGATAGTGAAGGTGTAGCACTTTAAATATTTGGGGTCAACAGTCCAGAGCAATGGTCAGTGTGGTAAGGAAGTGAAGAAACAAATCCAAGAAGGTTGGAATCTGTGGAGGAAGTTGTCGGGTGTGTTATGTGACAGAAGGGTCTCAGCTAGGATGAAGGGGAAAGTCTATAAGACAGTGGTGAGGCCAGCCATGATGTACGGATTAGAGACAGTGGCACTGAAGAGACAACAGGAAGCAGAGCTGGAGGTGGCGGAAACGAAGATGTTGAGGTTCGCTCTCGGAGTGACCAGGTTGGGTAAAATTAGAAAGGAGCTCATCAGAGGGACAGCCGAGGTTCGATGTTTTAGAGACAAAGTTAGAGAGAGCAGACTTCAATGGTTTGGACACGTCCAGAGGAGAAATAGTGAGTATATTGGTAGAAGGATGATGAGGATGGAGCTGCCAGGCAAGAGAGCTAGAGGAAGACCAAAGAGAAGGTTGATGGATGTTGTGAGGGAAGACATCAGGGCAGAGGAGGATGCAGGAGATAGGCTGACATGGAAAAGGATGACACACTGTGGGGACCCCTAACGGGACAAGCCGAAACGAAGAGAAGAAGAAGAAGTGTGTGTCTTGGCTGAGCAGCCTCCATTTGTTTAAGGGTTGATTTTCTTTGGGTGCAATCAGATTTCACCTTTTACATTATGTGTGTTTCCATGTGAATGAAAGATTCCAAGGGGCTTCAGACTCAAGATTGCTGGCCGATGCCAAATACACACATAATGTATTTTTTGTTACCAGTCTGAACCAATCAGAATTCAGATTCAATAAACTGTAGTAGCCAGCTGGCCTCTGGTGATGTTAGAATTGTGCTGCCTTCTGATTGTGTTTCAAGCGACTTGAGTGGATTTCCCGTCCATAACGTTACAACTGAGTAAGGTGACGAACATGATGGAAATTAATTTTCAAGTTGGACGTTTCAAGACAAACTGGACAGTTGGACAGTAAGTCGGACAATGCTTATAGCTTGCTGGCATGTTTCAACCCGGTAATGGATTTATTCGCCACGTCAACAACTATGTAGCTGGCACGGACCCAGCAGAGCAAGCAAAAGAGGATGGAGTAATTCTATAAGTAATATGCATCTATGGTGAGTACGATGTGTTTTATCGAAGGTTTTCCAGTTTTTGTCATGTTATTGGATAAATCATGATTGTGAACTGCTATACTGTGGTGTAGATTTGGCATCAGGTCCATAGTAGCAGTTTTGCCTGCTAAAAGAGCACATTCGACTTGATTGAATAAGCCTGGTTTATTGACAAATGTTAATTTTAACTATACAGAAGACGGAAAACACTGACGGCCTATTTGTTCCCTCTTAAAACATGTACTAGCCGATGTTGTTGTTGCTGTTTTTATCTTTTGTTACTGCTTTTTGTTCTCTCTTCTCTCTCATCAGTTCCATCTCAACCATCATTCCAGTCCCCAAGAAACCTGCAATCTCGGGTCTAAATGACTAGAGGCCTGTCGCCTTGACATCTGTGGTAATTAAGTCCTTTGAACGTCTCGTGCTGGACCACCTCAAGAGCGTCACAGGTCCCCTGCTGGACCCCCTGCAGTTTGCCTACCAAGCGAACAGGTCTGCGGATGATGCAGTCAACATGGGACTGCACTTCATCCCAGAACACCTCGACAGTGCAGGGACCTACGCGAGGATCCTGTTCGTGGACTTCAGCTCAGCGTTCAACACCATCATCCCTGAACTCCTTTCATCCAAGCTTCTCCAGCTCAGCGTCTCGCCTGCCATCTGCCAGTGGATTTACAGCTTCCTGACGGGCAGAACACAGCAGGTGAGGCTGGGAGAGACCACCTCATCCACACGCAGCATCAGCACTGGGGCGTCCCACGGTTGCGTCCTCTCTCTGGTGCTCTTCTCTCTCTACACGAACGACTGCACCTCAGCGCACCCGGCTGTCAAACTCCTGAAGTTTGCAGATGACACCACTGTCATCAGCCTCATCAAGGACGGTGACGAGTCTGCATACCGACAGGAAGTGGAGCGGCTGGAACTGTGGTGCGGCCACACAATCGGGAGCTGAACACGCTCAAGACTGTAGAGATGATCGTGGACTTCAGGAGGCATCCTTCGCCACAGCTGCCCCTCACGTTTTCCAGCTGCCTTGTGTCAACCGTCAAGACCTTCAAGTTCCTGGGAATTACAGTCTCTCAGGACCTGAAGTGGGCGACCAACATCAACTCAGTCCTCAAAAAGGTCCAGCAGAGGATGTACTTCCTGCGGCTTCTGAGAAAGTACGGCCTGCCACAGGAGCTGCTGAGGCAGTTCTACACAGCAGTCATCGAATCAGTACTGTGTTCTTCCATCACAGTCTGGTTTGGTCCTGCTACAAAAAAGGACAAACTCCGACTGCAACGGACAATTAAAACTGCTGAAAGGATTGTCGGTACCCCCCTACCCACCCTTGAGGACTTGCACGCTGCCAGAACTAAGACAAGAGTGTGCAAAATCCTCTCAGACCATCCACATCCCGGTCACCAGCTCTTCCAGCTCCTTCCCTGAGGTAGGCGCTACCGATCAATGCAAACTAGAAGCAGACATTCCAACAGCTTCTTCCCTCTTGTGATCAACTTCTTAAACACCTAACCTACAATTCTATCACAACATGCTGGGAATTTTTTGACTTGAGTTCGTTGTCACATTTCTGTGGGGCCAATTATATATTAATTATAATTATATATTACTCATGCACTCACTGTAGTAGTCTCGCCACACTGCACTATTTCCAATACTGGCCACTCATGCCAGAGCGCACCATTTGCACACTGATTGAGGAGTATCTGCAACATTTGCACAAACAACATTGTCCCAGATTATCGCACGACTCGCTTGACGTCTCGGCGCTCTTTGCACAATGGTCATCGCACCAGAATATTGCAATATTAGTCAGTCAAACTGTTCTAAGTGCTAGAGGACTCTGTATCTTTTGCACAATTGTCAAAAAAAATAAAATAAAAAATGTACCGGCATTACCAGACAACGAGCAACCCTTTATTGCTCAGTGTTTTTGTTTTTTTTTGTCAATGTCTTTATGTCTCCAAAGTGTTCTGTAAATTGACTGTCTGTTGTCGTACTAGAGCGGCTCCAACTACCGGAGACAAATTCCTTGTGTGTTTTTTTTGGACATACTTGGCATATAAAGATGATTCTGATTCTGATATATTAGTTGGCGGCATTATGTAGGCCGAACTACAACAATACAAACTACATTTGGAGTCAGAAAAATATTGTTACATCGGGGAGTGTCATTTAACTGCACAATGTCAAGCACTGTCAAATGGTTTCACACCTTTGTAGTAAGAGAATGACAACCTTTAAATGGTACAAAACATCGTTCATACACATCACAATTTCTCAAGTATAAATGTCCACGTGAGGAGAAAAGCCTTTATTGACTTAATGTGAGGCTGACTACAAATTGGTAGGTACGTGGAAGTGACTGAGAAAAGAGGAATTGAAAATATACAAATAACTGACTCTATAACTTTATAATAGTAGCACAAGTCCATAGTGTGCGTGTATATGTGTGTGTGACATCAAGGCGTGGGGTGTTTTGTGCCACACGGGGCTCCTCTTGTCAACTGCCTGCGTATCCCAGAATCCTATTAGAAGCAAGTCACACTTGGGTGGCACATTCATCATGGACCCTGCACATTCAGATTGCTGTTATGAATATAATTAGAGGAGAGCACAGAGATGTGCAGGGCACACACACACTTCTTGTCATGTGAGTGCACAAACACATATGTCACAACAAACCCACTTGTCTGTGTACCATAGTACCATGCATACAAAACATAACTCACAATCACATGAGAAACGCCTTATACTATCCAAATGACACATAAAGGTTCGCGTCAGATTCGCACACACCCTCTGAACAGTGTAGCGCGCAACACACATATACCCCACCCACACACACACACACACACACACTCATCATGGTGTCACACTATATTTATAGAGTGACTCAAACTTAAGTGTGAACCGATAAGCTCTCGTAGGACAAACCTCAGACCCAGAATTTATGTTTAAAGCTTTATTTCAACCCTTAAAATGTTGTCATTTTGGCCTGTGTATTTTGTTTAACTACATCGTATCAAATGACATTTAATTCATTCTTGTCTTTGTAATTCACATTACAAAGACAAGATATTTAATGTTCAAACTGATAAACTTTATTGTTTTTAGAAAATAATCATTAACTTAGAATTTTAGACAGGTCTGGAGTGCAGGCAGGCCAGTCTAGTACACGCACTCTTTTATTACAACGCCACGCTGTTGTAACGTGCAGAATGTGGTTTGGCATTGTCTTGCTGAAATAAGCAGTTTCTCCACAACCTGTAGTTTCAAAACCTGTAGTTTCTCCAAAACCTGTATGTACCTTTCAGCATTAATGGTGCCTTCACAGATGTGCAAGTTACCCATGCCATTGGCACTAACACAGTCCCATACCATCACAGATGCTGACTTTTGAACTTTGCATCCATAACAGTCCGGATGGTTCTTTTCGTCTTTGGCCCGGAGGACACGACATCCACAATTTCCAAAAACAATTTGCAATGTGGACTCGTCGGACCACAGAACACTTTTCACTCTGCATCAGTCCATCTTAGATGAGCTTGGGCCGAGAGATGTCGGCGGCGATTCTGAGTGTTGTTCATAAATGGCTTTTGCTTTGCATAGTAGAGTTTCATGTTGCACTTACGGATGTAGCGCCGAACTGTATTTACTGACATTGGTTTTCTGCAGTGTTCCTGAGCCCATGTGGTGATATCCTTTACACATTGATGTCGGTTTTTGATGCAGTGCCGCCTGAGGGATCGAAGGTCACGGGTATTCAATGTTGGTTTTCGACATTGCCGCTTACATGCAGTGATTTCTCAAGATTCTCTGAACCTTTTGATGATATTATGGACCGTAGATGATGAAATCCCTACATTCCTTGCAATTGTACGTTGAGGAACATCGTCCTTAAACTGTTCGACTATTTTCTCCCGCACTTGTTCACGAAGAGGTGAAACTCGCCCCATCTTTGCTTGTGAATGACTGAGCAATTCAGGGATGCTCCTTTTATACTCCAATCATGGCACCCACCTGTTCCCAATTAGCCTGTTCACCTGTGGGATGTTCCGAACAGGTGTTTGATGAGCATTCCTCAAACTTTCTCAGTCTTTTTTGCCACCTGTCCCTGCTGTTTTGGAACGTGTTGTAGCCATAAAATTCAAAGTTAATGATTATTTGCTAAAAACAACAAAGTTTATCAGTTTGAACATTAAATATCTTGTCTTTGTAGTGTATTCAATTAAATATAGGTTGAACATGATTTTATATATATTTAGTGGCGGCACGGTGGAGACTGGTTAGAGCGTCAGCCTCACAGTTCTGAGAACCCGGGTTCAATCCCCGGCCCCGCTTGTGTGGAGTTTGCATGTTCTCCCCGTGCCTGTGTGGGTTTTCTCCGGGCACTCCGGTTTCTGCCAAAGACTGAAGTACGTTTCTTCAGCTGCACTCCAGAGGCTGTTGTAAGTCTCGCGCCCCGGGAAGGTGAGACATCATATTGCAAGTTTTGATTAGGTTAACTGCTCCTGAGCTCGGAGCCGCCGATGCCTGGTGAGAGCCAGGCGGGTGACTCGTGAACGTGTAATATGGGCCATATTACACGTTCACCGACTGCCCAACGTCCATGAATGTGCCACTAACACATTACGCCACTCAACAGCCTAACTTCGACATAGTATGTCATATTAATTGGCTAAGACAAATTCAGCACCAGCAGACTTCTGCATTTTGGCTTCAAACATACTTACGCTTACGACAACTGCGGTCGTGAAATCCATTTAGGTGACGTGCCCAGTTGTGTGGCGCTCATATTGTCATGGGTGTGTGTTATGGTTGTTGTCTTCCCCCTGCCTCGTACTCACCTGCTCCTGAGAGCATCTTCCCCACCTGTGCCTCATTTACCCGTAATTACCCCATGCATTTAACCTCGTGTCTCGTTCTTTCTGGTCGCCAGTTCGTTGTACCTTGTTCTCACGTTCCAGCATTCCTTGTTTCCACGTCACCGACTCATAGTAAGACTAGACCCTGTTCTGATTATCGACCTTGCCTTTTTGCCTCACGTTTTTTGGATACTGTTGCCTTTTCGGATTGCCTGCCTGTGTACCACCCTCTGCCCGTTTATTAAACCTCTCTTTTTGAAACTGTCCATTTGAATTGGAGTCGTGCATTTTGGGTCCTGTCCTTTGTTCCGTTCATGACAAGTATGGTTGCTGGGCAACAACTTGCTCACTCGCTTTCTTACTGATGGCCTGACTGCTGGCCGTCCAAATGTGTTCACTCTCAAGCACAGTATTGTGATTAAATTACATTTACTGTAAAGTATTTATTTAATAGAGAATACAAAACCACATGCTCCTTCAAAGTAGCCCTTTTAGACATGCGGTGCATGCGTCTTACTGGCAACACCCAACTCTCGTATCCGCTACGGGGGTTAATTTTAAGTGTCAACATTTTTTTTCTAAATGGATTTCTATCACATTTCTCAGAGAAACTCCACTTGCCAGATATTGAAGCCTCTTTGAGACTTTGATGAGTCACGCCTCATGGGTGTTTGCGCACAAATTCGCCCGGTATGCGCGGCGTTGTGTCAGAAGTCGTACACGGGAGAATCGGAGCACCTTGGCAGTGTCCAAGCCAGGTGCATAAAAAGAAGACTTATGCACGAATGGGAGAATATTAATATTATATTACATGGTATATATTATAATATTACATTATATATATATATATAAATATAGCTCCTATTCAGTATCTTAAGGTTAGATTTTTATTTTTGGATCATAATTGGAAAAGGCTCATAGTCATCCATGGCACCAACCAAGATAACAGAAAAGAGCTGGAGATGGCTTCAGGCATGCTTATAACCAAATGAATAATAGCAGTATCATATATAAAGTATATAAAAAACACAACTTTTTGCCTTATGGCCAATTCAAATTGTAGCGTTAATCATGACTTTAGCTGTCTATCATATAACCATTGTGGAAATGAAATAAGTAAATTTACTCAACATGTATAGTTCTACCTCCTTAGGTATATTGTATTTCAAATATAATGTATCATCAACATCCAACCATCCATTTTCCTTATCGCTTATGCTCACTAGGGTCGCAGGCTCCTTGAGCCTATTCCAGCTATCTTTGGGCAGGAGGCGGGGTACACCCTGAACCGGTCGCCAGCCAGTCGCAGTCATCAACATCCTTGCAATCACAAATTTGGTGTCTATTGCTAACTTCCTGATTTTTGGTTGCTCTGTTTTTCTCAATTGATTCATTTTGTCGAAAGTCTGCATTTTCAGCTACTCGTCCATCTGACCACTGCTGCTGATTTCACCTCGGTCAACCTGCAGTTGATGGCTGGCATTGCTGTCACAAACGTGGAGACTAAAACAGTTCCTGAAAGGAACAAACCTTCGATTTTTGCACATTCTGCTGCATCTGAGATGACATTCTTCCATTTCAGGCGACTTCTTTTTGTTTTTCCACGTTAGAACACACTGCTTCGCTCTCTACACTATTATGAAACAAGCAGTTTGAGTCACGCTGTGTGACAACCGGACCGCGCAAGAAAGGGGAGGGGCCAGTTCCGTCCTAAATCCTGATTTGTTCAATTCACTGTCAATATTAAAAATGGACCAATGGGACGCCCTCCGCATTTCTCGAAAAGGTAACGCAAGATTTTTGCTTGCTTACCACCATTTCTTCTTTCTTTTTTTTTTTTTTTGTTTATACCTAATGATAGTCTCTCACATCCTTCCTTAAATAAACTGTCATTTTTGTTAACAAAAAAAATAAATCATTCTGATTGTCCGATTCGTCGTTTAAGGCCTCATTACAGGCATGCTCTCTGTCTTTTAAACGTTCACACACGCAAACACACGCGCACACATTTTGCACCCTCAATCTGTCACCCTGTAACTCTCTCACGCTCTCGCTGAATGTGCAAGCAGGAATTTGGCCAAGAATCTTGGAGAGTCAGCATGTGTTTACCACCCTCTAAATGAGAGCCACGTGGAGAGAAATGCCTGCCATCTGAATGCTCTGTAATATCAATAATTGATGCTCTTGAGGAGCAGTAATTAAATTAGTTAATTATGCCAGTGAAATTACATGTAATTATGAGACTGGAGGGTATGTTTAGTAAATTAGTCTCATCCATGCTCACTGTGTGAACTGCTGCCAAATCGTATTCCTCGATGATTCGGTAATTCCGATCCACTCTCTGCTTCTCTCCATTCAGACACCATCTGATGAGGATTACGTCTCTCTCACTGGAGGTATTTCTTTGTGCCCTGCCAAAATACACTGTATGACAACAATGCAATGAGAGTTTCTGGAAACAACAGGTTCACGCATTTTGCCAAGTAATACAGTACAGTATTGTTCACTTTATAATTCTCTTTAGTAGAAAAGAATAAGACTGACATTATCTATCTATCTATCTATCTATCTATCTATCTATCTATCTATCTATCTATCTATCTATCTATCTATCTATCTATCTATCTATCTATCTATCTATCTATCTATCTATCTATCTATCTATCTATCTATCTATCTGTCTATCTATCTATCTATCTATCTATCTATCTATCTATCTATCTATCTATTTAATCACAGAGGTCAATGATTCTGCAACCACGAGCTAAATTTGTGGAAGTTCAGCACCTTGCTTTGGAAGCAGACGAGCACCTCTCCAAGTCCAACATTTGCAATATTTTGGGATTCGTCAAGCTTCTGGTCTAAAGTATATTTCTTACTGAGGCACTGCTGCGCTTACTTGATAAAATATTTGGACTTTAACTGCCTCGAATGAACTTCAATAAAATCAAACATTTGACACCGATCTATATGTCCATCCATCCATTTTCTGAGCCGCTTATCCTCACAAGGGTTGCGGGCGTGCTGGAGCCTATCCCAGCTGTCATCGGGCAGGAGGCGGGGTACACCCTAAACTGGTCGCCAGCCAATCGCAGGGCACATAGAAACAAACAACCATTCGCACTCACATTCACACCTACGGGCAATTTAGAGTCTTCACTTAACCTACCATGCATGTTTTTGAGATGTGGGAGGAAACCGGAGGCGGGGCTGGGGATTGAACCCCGGTCCTCAGAACTATGAGGCAATATATCACAAATGAGTTTATGGCAACAAGGTAGCTTTAAGCAAATAGCTAATACTGCATCTCTCTTTAATATAATCATTCCACAAATACACACACACACACAGACTGTCAAATTGATGCACTTAGTGTAAATCTTGATTGACACTTTGGATGGTTGATCAAGGAATGACAAAAATGAGACAGAAACCTTCCTATCGGGCCCCCCTACATCTGCGTCCACTGTCCAGAGCTCACCCTCACTTTGTCTGATCCGTGAGGCATGATGGAAATTATACAGAGTCTAGACATGCTTAGCAGACACGTACACAATTTCAATGAATATAATACCTTATTGTTAAGGTGTATCTTCAATAATAAAAATAAAAATCTGACGAATAAATGTGAAGTAAGGCATTCACAGTGCGTTTCTTCTCACGTGGCATAAGATAATGGACAGAGCAGACATAAAATGCTATACGATGCGTGACTTGAGTGACAGGTTTGTTTAATTTAAACAATGGAATCCCTCCTGACTGAAGCATTATGATGGCGTTAATCCAGAGTTCTACAAAGCCTCGGTGATTATCTAATATTGTCTAATGAAGATCCAGACGAGATGCTTCAATATATTTATATTACATTTGTTAGCAGACCTCTGCTGTCTTGTTTTTCCATTATTTTATTATGATTGTGTACATCTGTCAGAGTGTGTGTTTTTGTGTGTGTGTGTGTGTGTGTGTTGTGCTGAAGCTTAAATACTGATTTTTATTTTTTTTAGAAAACCGCTTCACAAATAAGAGCAAACGTTTAATAACCATTTTAATTGCATCCCATAATCTCTCTATGAGCCTCATGATTGGTTATGAAATTCGATTTTTGCTTTGGAGTAGCTCACTGCTCCCAATTTTCCCTTCCAAGTCTTTGTTGTTTTATCCTAAACAGTATCATAGTACACCACTGTCAAACACTTCACAACATTTTAAAAGCTGAAAAAAATATTGTGTATATATATATATATCTATATCTATATATATATATATATATATATCTCCACACCAACCGGGGTTCAATCCCCGGCCCCGCCTGTGTGGAGTTTCCATGTGCGTGGGTTTTCTCCGGGCACTCCAGGTTTCCTCCCACATCCCAAAAACATGCATGGTAGGTTGATTGACAACTCTAAATTCCCCGTAGGTGTGCATGTTAGTGCGAATGGTTGTTTGTTTGTATGTACCCTGCGATTGGCTGGCAACCAGTTCAGGGTGTACCCCGCCTCCTGCCCGATGATAGCTACGATATACGATAGGCACGCCCGCGACCCGAGTAAGGAGAAGCGGCTCAGAAAATGGATGGATGGGTGGGATATCCACACCAGTGACGTGTGGTCAGGGTAGGCAAGTGAGGCAGAGCCTCACTGCCCCCTTGGTGGTCTTTCCTTTCCACTGCATGTGAATAGTAAAAAAAAACTTAAATTATATTGTTCCATTTCAGTTCTATGATCCCTGCTTTACATTGATTTTCTTTTTCAATCCAATAATTTCAATGATTTCATAAATAAAATGGAAGAAGTTTCATATTTCCTGTTCAAATGCATAGGAAGCCCAGCTACGAGTCACGTTGAGTCATTGCTCACATGATGCTTCAAGAGACCACGCACACATCCATTCAGGCAGGCTGTGATTGGTCCGTGGCTTCACGCAAGAGACATTGGTGTTTCCTCATTACATCGCCAATAATATGCATTTTATCACACATGTACTACTTTCAAAACAAGTTAGCCATCAATTTTTTGGTGTATGTACTGTATATGTAATATGATGAGCCAATTAAAAATGTGTTTCCAGTCATAACGGCTGTAGCGTATACGGGTTAACTAAAAATGTAGTTAATTTAGGAGAAAAGAATAAGGTGGAAGCGACGGCTGCGTTACTTCTGGTCTAGCGTAATTTTAAATTGCAGCGTTATAAATTAAGATATTTTATCTAGCAAAAGGGGCACCACATCGCTTTTTATGTGGATAAAATTCAGGAAACGCGACGAGAAACCTTGTTATCAATCTCGTAATCTGAAGGTTGCTACACTTTATGAAATCTTGTTCTCGACGGGCAGAGGTGTGATGTGAGGTTGGTAGAATGAGCGTGTAGTGAATGCATATAGCTGGGGATTCCTATTCTCGTTAATTTAAACCCAAATAATCACTAACCTGTACTTTTAGTAGACCACAATGTTGGATTTACGTGTCTTGAACACGTTTGAGGCAGGCGGATCAAGCTTCCGAGTGTTCGGCCGGCCCGGTCTGCACCGGGAGCAGGTGGATTTGGCAGAAAGGAATAAGAAAAAGGAACATATTCGACGTCAGACATTCAAGTTTGCAGCAATACAGTCACTTGTGGCGTTCATGTAAAGTTATTAAAATATTATCTCCCAGCCAAGTCCGGTAAAGACAGTTTAATGAGCCCACGTCTGCAGTGTCGTTCCATCACCTGTGGGTGTCGCTGTTGCTCTGTCCGAACTCCCAGCTTTGCTGGCCAAGTGGCGGGGTACCCAGCAGGGTGGAGGCACCTTTGTAGGTGAAATCCTCCGGGCTGGCTGGTGGTGGAAGTTAATTAATTTAGCATTCTAGTGCGAACTCGGTATCTTTGGTCTCCGCTTTGATGCTCCAGGTGCTGGTAATTCACTTGCCAAAGCAATGAATGTGTCTTGCTTCTGATGATCATGGCTGCTGATTCACTTAGCGTCTGTATGTGAAGTTGAGTCTCGGCACCCCGTGTTTGTCTATCTCGGCGGGACGAGCGAGTCTCGCTGGAGACTGCGGTGCTGGGTGTCCATGGCGTGTACGCTACAAGGCCATTTGAGGGAAAAAAGTAACTGAGAAAAATTTGTTTGACACCCCTGTGTGCCATGAGCTGCCCCGCAGTACTGTTGTTGGAGCCTGGGTGGCGCTTTGCGTCCTCTCGCCCTCTCTCGCCCCTCCTCTCTCTCTTTCCAGCACCTTTCTCAGCCGCGCACCTGTCACCAATCACCCCTTGTCACCACCTGCATATATGCCTGCCTGATCTCGGAAAGCCTCGCCAAAGTATTGCAGCTTCTCCAAGCGTGTTTCCTCTGTGCTCCTGGTCTATGTGATTCCTGCCACCCCGCCGCCAAGCCAGCCGCCTGTCCTCGCCACTGCCTGCCGCATGTCCCTTCCTCCACTGCCCGCCAACGCACCTCAAGGACCACTTCCATGACTTTCTCTATTAAACTGTTCATTATATGCTCTTGGGTCCAGCTCCTCTCCATTCGTGACAAATGTATGTGTAGAAGAATGAAAACAGAAACATAGGTCATGTGTTGTATTCATTAGAATTTTGTTGATGGGATGGCATGAGGGAATTTTTTAACGGCTTTTATATGTGGACATCAGAAAAAAAATTATGCTATATTTGTAACAATGGATAGCCAATTTCAAAAACAGAATCTAATCACTGTAATGTCTTGCTTTACAGGCGAGAGCTGACAGACTGAGTTTCGAGGAATCACATAGTGTGATGAGAAAATCTCTGCAACGTGACCCTGGCTCCATGTTTTGACATCCTCCACGAGACATCTGGGGAAGATCTTTGGACGCTTCAGCCCCTGATCAACGGATTGGTGTCTGCAGACATATGACAAACCTCATGGACACCTTGATCTTGGACGAGGGAGTTTTACACCTAGCCAGACAAATGACATCCGGACAGCTGATGACCTTCATGACCCTGGACAATTCCGTCAAGGCTGCCTTGCGCCAATATGTAATATGGGAAATCCCCAAGGACATTATAAAGGATTTAGACAAAGCAGACAATGAGGAACCACATTTAATTTTTTCAAAGCATTGCTCCAGTAAAAATGTGCATGTTATATTGCTTCTTAAATATTTGTAGATCCATTTGGACCTTATTTTTTTTATTTTTAAATTGTCGGCCCGCGGACGGGCCTCCCTCTTTTTGGGCCCCACCTCCATCTCCCCTCTCTTGGCGCCCTCGCCCGTCCTTGCTCACGATGGGCGCTTAACATGGGCTCGCTTTTGGCGGGCTATGACAATTTTTGGGTGACGGCTGGCTCCTGCATTGGGACCTATTGGTGATGGGGCCCTCATGCTCTCTGGGGGTGGTGGGGGCAATGGCGGCGGTGGGGCACGCTGGGTGGGGGGTGTTCCAGTGCCCGTGTCCCTCCCTTTGGGACTGGTCGGGCGCTTCAGTTGGGCTGGTGACCTCCCTGGGTCCTGGGGGGTCTGTGGCGTCCCCCTGGTTGGGTCCTCTGCTGGACGTGCTCACTGGCTTGGTCCCCCATTGTAGGTATAGGGCCAGCCCTTCTTGCTCTTTGTCCCCAGTCTGCCAACTGCCTTCGCTCCCTGCGAACCTGTGCTCACCTCCTGCTGCCCACCAACAACCTGGACGTTTACCTTTCCAGACTGCTCCTCATTGGAACCCGGACAACGCTGGACCTAGCTCTCAGAGTCCCCTTTGTTTCCTCCCGACCAAGCGGTCAACAATAAACATTCGTTCACAAACTCCTGTCTCTCGCTCGTCTCTGCAGCTGAAAAAAAATCATAAAAGAGCCATTTAGAATAGAAACGACTCTAACACACAATCCATCCTCCCTTTTTGTGAAAGGCTTCTGTCTGGAATATGAAATAATTTGTGATGAAATTTTAAAGAAAAAAAAAGACACTTCTGCTCCCTTGCTTGACAGCGAAAAATTTGTGTACGCATGACAATTATCAGATGATTTTTTTTTTCTTTTTTTGCTCATCATAAGCATGTATTTTAGAGCAAAGATGTATTGTTTCCATAGTTAGACAAATGTATTCTCTATGCTGTTTTTCAGTCTGATGGTGAAAGGGTTATGTTTGAAAATGCTGTTTTGGTGAGGGACAGGACAAGGGTGAAGCAAGACTACTTGGACATGTCAGTTCACACGCAGGATAAATCGATATTAATACTCACCATTCACTGGTCAGAGAGATCCTCTCCTGTAACAATTGTTGAAACAGCGGGAGGCGGTGGTCTTAGGTAACTTTTTTTCAAAGACGTTGAGCTCGATGGATCCTTTCATAACTACAAAACACACAAAAAGACAATATGACGCCACCTCTGAAATAGTAGGTCCAATAGGTATCCAAGTTTTGTTTCTTTCGCCTGACTTCATGGATCGTTTTCCCCAGTCTGGAATAATTTTGATCTTTTGACGCCAAATAAGGTAAATCTTTGTCTACTTTGGGCATTGTTTACTGTTAGTTTTTTAATTAAATTTGTTCGTACTCTATTCTGGTAAGAGGTTTGAATTGTTTTCAGCGAAATTAACTTTGTATTTTATTGTAGGTGAAGTGTTGGCTCTGCTCCACAGAGCTATCATACATCAATGAGAGCACTTCATCAATGCTGAGGCATTATGGAGCTCGGCATGGCAATGGATAATTGACAGATACTCGTCTGAGTACCCCAGGTATGTTGAAATTCTCACAAAAAAAATTGAATTTTGGCTTAATATTATTATATAATATTAATTATTATATAATATTGTTTGTAAAAATTACAGTCCTTTAATAAGCTTTTAACAAAATATTTCCTTTTGGCTTGCAGTTCCTAAAAGGCAAGCAGTGGATGTGGCTGAGGTTTTAAGCAAATTTTAAACTATTCTCACAAACAACTCCGCAAACAAATTGAGTCAATGAAATTATACAATGATGAGATCATATTTTAAGTAAAGGACTAGCGATTAAATATTATTTCACAGGCTGATGTTGGGTTTGCAGCATGTAAGCTTTTCCGTGGTATTTTCATTTTGTTTACCTGCAATGATTTTAGAACTACTGCAGGGGTCACTATTGAGTGACCAACACAGTGTCAATACAGTGCTGACACAGTTTGTGTCGTGTGTCAATATACTCCTTGAGGTATCATCATCCCATCACTAATGCTTTGTCTTTTAACAGAAGCAGTGATGCAATGTGTTAGTTAGCCATCAAAAGGAAGATTTCAAGAGAAACATTTTCCATTGCAAATTAATATGAAATCATAAGGGACTGACAAGGTCAATCAAGACCACTGACAAAGTTGTGGTGGGTTTCAGTGAAGATTTTGCATCATAAAGAATGAGTTCAATAAGAAATTCTTTCAATTTTTCCAGGGCACAATGGCTTGTAACACAAGCTATGCAACTTTTCTGCTATAACTCAACTAACAGATCGCGCATTTACATAAGGTCGGACTATTTAAACAAAAACAACAAAAAACATATAATCCAAATGTTGCAAGCAATTTCAACCTTTACTTCGACCGAAATCCTCTCATGAAGCGAATTTCAGAAAAATTAAATGTCCAAATATTGCACTCTGAGAAAGACTTATGAGTTACTCAGTGTGCTAATGTTGCATTCCCTAAATAATTTAAATTAATGTGCCATGATATAGATCATTAACGAGGATGCATGGGCCATACATGGAGACAGACGGATGCGGATGCTGCGGCTTCCATAAAATAGCAGACATCATTACACAAGGCCAGACTCAGCAGTTAATAATTTCAAGAGAAGAGCTGCAGTTTTATTGTGATAAATATGGGCTTCTTTTCTACAAGTGGTACAATAAATCCAATCCCACTTTTCACTGAAGCAAATCTCATTTACATGTACCATAATAGCCACATATCCAAGTAGTACCAGCCAGACTCTGTTGGTTTGGTTTTTATTGGGCAGAAATTTTAAATTGTCTCAGGTAGTTTCAGTTTGTAGAATCGCTTCAACTGAGCTGACCTGTCAAGTCAAACGGCTATCACAAAAGAGGTTGGAAAGAATTCCAGATCCAGGCACTCAGGAGAACCTAAATGTAAAAGGGCTTTATTTTTTAAAGCGTCCCAAAACGTAAAACCTTTTGTTTCTAAATACATTAAATACGGTATGTTTGAAGATCAGTGCTGAAAACATGTCCAAAGACTGAGAACAATACAGCACTAAATGGTTGATTGTCACTTTTCACTTTCTAAATGTTCCAGATTTTGTGGGCGGCGCTAAAAGGTATCCTCGTAAGGTCACGCCCACTGCGGCTCCCCACTACATAAACCCCGAGCTGTCACGATTAGGGTTTTTGAAGGCACTGGAGGCAAGTGGAGGACCCAAGTGCAAGGAAGCAGGGTGACAAGGAAGGCGTGCAGGAGTCTCACAAAGGGTATTTTATAGTGAAGGGACAAACAACACTGGTGCGTCAGCACTGTGCCGAGCACACAAGCGTGAAACGCTGTATTGGCGCGTGTATCGCTTTAAGAAAAAGAAAAATCATGTGACCGATACGGGAAGTGTGTCATTTCGATGTGCCGCGCCAAATTGTGTTTATAAGGAAACAAACTCTGTCAATATGTTGCGGATTTGTTGGATGGAGTTTTGCTGTTGGATTTTGGATTTTTTGCTTTGCCCTCACCTTGTTCCACTGACTTCATGGATCGTTCCAAGAAGTTTTCCCCAGTCTGGAATAATTTGGATCTTTTGAGACCAAATAAGGTGAATCTTTTTCTCCTTTGGGCATTTTTTAATTTAATATGTTTGTACTCTTTTCTGGTAAGAGGTTTGAATTGTTTTCATATAAATAAAATGTTTATTTTATTGTAGGTGAAGTTCCACAGAGCTATCATGCATCAATAAGAGCACTTCATCAATGCTGAGGCATTATAGAGCTCGGCATGGCAATGAAGAATTGGCAGATACACGTGTGAGGTATGTTGGAATTATAAAAAAAAAAAAAAAAAAAAAAAGAATTTTCAAAAATAGTTTATTACACAAAAAAAGCTTTGTGTGACTATAATATTATTTGTAAAAATTACAGTCCTTTTAACAAAAAATTTAACAAAATTACAGTCCTTTTAACAAAATATTTACTTTTGGCTTGCAGTCCCTAACAAGCAAGCAGTGGCTGAGACTGAGGTTTTAAGGAAAATTTTAACTCTTCTCATAAAAATCTTAGCAAACGATCTCATCATTGAAATTATACAATGATGAGATCCTGTTTTAAGTAAAGCACTAGCGATTAAATATTATTTCACAGGCTGATGTTGGGTTTGCAGCATGTAAGCTTTTCCATTGTATTTTTATTTTGTTTTCCTGCAATTATTTTAGAATTACTATTGAGTGACCAACACAGTATCAATACAGTGCTGACACAGTTTGTGTAGTGTGTCAATACACACCTTGAGGTATCATCATCCCATCATTTAATTCCAAAAGCAAGGTACATGGAAAACTATAAATACTAACTTAACAAAGTCCCAAAAAAATCTATCATTAGAAACAAAGAAGCGTGGAAACCAACATACTGACCATTAATCAACATGACGGGATATGGAAACATGGGGTGAGACAAGATTACCTTTGACATATGACACCTGACAATGATAATGAACCTTCAAGAGTTGAAAAAAAACCACGGAACTAAATATAAACAGATTGACGACACAATGAAGAACACTTGGACAAGACACAAGTGGCTGGAGGGAGCTGATTGGTCGACACGAGGCAGAAGGTTGATGAGAACAGGTGGACACAATAACTAAATGAGCACACAAGACATGAAAAACATGGAACACATGATACAAAACTAAACACAACCCAAATGAAAACACAGACCATGTCACTAGCGCCCTTATTCCATGCAGTGGCCATTTGGCGGAAATGCATTTCCTTGTTCATAAATAACTTCACCCACTTCTACCAGGATAATGTGGAATTGGCTATGAAACTATGGCCACAACTTGAAAAAATACACATTCCCTGAAGTGTAATGCGTTTTGTGTTATTTGGGTGTCTTGCTGTCTGCCACCACGCACGTTGTGTTGCGAGGCAGCGGTGAACAGATCAGGGTCAAATACTCTTTAGGGTCTAGAACTCAACATACTTCTCCTTTCAAGAGATTTTCCTTTGTTATGATCTTGAACAGACTCGAGAGTCTGTTTTTTATATCCCCTTTGTCGTTAACCACTGCTGCATGTTGATAGAATGATTTAGAAAATACCGATCTGAGGCACAGGCGTGTATTAGTATTCATAATTGTCCACAGGGTATGTTATTAATAAGCTAAGGCGGATGAAAACTGGTTGCATGTAGTATGGTGTTCTGGTCTATTACCTTTGTAAATACAGATGTATGCAAAAAAAAAACAAAAAAAAACTCGTCTTTGGAGATTTGTAAATCCAGAAAGTTTATCACCTGTTGATTTGCCCCAATAAAACGCATTTGTATGCCTTCCATCCCACATATTCCAGACCCATAAAGAGATCATTGAAGTTGCAGGTTGTCAAGGATACAGTTTGTTGTGTTTCTAAAATATTCAAATTTCTGTTGCAGTTTATTTTACACCTGTTCGCAAAATAATACATCAAGCACGTATGAAAAATTGGCACTATGTTTTCCCAGGGTGAGGTGAAATACTGTACATTGGACCATCTCAGGCGGCACGGTGGCCGACTGGTTAGAGCGTCAGCCTCACAGTTCTGAGGACCCGGGTTCAATCCCCGCCCCCGCCTGTGTGGAGTTTGCGTGTTCTCCCCGTGCCTGCCGTGGGTTTTCTCCGGGCACTCCGGTTTCCTCCCACATCCCAAAAACATGCATGAATTGGAGACTCTAAATTGCCCGTAGGCATGAATGTGATTGCGAATGGTTGTTTGTTCCTATGTGCCCTGCGATTGGCTGGCAACCGGTTCAGGGTGTACCCCGCCTCCTGCCCGATGACAGCTGGGATAGGCTCCAGCACGCCCGCGACCCTAGTGAGGAGAAGCGGCTCAGAAAATGGATGGATGGACCATCTCAGCTCATGAATTCGCTGACTGGCTGCCAATTTAATTGTAGCATGCTACATTCTTCTTTTACTCTTAAAAATAAATCACGGATGCCTTTTTCCCTCCTAGTTAATTGAGCGGTTGCCAGCGTCTGGAGGAAGTCAAGTAGTTGAACCTTCTGCAAGTGCTCCATGGATCTACCAGTTTTGAATTGAGCCATTTTACCCTTAAGATTTACCATAGTTCTTGTTTGTGTTCTGCAATGCCAAAGTGAGCTGAAATAATCACAAAAAAATCTTTTAGTGTCTAATATGCTGGCGTAAGGTGTGAATGCTGAGTCTGCTATAATGGTAGCTCCAGTTCCAGCTCAGCTTGCCTACTGATGTGGCTGCAAAGAAACACAGGCACAGACCAGACAGAAACGTTGTCAAAACAGAAATGTTTCAGTAGTGGTGAAGAAAAAAACCACATCTGTGATGATGACATGTTATGTGTTGTGACAGTGCCATCAGGGAAAGTGTTGTTGGAAGACAAGTGTAAATAAAACACATACTGTAACATTGAGAAGAGGCTTCACCTTCGTCATCCTATGAGGATGTTCACAATCATCTCACCAAGGATCGAGATCTAAAAATGATTCAAACTTCTTTGATTGCACGTACTCAGAGTATCCAGAGTTTAAATCCATAATTTAACAGTTCCAATCAGACAGTGATATATTTGCAACAACCCTACGACTGATGTGACAACAGATTTGACAAAATTCTGGAACAGATGGTGAAAGGGGTGCCTGGAGGTGTATTCTCACAAGGATGGGGTGACACATTTATTGAAGCATAAATACAGAAGTAGGATTACTCAAAGACGTTTTCATACAAGACACAAGAATTCTGGTTCAGAAAGTGGGCATTCAGTTCCATGAATTTCTCTGGTGTCCTCGGTTTACGACGCTCCCGACATATTCAGTTGCAAGGTTACAAATGATGCGCAATTTCATATTAATTTCCTTTCTTATTGAATTTATCATTCTCATTATAATCCCTCAAGTGGGAATCCAACTTGCACTCTGCTGTATATTTTTGTGTTGCACAACACGCAGAACCACATGCAAACAGATGTGAACGCCAATATCCGGGCACAACCAGGATGGCATCTGCCGAGTTTATTTGGCGTGTTGCAGGAGGAGTATATGGGAATAGATGAATTTTGCATGGGCAAAGGGCTCTATCAAACCTGAGATCAATTGCAGTGGCCGATTTTACATCTTGAAATAGCGCGTCTGAAAGGCAGGTGCAAATCAGCATGCAAAGCATTGCCGGCGTTAGAAAAAGGCAAAATGAGGTGAGGCGCGGAGAACTTTACCACACTTGTAAATCTTTTTTGAAACGCCAACAAAAATAATAGCAATGTCTTTTCCACAACGCAGTTTTGGAGCTTATGAAACAAAGCTCCCTTCAACTCTATATTTCCATGGGTGCGTCTGGGTTATCTCCGCACACTGTGACAATTGGTGCTGGCCCCTCGCTCTGTCCCAAGTTTGAAATGTAATGTTATGCAGGATGGGCACATACTGCTCCTGTATTATCCAATTGCCACACACTCAGGGCAAGTTAAATCAATCAAAACATGTTTTTTATGCGATTGCTGGCTTCGCCGACATTATCAGAGCAATTATTTTATCTTCTGTACCTCGGTAGAGGTGGGTAAAGCAGCCAAATATTGTACTCAAGTAATAGTACTGTTACTTTAGAATAATGACTCAAGTAAAAGTAAAAAGTAGTCCTCCCCAAAATTACTTGAGTAAGAAAGAAACCAGTGAAAAAGTTTCTCAAGTACTGAGTGACTGGTGAGTAATGTCAAAAAAAACTAAATAACAAAATAATATATGAATGTGCAAATTCAGATATTTCTGACCAATACCACAAAATATAAACCGTAATTCATAAAATATTTTTAAACTAACAAATGGTACATAAAATATAAAATAACAAATTAAGGAAAATTCAGCTCCAAGAAAGTCTGGTTTGTTTGCGCTTGTTAAAGAGCACAATGGACTCGCCAGACACAGATTACAAGTAAAATAAAAGTGTGCACACCCCTTATCACTGGCTTGTGGCTGTGTTCGGAATTAACCAATCACATTCAAACTCATGTAATATGGGAGTCCACACACACCTGTGACCATTTCAAGTGCCAAAACACAACAACACTTGCATATGGCCTTACAGAAACATTATTTGCTTTATTCACCGAAATGACTGAATGAAGAAGGTGCTTGTTGACCAACTTTTTTGATAAAGTACAGGCTGTTTTATGGTAGGCGGCACGGTGCCGACTGGTTAGCACATCCGCCTCACAGTTCTCAGGACACAGTTCAAACCCCACGCCTGTGTGGCGTTTGCATGTTCTCCCCATGCCTGCGTGGGTTTTCTCCTCCCACATCCCAAAAACATGCATGGTATGTTGATTGAAGACTCTAAATTGCCCTTAGGTGTGAATGTGAGTGCGAATGGTAGTTTGTTTATATGTGCCCTGCGATTGGCTGGCGACCAGTTCAGGGTGTTCGCCGCCTCTCCCCCGAAGATTCCTGGGATGGGCTTCAGCACGCCCGCGACCCTAGTGAGGAGATCGGAAGATGAATGAATGAATGAAAGTTTTATGGTACTTGCATTTCAACTGTAGTTGGTGTGTGTGTGTGTGTTTGTGTGTGTGTGTGTCTACGTGTGTGGGTGCCCGAGAGAGAAACCAAAATTCCAGCACATACCAGAAATGTTTTACAGACACTTATGACAAAACCAAAATTACAACAAAAACATCTGCAACTAACCGCAAGGTGCTTTCTCAAATTAGAAGTGGGCTGAAATATCCACCTTTTGGTGGACACAGCCTAGAAAGCATTAAAGCTGTTTTTTGTAGTCTGAATTTTATTTTTTTTATTCAATTTTGAAATAATATTGTTAAAATGACATGATTGTTGTTAAATCATTAAAAACAATATTTGCGTCAGTGTAGGGTTATGTAAAGTCAAGCTTAGAGATATATTGTAGCTAGTTATTTAAGGTTTTATGTCATGAATAGATGGTTGCACGTTTTGAGCTATTGTCCATCCATCCATCCATCCATCCATCCATCCATTTTCTGAGCCGCTTCTCCCCACTAGGGTCGTGGGCGTGCTGGAGCCTATCCCAGCTATCATCGGGCAGGAGGCGGGGGTACACCCTGAACTGGTTGCCAGCCAATTACAGGGCATTGAGCTATTGTGAGGGTAATAAATAACAGCCATCTTGTCGTTCAGGCCAGATTCTTTGATTCTTTGATGCTGTGCAATATGAGCCACTAAACGTCAATTTAAATGCATTATTCACAAATCTGTTTGTAACACTCTCCGTTAGAAGAAACATTTTATTGCTAGTGAACATCCCTAATTAGATCCAGCTATCACACCTGAATTGTAGCAAAGCCGCAACAGAGGAAGCATTTGGGAGTGAGGAAAGCAGAAATGTGAAAGGATTACGTCAAACTCTTTTTCAGGGATTAGAGAGGCTTAAAGTCAGGAGAAAACCCAACGGTGTCTTCTCAAGGTCTCTGTGTGTGACGTGTGTTTACTCTAGAGATGACACACACACCGATATGCACACACAAACACACGTGCACCTAAGTGTGATTCAAGCAAATGATTACATTCATGTACAGACCTGCCTTTCCACATCATGTGCCCACACACACTTGCAACCATATACTGTATGTTGCTATGATTGAATCCTATGAACAGATGCGTTTGTTTGTGTGTTAGGTTGTCTGTCTGTTATTGAGGTGTGAATAGGCTTTCGTGTCTGCCAAACGCCACCACAAAGGGCATTATTCTGTGAGATGACCCACGGGGTCAAACCCATTCTCTCGGACGTGTCCCTTATTGTAGGAGACAGTTTAGAGGCTCATCCACAGTCAAGATCAGTTAAAGCATGAACAATCTGGGGGCTATCGGACAGTGTGGCCATCACATCTCGTCTGCGTCTGCCTCAATTTTCCTGACAGGGAAGGCAAAGAGGTTTCAGACACAGCGTAGAAGTCAACCTGACAGCTGTCATACTTGAAATGTAAACTGACAGACAGGACGAGAGACAGGGCGGGCGAATTTGGACGCAGGCATGTATCTGCCAAATGATTGATAACAATTACCTACATATACACACAAACATTGGAGACAAGTTAACACACGCACACTTAGAGAAGAGAGTCAGCAGTCGGTTTTCCTCAAAGAAAACAGAGCTAACGAGAGGTTTGCTACTGGCAAATAGAGATTTAAATGTAAATCACCATTACACAATTACAACCCATCCAGAATCCAGTTAGCTGTCAGGTTCCATTCCTCTCATGTCCATTATCTTTCAAAGATTTCCTGAGTAGTATTTTTACGATCTGCGGGTGATTTTCACATTGAAACTTTAGGTGTGAAAAGCCCACCGATCAGAATAATAAGAAATGCACATCAATAAAACAGTAATCCTTAATATCAAAAAAACCTTGAAACCACCAAATGTTTTTTTTTTTTTTTTTTTTTTTTTTTTTTTAAAGGATGAATTGTGCTGTATGGAGACATTCTTCCATTCATTTTCTATACTGCTTGTCCTCATTAGAGTCACGTGTGAGCTGGAGCTCACCCCATCTTAATACGATGCAAATAAAATGCAATGCAAATACATCTAATGACAATGCAAACCTCAATTTTGTGAGGTATACACAATGTAGCGTATATTGGTTTGGATAAAAACGTAATTCATTTAGGAGAAAAGAATAAGCCGGAAGCCACGCCTGCGTTACTTCCGGTTTAGCATGACTTTAAGTTTAAGTGTTAAAATCTAATTATTTTCATATATTATATTAGTATATTATTCTCTCGAAAAGGGGCACCACGTCTCTTTTTAGCTGTGTAAAACTTCAGGGAAAGTGACAAAAAAAAAATCTAGTCTCGTCCCCTAAGCTGAAGGTTGCTTCAGGAATTAGATGAGTTCTCGATAACCAGAGGTCTTTTGTCGAATCAAACACATCAATGATGCATGTAGTGGATTTTTATAGACAATTGAATGAAATCTAACAAGGGAATCTACAGGGGAACAATGCAGGGAAAAGCAAAAAAAAAAAAAAAAAAGGACAGACAAACATATGTAAAGGAGACTGAACTTGTGATGTGAGGGTGGAAAGTGCATGCGCGGTGCCAATGCATAGAGCTGGGGTTTCCTGTTCTCGTTAATTTAAACCCAAATATGCGCCAATCTGTACTTTAGTAGACCGCAAGTTGGATTTACGTTGCGTGGAGCACAATTTAGGCAGGCTGGTCGATCCCCACGGGGGAACAGGTGGATTTGGCGAAAAAAGGAGGAAGGAAAAAAAGAAAAAGCAAGAGAAAGAGTTCCAAGCGCAGGGTGTCGCTGGTCGCAGAACGCTCGGAGCAGACGTGCGCCACCCATTTCCCTCCCAACGGAGCTTTGTCCGTAAGATGCCCAGGCAAACGAAAGGGTAGCTAGGGGCGCTGGCAGGGTACCCTGCCGCAGGGAAAGGTCTGATGTGTCCTCTCCACCTCGTGGTGAGAGGTGAGGCTTCCTGCCTTTATGTCCAGCCGAAAGGGGGTGGCCTTCCTCCTGTCTCTTGACCTCTGCAATGAGCTTCCTCCGTTGGAAAACCCACAGTATATAACAGAGACATATGCCACGATGCTTTTCTGCAATGGTGCTGTATTGTTGTTGTTCAGTATTTCTACACAATAGATTTTTATGATGCTTCAACACTGCGTAGCCATGAATATTACAATGCATGCTGCAAAATAATATAAAGTGATTACACTTTCATTCAGTATAATTTCCACTTCCTCATGGGATTTTGGTTGGCATCACATAATTTCAACAGAAGAGTTAGTATATATATATTTTTTTTTTCAACCAATGCTTTTATTGAATGTGGTGCTGATGAGTCATGCAAGGAAAATGGGAGCTCTTTTGGCTTTAAGAAGAAGTGGGCCGAATTGAGTAATCACTAGGACCTTCACACTTGTATCTAATGCAGTTGATAAGTCAACAGGTCATGGGGATGTAATGAACAGCACGTCACACAACCCACAGTCAGGGTTTCATAAAAACAAAGTGCAACCTAAATATAACGCGCGACTCAAATAATACACACATTCAACGAACTACGGGAAATCCATCCACTTTCCGTACCGTTTATCCTCACACGGGTCACGGACATGCTGGAGCCTATCCCAGATATCTTCGGGCGAGCGGCGGGGTACTCCCTGAACAGGTAGCCAGCCAATCGCATCACATTATGTTTGTTACCTTAATCCTAATCTTTCATGAACATCAGGATTAACATCTTCATTACGGCAGCACTTCAACATATTATGGCGCAATGCGTGCTGGGAACGCTCTCTGTAACATTAACCAAAATCCCAAAACGCAGTGGAAACTGGAGTTAATGACTGTATGGTCACTTTAAAGTATATGACTGTATGGTATGTGGTAAATAACTACAATTTAAAGGAATGTCTAACAGTGCATGTGAGCCAAAGCATTCGTTTTTCCAAAGCCTTCCGTGATAGAGACAGATGGCGCCAATTTTAAAGGTCCCAGGGAAGCGTGTTATATCTGGTGCTCACAACCCACACAATGTGTGGGAAACACATTCTCGGGCAGATGTGTACCCTTCACCCATTGGCAAAATACTGTATATACATCACTTGCATATAAACACAACATGAGAGTCTAAAAGAAGGATAACGATATGGGACATACGTCACAACCAGCACACAAATGTCCCACATTTTTCACTGGCCCATTTCAAGAGCAATGCGAAAATACTTGCTTGTAATGCTTGTGCTGGCCCCTGCGACCCCCACCTCTACTTGTTTGGAGCTATGAAAATAAAGGCAAACGAAATTCTGCTGATGCATGAAATTTGGATGGGAAAGGCACACAGTAGCACCTGGTGGGATAGCCTCAATTGGTGGCTGTTAAATAGCTCCCTGCTTGTGCCAGCTGCTGCATTGTTGGACTGAGACAATATGAGAGTTCCAGTAGTTTGACGCAAGCGTGTGTGTTTGTGTGCGCACGTGTGCGTGTGTTTGTGTGTGTGTCCGTTTTAACCCCGGCAACCCCCTTAATGTTTATGAGTATTCTCTCGAAATTGTCTAAACACCACATAAGACTTTTTGGATTCACGTGTACCCTTGATTCCATTATGGAAAAGTGCGGGCCGGTCGCACAAACCCACAAAGCAGCTCCGGCTCAGCTGAGTTCCAGAAGGCAGCTGCTGGTTAATTCATGATGCTACTTATACACGCACACGTTAGATGTGCACAGTGTGGAGTTTCTCTGCTATGACTGCGGAGGAAAACGTTAATTACTGCTCAGCAATGCATGCTTTCATACTTCATTGGTTTGTCATTTTTCAAATTCTAATATTTTACCCTTCATATCGTGATTCACACCCAGTCGTTTCTGTCTCCACAATAAAACTGATGATGATCATGATGATGATGACGCCAATGATGCAAATATTAGTGTAAGGTAGTTTGAGGCATTTCGCTGTCTTTTAGAGCACTTCAGTATTTTTGAAACAAATGTCACTTTTCAAATGCTTTGTTAGATTTATTATTGAATGTTGAAAATGAAAATAATGTTACTTAACCGGGCCCTTCTCAGAAGTGTGGGGCACGTCCCACGACACCAGAGGTCGGCAACTAGGTGCCCGCGGGCAATTATTGGCCCGCCTTCTGACATTTGTCAAGGCGCGATAATGAGCCAGGTTGAGACGCAATGGCAAGGGAAGAAAAGGCTCACTTCACTTCTTTGTTAAAGTATTCAAGCACCCGATTGGCCGCGTAACCCATGTGAGGTGACCACACACCTCCGCTTCGTGCAGCCCACGTCCCTACTGCAACCTCGCTGCCGATGAGACAAGTTCATTTAGAAACGCAGGTAGGCTGAACGCATACTTTTCTTTCCACTCTTCTTTGTATTTATTTGTCATATTATTATAATATTATTATTCTTCTTTTCTGTGATGTTTGATGTAAATCTGATGATTAATTTCCTTTCGGGGTGGTCAGGAATGAGTTTGCTCAAGCGGACCCAGGCATTGAATTGAATATATGAATGAGGCTAAGAGGAGTGTTTATTATTTATAAAGGCAATGATTTAACCGTTAAGTTTTAAAAGACAGTTTGTATACCAGGTTACTATGTTTGACGACACCATGAGCAACCGCAGACGTAACACTGTAATAACAGCTTGTAGCAAATTCATTTAATTTAAATTATTAAGTTCCTTAAATTATATTTTTGCACAGGATATAATACTATAAATGAGGGGAAAAAAAGGGTTCATAAGACAATTTGATCAACACCGCCAAAATTACATTTTATCGATGTGAAATTGATGACGTCTTCTCTCTACCACAGACCACATCTCATTAGTGACCCCCACTAACCTTCAACAACCCACTGACTCTTTATGTGCATGCTATTAATGAGGGACCTGCGGGTTCCTAATAAGCAGTTTTTCTTTTAATTAAAAAGTCTCCATAAATAATCACCTCATAATCTACCTGTCAAATTCCATCCAGCTCCCACTTAGTTTGACTCTGAAATTAGCGACAGGTCTATCTATCTATCTATCTATCTATCTATCTATCTATCTATCTATCTATCTATCTATCTATCTATCTATCTATCTATCTATCTATCTATCCTCCCCCAGTTACAGTACAGCTCACAAGAATGTGTTAATAATGTTAGTGTATCTTAATTATTGATGGTCATATAAGACTTGGCTCCGCTCTGCTGATTTGGCAGTATTAGTGAGGGTGGCTGGCCAAGCTAAATGATTTATTGCAGCCATTATTCTTCCTGGGAGTATTTTGAATTTCTCATGAGGAGCTATTTCTTCGGTGCTGGCAAATTCATTCAAGTGTAAGCTCGTCCCAACAAGTCCTGCCTGTGCAATATGTTACTACTGCCTCTTTGATAATGCATTTTCGTATTCATACGGTATTATATGCTCTCCATTTTTGCAAATAGAAAATACTTGACAGCTGTGAAGTTTTTCTTTCAGGAAATCCAACACAGCTTTCCCCACTTCACCGAAGAGGGCCACTATGGACATTTGTCCGTACGGGACACGCCTTTGCATGTGCAATGTGCTCCCACTCCTCGGTTTGCCAAAGCAAAACGTGTGGTGGAATGCGCATGTTTAACCACAACTAACACCTCAGATCAGTTGTGTTTGTTCACAAGGGAGGGAGGAATGGAGGACGAAAGCAAAAATGCACCTAATAAAGGGCCCAAAATGAAAGTACAAGATTATGAGTCATCAAGGTCTTGTGAGTGCGCCACCACAACGCTTTCGGTAAAAGTGGCCGTAAATTCATGTAATGTTTAATACTTGTAAAAAAATTAATCTTTGGTCCACCTCGGGTGCTCCAAACAAGTGTTTGTTCCTCAATCATTTAAAACCCATCCTGTTTGTCAAAGGTGAAGTCTAACAGTTTTTTTCGCATGAAGTCTTGCCCCGAAGCCATTTAGGTACACAGCAAATCTTTTAACACCGACCTTTATTGACTTGTGGATCACCTCAGTACTATAGTTTGTGGCTGAAGATAAACCATCGCAATAAAGTGGTTGACATAGCAAAGTGAGTGATGAAAGAGGGGGAACTTACGCATTCCAATTAATAGTTGATCTATAGGCGAACTCCATCAATCAGCTCATTCAAGCGTTATGGACAATATTCTCCAACGGTTTTTGCACTTCAAGTTTAGATGCAGTTACAATATAAGCCACATGCTAATAATACTGTAAAAGAGAGTTATTTCAACCTTCACTGTCCCATTTTCTTTTGATGGTGTTTCTTTTGTCTTTCTTTTTTGCAGCAGTCTCATGAAGTATGCCAATGTTGGCATGCACCTATACATTTACTGAAAGGGTGCTTGATAAATTAACAAGGTCATTGACTTCAATAATCTGGAGCCCTCAACCACCGAGTCCACACAGAGAGACTGAAGAAAAAAATATTTGATTGAGTTGATCAAAGAAAAACTGCGAATTGGCTTTTACAGCCTTTTTAGCCATGGTATTTTTTGCCAGAGAATATTTGTATTCTATTTTGTTTGTTGTTGTTTGTTTACGATTTCCCCTACAACGGCGAAGAGCAACTACTCTTCAAACATGTTGCCGACTAGCATGAAAAGATGAGCCTTTGGAGTTTTTGGGGAAACGCAAATTTTTTTTTTTTACCATGATGCAACTGGCTCATTGAAGAAAACCAAGCGCAGGACTTCCATTTCTCAAGCTCCACTGTGTGTTGTGTTTATTGAAACACATCTGCGCTACAGTGAATGTAACCTAACACTAACTATACAACACTCATTTCCACATTCCCACCTTTTACAAATGGAAATAATCTGGGTTACACCCCAGGCCTCCACACGGTTCGTCTCATGATCAACATTCATATACAGTAGTTATTATTATATTTATTTTGGTATGACTGTGTGTGACAGTGTGTGAGGTTAAGCCTGTACAAAAATATACACAACCTCCTACTCATAGGTTTCAGAGTCATGCCGGCTCTCCACAAACACCTGTTCCTCTCATGCTAATTACCTAATCTCTGAGCAAAATTGTTTAAAGTGATAGACAAGACAGGGGGTGGATGGATGGATGGATGGATTCTCTCTCTCATATTGTACAAAGACATTGTAAAAGTGACAAGTGAATGAGTTACACAACCACCTTGGACCAATGAGGAGAAATGCAACCCCTCATTCGATGCCAGATACACATAATAGCCGTTATTTCAACATTGCTTGAACAGAAGAGGCCACAATTCATCCTTTTGCATTACATATGCTATTATTGAAGTGGGTGCAAAGTAGTATAAATATTCATCTCTCAGAGGAATATAGCTTTTGTCAAAATCTGCAAATACACTCTGTTTCCAGTTTGGATTCGCCTATGCCTGCCCAGTAACCTGACATCTGCAATATGCATTGTGTATCAAACACCTACAATATGCTCTAATCGCATATACACTAAGAACATTTCTGCAAGTGAAGAGCCAAACAAAAGTAAAAAAAAAACAAAACAAAGAATACATAAATCATTTTAAAAACAGTCCTGCAGGCAGGAAAGATGATTGGCGGAAACTCATACACTGTCAATGCTTTGAAAACAACAACGATCCAAATACTGAGTTTGAATTTGATTAATGGTAAGTATGATCATTTTTGCATCATCCCACAAATGTGGGCTTCTGGCCTTCAAAGCGAGATATATATGTATATATAACAAATATATATATATACGTACTCTCTACTGTGTACAGGGCTATTTCCTCTCCACATTATGAAAAAGCAAACGCTATTTCACTTGGCTGAAATAAAGCTAAACAAATACAACTGCTTTAGAAACCACAGAAATGTTTATATATATTGAAATTATAAAGCAATTTCCCATCCAGATCCTGCAGAAAATACATGCTGTGTGTTGTCTTTCCGGGCCAGGCCGAAGAGAAGAGCTGGATTGTTGACAAGAGTTTAAGTGAACACATGGTGAGCCAAAGTCAAGAAAAATGTTCCTTAATAAATTCAGGGCAAATTTGAAAAAAATAAAGTATTTACGACTGTTGATAAAAGCAAGAGTTTTTATAATGCCTTATAAGCTTCCATTTTCGATATATTTACTCCTTTAGAGCAGCCATAATCCTGCTGCTTCTTTAATGTGACTGGAAATAGAAAGCGACATGGTCAACATGCCCACTGGACCCAAAGATTACCGGGTTCTAAACAGCAATCAAAGTCCCTCCAATGATCCAAGAGACATACATGCGGCACCAGCCACTTGCTAATAGAGACATTTACACCTTAGTAAAATTTGGCAGGTGTTATCCTGCTGTTGTTGACAGCAGACGCATGCCCGAGCATCATTAGGCCCTGTGCCAAGCCTGCTTTGGCTGCAAGCCTCAATGTGTGTGTGTGTGTGTGTGTGCATGTGTGCGTGTGTGTGTGTGTGTGTGTGTGTGTGTGTGTGTGTGTGCGTGTGTGTGCGTGTGTGCCAGTGGAACAGCAGTGTCACAAGGGGCTCCTTGTTGAAACCGAGAGTGGTGTTAATGCTGCTGATCTGCGCGCAACATGTACAGTATCTGTTTGGACCATTGGTTTTGCAAAACAGTGAGAACATTATAGGGGACAAATTATGGAAGAATTACTTTTTAATTGTTACGGCGTGTCCGCCCACCCGACAAGTGTGAAATTACACAAGCAAGTATTTTTTTTGGTTTGTTTGTTTTTTTGTGAGCTGCCTTTGAGCCCCAATGTTGCATAACAGTAGGCCTAAATGAAATAATAATACATTTTTAAAAATCAACTTACGTTCCAATATATACTTTGTGTTGCACACCACACATAGAATGAGATCACACACATTGAGGCATGCAAGGAGAGGTTCAAAGTGAAAAGTGTGTGCTGCACCACTGGAGCTGGGGTGGTGGAGACGATGCCTTGCTTAAGGTAACCTCGACAGTGGGCAGCAAGCAAACTAGCGTCTCTCCAACAAGTTGCCATTTTATTTTTTATTTTTATTTTTTTGTCTGCAGCGGGACTCCAACATTCCTACTCCAAAGACCTACTGCTGCACCAGTTTTTTATCACTTTTTGGTGGCATTTCCATACAGAAGATTCAAAACATTCACTTTTTAATTTTTTTAAAACTTTTTTGTTTGTTTTGAATGTTTCTCCTTTGTTTTTCTCCTTTGTTTTTAAATGATTTTAATCATGTAAAGCACATTGAGTTACTTGGTGTATGAAATGCGCTATATAAATAAATTTGCTTTGCTTTGTCAAAATGTGAATGAATACTTTTGGCCTAATATATTTGACTGTAATTGTTTCACAAAAACACACACAAGCACATACACCATTTCCATAATAGGTATTCGTGCTGCAGAAAGCCTCTTCTATTTACAGATGTAAATATTGCTGAAAGGTTTACTTTGAGGCCCACTTTTTCCAGCAAGTCTCCATTCTGAGACGTCTCACAAACAAGGGACATTTAAAAAATAAATAAATACATGAAAAAGCAGTCAAAGGCAAAATGTTGGCGAGATCTCAGGTTTTTAAAGTAAGGAATGTGAATTGATTTCAAACCAAAATACATTAATAATGTTGGAGGCAACAATAATTTAGACACATGGGATTTACACACTTAGCCAGGCAATGAAAAATCCATCTGCAGATGTGTTAATATTAAAGAGAAGCTGATGGCACAGACAAAAAGAAAATAAAAAAAAACACGGCAGCAACTGAATATGTAATTACAACTGGGAGGCCAAAACAAACGCTGATTTGATGTTGAGTATTATTTATTAAAATAGCTTCTTAAATATTTATCCCTTCATAGATGGCCCCTGCCACTGCTCCTTATTTGTCTCCTTAAGATCTCTGGCACTCAGACTTGAGCATGAAGGAACTCCATCACCCAACCCCCTTTTCTTCCTTCAATGGCCTGATTCAAATCAAACCCCATGTAAATTGTGATGAATTATGCAGACTTTGGTGAAGCGTGGAGGGGGGGAGTTTATTTAAAAATAAAGTACCTCTTAGGTAAATGAAATGCAGGAGTGTACTGCATATTGATAAGGTATAGTCGTGTTCTGGGACACATTGTCTTACAGGTGAGCTGTTTGCACAGATGTATGACTATTGCCTTGGTACGGGTTGTCACTGTCGGCTCTATGGGACTAAAATATTGGGGGGAAAAAGAAAGGCAAATAAATTGAATGACCAGTTTTGTGTGATTTAAAAAAAAGACAGAGTAAAATAAAATGGAAAAAAGTGGCTTATAATTTAACCTTTGTCTTTGATGCAGTCAGCTGTTTATTGTTATGATTCTTTTCTGGTTAAACTAGGTTTTGCAGTGGCTACAGTGTGACACTAGAACACGTTATTTCGATTTCCATTGTGCTCTGTACACATTTGTCCTTGTCTGGGTGTTTCTGTTCATTTGTCCCCTGGTCAATTGTTGTCGTACAGTCTATGTGGCGACACCGTTTCCCGTGTTCTTGGTGCACCTGTGTCTCATTTTATTTTCCACTTTTCATAGGGATTTTTTTTTTTATCCTAGCCCTCCAGCACCCTTGTTTGCCTATTATTCTGACATAAAACGTTTGTTAATAAACATTTTTAGTTTCAATTGTCATGCTGCCTAGCCTTTGTTTGCTTCCCTCCACTTGGCTCCACCAACTTTCCTTCCACTTCACAGCACTAAATCTTGACAGATATCAGTCAAACATAAAAATATTTTATTTTTTTAGTTTTTTCGCTAAATTAATTTTGCCATTCCATTCTCAGGCATCTCGTTTGATGTGCGTCCCGCATCTGAGACGCACATAAATGAGCGGGGACGCATAAAACATGGTGAATATGCGTCCACAGATAGATACACAGCATTGCTTACCCACGTATGTGTCTGTTGCTGAAGTGCTTCAGCTAATCAGTATCCACTAAAAGTAAAAATCTTGTCTTGCTGTGACCCAATCAGAGGCAGAGTATGGCAGGTTATCGTTCCAGAAATACAATGGAAATTAGACTTTTTTCCGAACTCAATACATTTTCATTGCTGTGGTAACACCCAGCGGCACGGTGGACGACTGGTTAGCACATCTGCCTCACAGTTCTGAGGACCCAGGTTCGAATACGGCCTCGCCTGTGTGGAGTTTGCATGTTGTCCCCGTCCCCGTGCCTGTGTGGGTTTTCTCCGGGCATTCCGGTTTCCTCCAACATCCCAAAAACATGCATGGTAGGTTAACTGAAGACTCTAAATTGCCCGTAGGTGTGAATGCGAGTGCTAATGGTTGTTTGTTTATATGTGCCCTGCGATTGGCTAGCGATCACTTCTTGCCCAAAGTCAGCTGGGATAGGCACCAGTACACCCGCGACAAAGGCGCCCTTTGCACAATGGTCATTGCATCGGACTATTGCTATATTAGTCATTCAAACTGCTATAATTGCTTGAGGACTCTGCATCTTTTTGCTCACAATTACACAGTTGTGTTCATATGTTTGATTACCAGGGCAGAATTTGGAAGATGTGTACAATTCTTTATTATGCTCCTATACCATTATATCAGTGGCATAAAAAGCGTCAAAGATACTATTGTTTATCCTGAAAGTTTTTAAGAAACATACTGGTTTAAAAAATGTGCTATCATGGCAGGCCCAAACACATAATATATTGAGAGAGAGCAAAAGCAATGGATAACAAAAGTATTGTACAAACAGTGTAAAAGATATCATAACAACTGTAATATATGTGCAATATAGCAGGACCACTGAAGCAAAAACTGTGATGTCGCGGAGGATTACTGTATCTTTATTCCGTGATGATAAATTGCAGGGACTAACTTTTTCCAGGGCTGGGACTCAATGTTTACAGACATGTGCATCCCAGGCTCACAGAGTCTCAAGTGTAAAATGCTCTCCGCATTATATTGTCCATCCACCCATCAATCCATCCATTTTCTACACCACCATCTTGTTCAGGGTTGCTGAGAGCTAGAGTGTATCAGAGCTGAGCACAGGCAAAAGACAGACTACACCATGGAGAGGTCACCAGTCAGTCACAAGGCACATACAGAGACAGATAACCACTCACACCATCACTGAGTGAGAAATGAACTCAGAACTGCCTGCTCCAAAGTCGTGCATATGTACCACTACACCATCAGTGACTCCTTCAAATTCAATTGTGAATATATATATGTTTATATATTCTCTTAGGCATTCCAGTAAATTCTACAGTTATTTACCACTTATCATACAGCAAAATACTGTAAAGTGATTATACAGTGTGTTAAACATAAATAACAACAGAATACAATGATTTTCCAATCATGTTTAACCTATATTTAATTGAATACACTACAAAAACAAGATATTTAATGTTCAAACTGATGAACTTTATTGTTTTTAGCAAATAATCATTAACTTAGAATTTTATGGCTGCAACACTTTCCAAAAAAGCTGGGACAGGGTCATGTTTACCACTGTGTTACATCACCTTTTCGTTTAACAACATTCAATAAACATTTGGGAACTGAGGACACTAATTGTTGAAGCTTTGTAGGTGGAATTCTTTCCCATTCTTGCTTGATGTACAGCTTCAGCTGTTCAACAGTCCGGCGTCTCCGTTGTCGTATTTTACGCTTCGTAATATGCCACACATTTTCAATGGGAGACAGGTCTGGACTGCAGGCAGGCCAGTCTAGTATCCCGCACTCTTTTACTACGAAGCCACGCTGTTGTAACATGTGGAGAATGTGGTTTGGCATTGTCTTGCTGAAATAAGCAGGGGCGTCCATGAAAAAGACATTGCTTGGATGGCAGCATGTTTCTCCAAAACCTGTATGTACCTTCCAGCATTAATGGTGCCTTCACAGATGTGTAATTTACCCATTCCATTGGCACTAACACAGTGCCATACCATCACAGATGCTGGCTTTTGAACTTTGCGTCCATAACAGTCCGGATGCTTCTTTTCCTCTTTGGCCCGGAGGACAGGACGTCCACAATTTCCAAAAACAATTTGAAATGTGGAATCGTCGGACACTTAGTGTCCGACGATTCCAGTCGGACACTGTCTAGTCAGTCCATCTTAGATGAGCTCGGGCCCAGAGAAGCCGGCAGCATTTCTGGGAGTTTTCTGAAGTGTTCCTGAGCCCATGTGGTGATATCCTTTACACACTGATGTCGGTTTTTGATGCAGTGCCACCTGAGGGATCGAAGGTCACGGGCATTCAATGTTGGTTTTTGGCCTTGCCGCTTACATGCAGTGATTTCTCCGAACCTTTTGCTGATATTATTGACCGTACTTGTTCACAAAGACGTGAACCTCGCCCCATCTTTGCTTGTAAATGACTGAGCAATTCAGGGAAGCTCCTTTTCTACCCAATCATGGCACCCACCTGTTCCCAATTAGCCTGTTCACCTGTGGGATGTTCCAAACAGGTGTTTGATGAGCATTACTCAACTTTCTCAGTCTCTTTTGCCACCTGTGCCAGCTTTCTTGGAACGTGTTACAGCTATAAAATTCCAAGTTAATGATTATTTGCTGAAAACAATCAAGTTTATCATTTTGAACATTAAATATCTTCAGAGCATATCCACTTTTAGATGATATTTCTTGCACTGTATGCTGTTTTAATTGGATGTTTATTTTTCTCTTTGTTTTTAAATGCTTTCAATCATGTAAAGCACATTGAGTTACCTTGTGTATGAAATGTGAGTCATGGTGAAATACTGTTGGACCAGTCTGGACAACAATTATTGTTTGTAGTGTTATGCAGTGTTGGTGAAAAAAAACTTTGCAAAACACAAATATAACCCTAGACTAGACAATGGAGATACTGCAGTATTGAACTCCACTGTCACCATGTCTTTGCTGTGGACAATCTTTTCTTTCAAATGAAATTGTGCCACATGACAAGTATGAGACCCTTCTTCTCCTCCTTTGTTATTGTGTCGTTCTGAAATATTCAATGCGACATGGTTATCATACCTTCGCAGGGTACTATTGCAGAGTGGAAAACTGATGACCCCAAACTAAGGAGGGTCGAGTTGAACAGAGCCACTATTGTGTACAGAAAGATCAGCATAAGGCAACAACAATAACAAAAGAATAAGCAGGGAATGTACAGCGCACAGTGAGATGCCTGCATTACACAGAAGGTGACGTCGTTCATCTCGTCAACATCACATTTGGTGCGTGTCATCGTATTTTTGCTTCACCAACACCATTACATTTACACTTAGTAATCTCAGTGGGCTATTTTTCAAAAGCAGAACAAACTAGAAGTTGATAAAAGTCATGGACCAGATATGTTTCACTTGGGAAGTTTTTGTTAGACTGGCAGAGTGATGCCAATTTCAAGTAGTTTTAATTTCCACAATCAAAAGGAGTGGACTGATTGTGTCTATTTGGGTGTCTAGATATGAAGTTGTGGCTATTGAGGATACATTTTGTGTAAAGAGGTTTTGTTGCCACTTCGGTCACATGCATTGAAGGTTCTTACCTTCAAAAAAGAATATCCCGAGAAGCTCCTTATTTAGGACTATTTTCAGAAAACTCTGTACTTCTTTATTTGTTTATTTCATTCATTTTATTATAATCCCTAGAGGAATTCACCTCACAGGCTGCTGTATGTTGTGTATTGCACACCACAAAGTGGTTCATATCAGTGCTGTACTCAAGGGCACCTCAACAGTAGCCTCCAACATCTAGTTAATTTTTACATTCGTCTGCAGAAATACTCGAACCGCGACCATTTAGCCTCCAATGAACCCTTTATAGATGAGTTAGTGCCACCTCACATTTTTTTCCATTTCTTAATTTTTGCACTGGCTATAATATCATATGCGACATGGATGGTTGCTTTTTTATTCATCTTTCTGTCCTGTCTAAAAAGGAAAACCAGGGGAAGAGCTTTTAATGAAATCACCACAGTGGTAATGTTGATAAGTAAATACTACAGCTTTAAATGCTCTTCGCACTCAATTGGCTGCCTGCTATTGTTGCCAAGCGCATGCCTCAGTGAACACTAAATTTTCACTGTCACACTTCAATAACCCTAATTGTGCAAAATAAATGAGCTAATTTCGAAAGTTCCATTTTCATATGCAGGAGATAAGACAACTTTGCTGATTGATTGGATTCCTTTGTGTGCCTGTCCCACGTGGGCCCATGTGTGCAGGCCAGTGTGTCTGGGTGTGTGTGTGTGCAACCACTGCATATAATTTGAGTGAAGGCTTCTCTTTATTCCGTTATTTCGGCACGTGCAATTCTCTGACCCCTGCTGTTATTCATCCGGATTGTTCTTGTCATCAGAAGAAAACGAGAAAGTTAAAAACAGAGTTTTGTGTGCGCGTGTGTGTGTGCTGTGCATGTGTGCGTGCATGTGGTGTCCCAAAAGATTTAACAGTTGATCAAGTCTGATCATTTGCATTTTTTTTTATGTGAAGCGTTGTTGTTTTTTTACAATGTTGCATTGTACAATCCCCCAAAAGAAAAAGCTAAGGTAATTCAAAGTGGATTGTAACACAGCTGAAAATTATTGAATTTGACTCACCTTAACTGCATGCATACACAATCAGACTATAAAAACAAATAAATCAAATGTGCATGCAGAGATGAGCTCACCTATAAAGCAAATAAAATCTTGTGCTCATACTGAGGAGCAACCCCCACCCCATTTTTTTGCACCACATCGTACTGAAAAGCATTTTAGAGGCTTGCACTTCTCGAGATCACTGCACACGAACCCTCCACATACAGACAATCAAGTCTGGAGGGCCATTTTGTTTTCTTCATACCATTTACCAAAAAAATGCAGGAAGTGATGGGTATTTTTCCATTACTTTAATCCTGTGCATCCACACTTATCCTTGTCTTTGTTCTTCAATTCAGCAGTCTTGGGGCGAATAGCCCATCAATACACTATCAGAAGCTGGCCGAGATAATACTTCTACTGTTATCTGTCTGCTGTAAATAAGCTGTCTAGAGGTCTGCACTGTCCAATTGCATGCACAGACAAATATACAGAGACACACAAAGTGATATTGGGAAGGAAATTCATTGTGTAGTCAATAAAATTGCTACTTCCAATGTATATCGGCGATAAAATATGATGACTTAATGATTAAATATTGGTTTCAAGAACTTCTCTTGGGACATAGGACAAGCTGTCTTTTTACCTGTACACAGTGCTTATCCAGTGCAAGGTTTTACACAATGTACTGATCTGCAGTCGATCACGGGGCTGACACATGACATGAAAAAGAGGCATTCACACTCACAATCATACCGGAGTATTTAGAGTCTTCAATTAAACTAACAACATGTTCTTTGGACTGTGGGAATCCCACGAGAGAGAAGTCACTCAAGCACAGGGAGAACATGTAGACAACGCAGAAAAGACACAAATCCAAGATGGCTTAAGCTAAATAATAAACCATATATAATTACATAATTAATTGTGCGGTAATGACGACTCTCACAGTACCTCCACAACCACTCAAGTGTGAATGAACACGATGCAGCAGGTAAATGACAGCGGAGTCATCATCCGCACTAACATGGGCTGGTAGGCTAACGGCAGAGACTCCAGAACAGGTTTCACCTGTGGTCTTAGGTGGGCTAGAAACAATCTTATCATGTTCATGACGTGTTGTCAGGGCAACACGTTTATACATAGTCATTGAGACCAGATTAAAGATGAAAAAGTATGATTTTATGTCACAATTGTCTGTATTATCACAATATTGCTAAAAGAAATGTAAACCAAAAACTTCCCAGATGCATGCACTTAAAGCAATGCTACACGTTTTATTTTATTATTTATTTAATTAATCTCATTTAATCATCCATCTATTTTCTATATAGTGCTTGTCCTCATTTGAGTCGCGGGTGAGCTAGAGCCTATCCCAGCTTAGTTTGAGTGTTAGTTTGAGTGAGAGGTGGGGTACACATTGGACTGGTCACCAGCCAATCCCAGGGCACATATACAGTACGCAAACAACCATTCACAATTGTAACTATTTTGACCTGATTTATTTATTTTTTGTCCTGTTCGGCTGTTAGGTCAGGCAGAATGGAAAATATGTATCCCTTTTATGCCGAAACAGTTTTACTGTGTCACAGTGGAGTTTTTAAGCTTCCGTTGTTGTATTATAATTTAGCTTTATTGAGAATCCGACTTGATCAGTCGAACAGAACAAAGTTTCTAGAAGGGAGAAAGAAACAAAGACAAAAGACAAAGCACTAATTGTTGACAGGATGAGTGAAGTAAATCATTACATTATCAACAACAGTGAAACGTTAAATATGAGTGTTACATGGGGCTGTTGTGCTACACCCTGTGAGGGAAGGACAGGACAAGATAGAACAGGACAAGGACAGGAGTAGAAGCATGTAGGACTAGGGTCGTACATGCTGTGGTGGCATGTACGTAAGGTGGTGGCATGTAAGTGTGGTGGCATTAATTATGTAAATTATATAAGTGTACAGAACGGGCGTATAAGTGAGGGGATACACAAGTGATTTGCATATTCATGAGTTATTTGTTGCAGTAAGGGGTGTGTGCCTGCGGATACATGCAAGTGAATTGATACTGTTTTACATGCACAAAGACTGACAGAAGTGTCCTGTAATTGCTGTGGCCGCACCGCGGCGGCTGAGGACCCACCCAATCAATCGAGGGGTCGGGAGATCCAAGGGTTAACTCCCTTCTCTCGTTGCACACCTGAGCTAGGTGGCGACAACAATAAAGGCACGAAGCACCGATTTGCTCCTTTAATGGCTTTATTAGCTCCTCTGCACATTCAACGTCAACGGGTCCGCCGCTAACTGGCTGAACTTCATAAAGAGACAGCCTACAAAGTTAATGCCTCGCATTCACCCATACAAAAACACACATACCACATACAGTATATACAGTATTTGGGAAACAAACTGGTACCCAAAAAAAAAATATATATATATCCATCCATCCATTTTCTGAGCCGCTTCTCCTCACTTGGGTCGCGGGCGTGCTGGAGCCAATCCCAGCTGTCATCGGGCAGGAGGCGGGGTACACCCTGAACTGGTTGCCAGGCAATCGCAGGGCACATACAAACAGACAACCATTCGCACGCAGGCACGGGGAGAACATGCAAACTCCACACAGTCGGGGCAAATATATATATATATATATATATATATATATATATATATATATATATATATAGTTGGGACGTTGTGTTAAACATAAATAAAAACAGAATACAATGATTTGCAAATCATGTTCAACCTATATTTAATTGAATACACTACAAAGATAAGATATTTAATGTTCAATGTTTTTAGCAAATGATCATTTATAATCATTAACTTGGAATTTTATGGCTGCAACACGTTCCAAAAAAGCTGGGACAGGTGGCAAAAAAGACTGAGAAAGTTGAGGAATGCTCATCAAGACACCTGTTTGGAACATCCCACAGGTGAACAGGCTAATTGGGAACAGGTGGGTGCCATGATTGGGTATAAAGGAGCTTGCCTGAATTGCTCAGTCATTCACAAGCAAAGATGGGGCGAGGTTCACCTCTTTGTTAACAAGTGCGTGAGAAAATAGTCGAACAGTTTAAGGACAATGTTCCTCAACGTACAATTGCAAGGAATTTAGGGATTTCATCATCTACGGTCCATAATATCATCAAAAGGTTCAGAGAATCAGGAAAAATCACTGCATGTAAGCGGCAAGGCCGAAAACCAACATTGAATGGCTGTGACCTTCGATCCCTCAGGCAGCCTGCATCAAAAACCGACATCAATGTGTAAAGGATATCACCACATGGGCTCAGGAACACTTCAGAAAACCAATGTTAGTAAATACAGTTCGGCGCGACATCCGTAAGTGCAACTTGAAACTCTACTATGCAAAGCAAAAGCTATTTATCAACAACACCCAGCAACGCCACCGGCTTCTCTGTGCCCGAGCTCATCTAAGATGCACTGATGCAAAGAGGAAAAGTGTTCTGTGGTCCGACGAGTCCACATTGCAAATTGTTTTTGGAAATTGTGGATGTCGTGTCCTCTAGGCCAAAGAGGAAAAGAACCATCCGGACTGAAAGTTCAAAAGCCAGCATCTGTGATGGTATGGGGCTGTGTTAGTGCCAATGGCATGGGTAACTTCCACATCTGTGAAGGCACCATTAATGCTGAAAGGTACATAAGGGTTTTGGAGAAACATATGCTACGATCCAAGCAACATCTTTTTCATAGACGCCCCTGCTTATTTCAGCAAGACAATGCCAAACCACATTCTGCACGTGTTACAACAGCGTGGCTTCGTAGTAAAAGAGTGCGGGTACTTGACTGGGCTGCCTGCAGTCCAGACCTGTTTCCCATTGAAAATGCGTGGCGCATTATGAAGCGTAAAATACGACAACGGAGACCCCGGACTGTTGAACAGCTGAAGGTGTACATCAAGCAAGAATGGGAAAGAATTCCACCTACAAAGTTTCAACAATTAGTGTCCTCAGTTCCCAAACGTTTATTGAATGTTGTTAAAAGAAAAGGTGATGGAACACAGTGGTAAACATGACCCTGTCCCAGCTTTTTTGAAACGTGTTGCAGTCATAAAATTCTAAGTGAATGATTATTTGCTAAAAACAATAAAGTTTATCAGTTTGAACATTAAATATCTTGTCTTTGTAGTCTATTCAATTCAATATAGGTTGTACATGATTTGCAAATCATTGTATTCTGTTTTTATTTCTGTTCAACACAACGTCCCAACTTCATTGGAATTGGGGTTGTATGTTGTGACTGAGGAAGATTGTATGACTTGACTTATGACTTGCTTGAACCAAGTACTGACTTGCTTGAAATTTGGTGGCAACTCCACTTGCTTGATTTTTTTTTCCACATTAACTTTGGACTTGCTTTAACTTGAAGGTTACATCTTGACACTTGCTTGTGACTTGCACATATGTGATTTATTCCCACCACTGCTGTATACTGCAATACAGACCGTATCGCAAAAGTCTGACAAGCTTGACTCAGAAGTAGACGACAAGGTGCCGCATGACCAGAAAGAAATTGTTAAATGCCAATTTCCATTGTACAACCCACTTATTCATCTCATGTGTTGTATATAAATCAAATGTACAGCTTGTAAGAATTGATTTGTCCAAACATTCCTGAGAAAGAAAGTTTTAGGCTAACTAAGTGACAGCCCACAGCATTAGACCACATAGCCATATGGAATGCATAATTGTTCCTTTAAAATAAACAAAAAGGATCTATGTATCTATAGGTGTCTCTACCAACAAGACTAGTAGTGCCTGGCTTTCACTAGGAATTGGGACTAAATAATTCTGAGCAGAACTGCCTGTCTATTTGCAGGATGTGGTCATTCCAGTTGTATGCCTATGGAGACAACAGAAAAAACAGAAAACACAACACTGATATATGGCTTCCTTGTAAAGCGCTTGTTGAATATGTTATCAAGGACTGCCCAAGAACACAGTCAGCAAAAACAGAAAGTAATTAGTATTAGAAGTCCATCGCGAAAGGTTTATTAGAGCATTGTTTTTGCTGAGAACAGTCGCCTTCAGCATCTAGCAACAAAGTACTATTTGCTGATTTTGTTGGCCAGGAAAACAAAAACAATAGCAAAAATATTTTAACATTCTCTCAACACACAGGATTAATATCTCCAATATTAATCCTGTGTTTTACAAGAAGCATTAGGACATTCAGCTCAAACAAAATGATCATTTGTACAGCCTAAACTACAGTCTAAGTATAATACTTTTCTGCATCTTATGTTTTTCTTGTAATTTCCGCTGTGTAGATTATTTTAAAAGGGCATTCTTATCAACTAGTTTGGAAACATGTCCAGATGGTTATCAATTATTTTGGTTGAACATTTTTAAGCTTAGTCATCAACATTGTCCATCTGTGCTGTGTTAAAACCAAGTGTCCTGGGACTATGAAGGTTACGAGTGGATGAGCACAATGAGCACTCTCCATTATTAGAGACACAGACAAGTGATAGGAACTCAAAGGGATCGAAATGAGGAAGAGACTGATTAGAGACAATATGCTTAAGTGTTAAATTTGTGAGAGAGAAAGAAAAAGAGAGACAGAAAAATTGAGGAGCCCCCTCCTTGGATTTGACCTCAAACAGATGTTTCTCTATGGTGCATTGAAGATGGATCCTTGCTCAGTTCCTCTCCTTCCTGCCACACTATTATATAGCCAGTTTACTGTCTTCATAGGGACAATGAACTACTTTTTTTCATCTACATACGACGTCTTGTTTTATTCCTTGTTTAGATGACACCTAAAGTATTGTCCCCAAAACGAAATAATGGCAGCAACAGTTTTTATGGTTTTTAGCAGCATTGATAGACACAGCTCAGCTGTCAACAGTGATGCAGTACTAGGTTTATGTACAAATGGGTGGGAGTCCTCTGGGGGAAAAAAGACCACCGAATCGGAATTTTCAGATTCAAATCACAACGAATCAAAGGATAACATACTACAGTAATTACTTTATTCTGACAAGAGTTGCAATGCTGCAACGCCGCATTAAGTTAAAAAATATAAAATATTTCACGATTTGTAGCATTTGTTTATGGCTGGCGCCATTTGAACTTACTGCGCATAGTTTCTGCACCTGTACGCAGTTGTAGCCTGGTTGCAGCGACAGCACTCTACCAAGATACCCCCAGAAAAAGGCATACATTAGCCCTAAGAAGCTGCACGGATATTGATGGCAGCATTGCAACCGAAGCCGAGAAGGAGGTATTCCAAGGGATGTGCAGCCTGTTCGGCATCGACAAAACTCACACCCACGCCATTCAGACCCCAGTCAGATGGCCAAGTTGAACGCTTCAACACCACTCTCCAGAAGATCCTGGGTTCCACAGCAGAATGTTGTCATTGGGACTGGGACCTTATGGTCCCCTATGCTGTTATGTCCTACAGGGCCACTAAACACAGTGTAACCAGATTCACTCCGAACTTCATGATGTTCGGCCGAGAAGTAAGTGAACCGCTGGACCTTGTTGCAGGGCTGCCTCCCGATCCGGACAACCAACTGACAGGTCCAGAGTACGTGCATCAGATGCGTGAGCAGGTGGAGCTGGCCCATCTCATCACCAGAGAAGCCATGGGCGAGTCGCTTACACGTGCTAAAAGACAATATGATGAGAATTGCTGCCACACACAGTACAATATCGGAGATCCTGTGTGGTATCTTGTGAAAGGGACTCGTAACGTCTAAAATAAACGTCAAAAGTAAAGTGAAGAAATTCCTCCCATCGTATGAATGGCCATACTTTGTCCTGGGTCAATTAGATGACCTGGTCTACTGAGAACCCGAGAGCCAAGATGAAAGTTGTCCACCACAAACAGCTGAAGCATTATCGCTGCCTTGACCCCCTGGACAACACCTGGGCTCTGGATCAAGCTCAAGAATGGAGACCGACGGAGGTTCTACCGCCAGCCTTGGAGGAGGGCCCAGTAGACTGTGATATGGGACTGAAAGACCTGTTCTCCACGATGAAGGATGCTGGCCCCAGTGCTGATCCTCCCTCCATCCCTGCTGCAACTGACTCCATCCTCCCCTGGCCATGCAGAACATGAGAATGGTGGGGGTGCAGTGGGTGAGTCACACCCGGTGGGCCTGCAAGGGTCAACAACCGGGACGTGAGCACAGGGCACCCGACCGGTATGGTTTGTGGGTCACGTAGTTGGATTGTCCTTTCACAGGCTGTTCTGAGTGAGACTCTAGTTACAGGTAAAAGTTCTATTTTTGTTGGGTTTCTACAGTAACAGCTGAACGTGTTTATGGAGCTATGTTTTTCCTTTATCTTCTGTTGTTTAAAAAAAAAAAGCTGCAGGGATTGTGCTTTTTATCCCACGCAGTTATTTGTATTGGTTAATTCTGAATCTCGGGGATCTGTTAGTATTGTCCCCGGTCGCCACATAGTGCCTACTAAGGTGCACTTTAGTTTCTACCTCATAGCACTCCATTTGATTCTCCATTTGATTGTGTACACACCGTATAAATGAGCCAATATTGTCATTGTTTTACTCTACCTTAATCTGTATACAGTAATGGGTGACACGTTTGTGTGTACCAGCTCATACATCCCTGTGCTGGAATGGAATTATTTAATTGCCATCTAGAGTGGGGGTAGTGTTGCGGGTATTGTCCCACGTGATTGTGACAGCAGGCTCAGTGTGTGTGGGCGTGTGCGTCGATGTGTGAGTGAGACGGGACTGCGCAGGCGTCGTCTGGTGGGACTGTGAAGGAGGAAGGAGTGCGCACAGGTGCGAGTGTGTACAGTGACAAGTGTAGTGACGGCGACCGGGGAAGAGTACCGATTAACGGAGGACCCGTTGACGTTGAATGTGCAAAGGAGCTAATAAAGCCATTAAAGCAGCAAATCGGTGCTTCGTGCCTTTATTGTTGCCGCCACCCAGCTCAGCTGTGCAACGAGAGAAGGGAGTTAACCCCGAGGAGGACAACCTTGGCCCTGGAGAAGGCGTCTCCCCTGCGTCTCCAGACCACGGTCAGGTGACCGTAGCAGGAAAGGTTAACAGTATTTACGGCACCAACAGGCGCAAAAATAACCTACCTTTGGCCACAGGACGGTGAGGGATCCTTTTTTAAGTATGCCATTTTAAACTAAAAAAAAAAAGCAGCAACTAAAACTATTTACATTACTAGATTCAGAAAAACAGCCGCAATTTTCTTTCCATTTTGCTGTACACTTGGATTGAACAGAGGTCCACCAAAATCGCGTTTTTTCATAGTTTTGCGCACAATAAGGTACGTTGTTGGGGAAACCTCCTTACCACCTTGTTTTTGAAATTTTCAATTCAAATGAGATTTGCTGTACTTTTGACAAAGATGAAAATGTTCCTCGATTTCGGCGTCCAAAATAACACGATCATAAGATTCGGACAGGATTGAAACCTATATGGATGTGATGAAGTACAACACCAATTCCCAAGTTGGAACGTTGTGATAAACATAAATAAAAAACCCCGGAGGTTCGGTACCCCATACTCCTGAAGTAACCTCCACAGGACTCCCCAAGGGACACGGTCGAACGCCTTCTACAAGTCCACAAAACACATGTAGACTGGTTGGGCGAACTCCCATGCACCCTCGAGGACCCTGCCGAGGGTGTAGAGCTGGTCCACTGTTCCACGGCCAGGACGAAAACCACACTGCTCTTCCTGAATCTGAGATTCGACTTCTCGACGGACCCTCCTCTCCAGCACCCCTGAATAGACCTTACCAGGGAGGGTGAGGAGTATGATCTCCCTGTAGTTGGAACACACCCTCCAGTGCCACTTCTTAAAAAGGGGGACCACCACCCCAGTCTGCCAATCCAGAGGCACTGTCCCCGATGTCCACGTGATGTTGCAGAGGCGTGTCAACCAGGACAGCCCCACAACATCCAGAGCCTTTAGGAACTCCGGGCGAATCTCATCCACCCCCGGGGCCCTGCCACCGAGCAGCTTTTTAACTATCTCGGTGACTTCAAACCCAGAGATAGGAGAGCCCGCCTCAGAGAACCCACACTCTGCTTCCTCATGGGAAGGCATGTCGATGGAATTGAGGATGTCTTCGAAGTATTCTCCCCATCGACTCACAACGTCCCGAGTCGAGGTCAGCAGCGGCCCTTCCCCACTATACACAGTGTTGGTGCACACACAGTGTTCCTCTCCTGAGACGTCGGATGGTGGACCAGAAATTACAAGCTTGTCTATTTCGACAGAGAGGTCGTTTGAACATTTAGGAACATGCCTCCTTTAACGCGGCAGCCAGAATGTACCAGTGTGCTCTCTTTCCGGTTCAAATATTCAAATTGGATTTTTAATTTGTTGGACTTACTATTTAGGAATAGTACAACGAGTAATGATTTGATTCTGATTCGCAACTCATTAGTTTCTTTCAATACGAATAGCGAATGCAGTTTTAAAGGGCGAGTCAGCCCTATGCAATACTCTCTCTTACTGTCCAGTCGGCCTATGTGCTTTTTTTCTTCCAGTATCTCTTCCCATGGCGCTATATGAAATGTACGACTTTTGTGTGACCGCTTGTTGCAAGGTAGAGTTCATAAGACTCAATCATTCCTCAGTCATCGTTATTGTCATGCAGACCAATTGATTTGGGTCTATACCAGTCACACAGGGTCTTGTGGCTTCCAAGCTACTGGTAGAAAGCCTTTGTTTCCAACCTCACATTGTGGCCCTTCATTTACTGTAATTGTTTTACAGTTTCTGTAAATTTTGCAGCAATTGCGGTAATGCAATACTTTGTTCTTCCAGCTGTTCCTATACCAACATCTTACTCTACTTTTGAAATTTCACAAATTATGGGGCATAGAGCGCAGCAGTGGAAAATACAGTAATTTTAACTGGGCCTGGGGTATCAGCCAGTTGCCTGGCAACTGATCGAACATTGGTCTTACTGTAAAAAATAAATAAATAAATAAAACACTTCTAGTCAAATTAAAGTATGTGTAACACTGACAAAACATATTCTCTCCTATGATAACCCGACAGTGCCAGGCTAACTGTATTAAAGGCAAGAGTGGAAATACTCAAAGATACAAGTAACAGAATACAAAATGAGAATGAGAAAAAAAGTTCATGATGGGAAAAGAAATAAGTCAAACAAAGGCCCTGATAGATCAAGGGAGAGCAGAGAAGGTTTGGAGGAGACAAGGGAAGAGGGTAGTTAAAGGACATGATGAGATAAGGGAGATAGAGTGAAGCATCATATGACTGGGCATCTATAGAGGTGAATGACCAACCCCTGTCAGTCAAGCTCACACAGAGAGAGCAGGGCCCTGCCATCTGCTCCAAAGTTAATGGGAAGGAGACAAGGTGGGGAGATGAGGTGCGTCGACACAGCCCACAGAGGCCGGGGGTGAGTGGTGTGGTCATAGGATGGAGGGCTGAGTGAGTAAGTGAGAAGAGGGAAGGAAGAGGCATGAAGACCAAGGACAAAGAAGATCATTTAGGATGAGGGGGATGCCTGATAGAGAGTCAATGATGGATTAAATGAAGTTGGAAACCAATTGACTATAGAGGACTGCGTGGATCTTAATATCACTAATTGCTGTGTCTACATTTTCCAGAGTGTTGAGATATCAAACACATTTGAAAGGTTGTGGTTACCTAGTAATGGAATCCTTGCACCCTTTCTCACACAATGAGTCATTGTTGACGACAAATAAACTTTATCCTGTCCAACTGTTACTTTGCCATATTTTTAACAATTCATAATGTGAAAGTAGACTGAAGCTCCATCTGCTTCAATTGAAGCAATACTTCATGGTCAAAAGTATTTGCCATTTGAATTAGGGAATTTATCACCGTTCGGAGCTATAATTGTGTCAACCGTTCTGAAAATTTGTGGGATTTTTTTCCCCCCCCACCATTTGTCGTTAAAAATAACACTTGTGACATCAAAGCTGGAAGTAAAAAAAATTTTCAAAGTATGGTGAAACAGAAAGTCTAACTCCTGATTTATTTCATTAGTGACAAAACTCTTCATACTGTGTACAACAACATGCAAGTTATTCCACATTTATCACACACTATTCCAAAGCTCTCAACTCGGTCCATTGACTTCTCCAAAATTGTAACAACATGACACGCACAGTAATTTCAGCTTGTTGTGAAGTGGAGCCTAAATCAATCACTATTGTTCTCCTCAGGTGTAGTGATATGAGGTGGGGAGGAACGCATTACATTTACTCAAGTAATATTTTAGAAAAATGGCACTTTGTAGTTTTAATGAAGCATGCTTTTTACTTGAGTATTTATGTTAAGAACAAAAAGTACTTTTACTCCGTTACAATAATCAACATGCAATTCGCTACTTCCATTTATCAATAATTGCATGTGCGATCTATTTTTAGACTTTTGTTTTCACCATTGCTCCAATCCACCATGAGTACAACAGACTCAAGTTCACCAATCAAACGACAAGAAAGTCACAAAGTCTTCTGTTGGGCATTCTGTCGGCCCAATGAAAGTGAGCCGCGGGTGACTCTTGTTTACATTACAGACTACGAAAAACTACAGCTTTAACATTCATAGTTTTGTCACTGCCCAAACTTGGATATTTCAGCCCACTTCTAACTTGAGAAAACACCCTGCAGTAAGTTGCAAATGTTTTTACTGGTGTTTTGGCTCTCCATATGGTCAGCAAACAGCTTCTTCATTCAGTAATTTTAGTGGATAAAGGAAATAATGTTTCTGTAAGGTCCTATGCATGTGTTTTTTTACACTTAAAAATTGAAATGGTGGCAGGTGTGTGTGGACTCCCACTGAACATGAGTTTGAATGTAATCTATTATTTCTGAACACAGCCACATGCCCTTTTTAAGAGGGAGTGCATCCTTGTACAACCAGATTTATTTTTATCTATTTTAATTTATTTTAGTCAGACTTTATTTAAACAGGTAAAAGACCAGTTAAAACAGAACATCTGTTTTGCAATGGTGACCTGACCAAGAAGGCAGCAACTTAAAGTTCAAGTCCAAGTCAATCAGATTCAAGTAGATTTTAGTTGTTTATTTTCACCTCCCCTCTCAAAAAGGTACAAAAATAAATCAGTTGTTGTACAAATTCTAGGTTACATTAATGGTGGAAAAAGTTTTAAAATGATTTATCTTGGTCAAAATTCTTGTACAGCACAAAAATCTAGCATTTGAACGGGGGTGTGTATACTTTTGATATCCACCGCAAGCCTTGTTCCTATTTTTGTAATCTGTCTGGTGAGCCTACAGTATAGTGCTGTTTACCAAGTGGAAACAATGTAGTATAAGATAATTCCTTGGAAGCTGAATTTCCCTTAATGTGTTGTTTTAAAAATATTTTATTTCAGAAAGCTTTTCATATTCTGTTTAGTTATTTTTATTTTATGTGACATTCATGCTCTGGTTTAAAAAAAAAATCAGAAGTTACTCACCATGTACTCAGTACTTCAGTTTTTTCACTGAGTACTTTCTTACTTTATTTGAAGGACTACTTTTTACTTTTGCTTGAGTCATATTATTCTAAAGTAAAAGTACACTTACTTATTATATATACAATATTTGGCTTCTCTTCCCATCTCTGGTAGTGACTCCAGCTGAGGTTTCAAATTAAGATAGATGGAGTCACACAGGAAGATCACAATAAATACTATATGTCAGACATTAAAGAATTTGTTTTAATTTATGAAAGTCCTTGGATGATGATGACTTTAAAGGGCTGATAAAAAAAACACTTGGATGTTGTGTGGTTGTGTTGTGGATTGTTTTTGTTTTAATGCTCAATTCCAATGAAGTGCCTTATTCGATTTCTTTAAAAGTCAGTTACAGCTACTTTCGACGGACTAATATCTGATACCACATTGCTTACATTTAATAAACAACTGAAACCATCCAAATGTGCACACACCCAAAAGGCAGGTTAAGAACTCCACACCTGTACATAAATAAATGACAACAGGCAGCTACAACACGGAAGTACACAAATACAGTAGGACCTCGATAAAACGGACCCCGATATAAGGGACTGTCAGGACTGAACAATGTATCCAAAAATAGTTTCCAAAATGCCATTGACAAAGGCTGTTAGTTCCAGAATTTGCCACTGATATTTACTGGCATTGAGGCACAATGCAGGCAGAGAATGCGACTGACGTATTTCCAGGTCACAGATATACAATAATACTTGATCCTCCTGTGCCTATGTGGCAACCATGTTGAATGTGGGGCATTGACGTCACAGCCATGTGACGATGGTTATATCTATTGTCAACTGTCCACTGAGCAGAGAGAGAACAGCATGGCTGAGGCGTTACCTCTGAGTAGTACGAAACAGAAGTCTTTGAAGCCTGGAACATGCTATTTTTGGTACAGTAAAATTATTTTGGGGCAAGCCGTTTGCCTTTGGCAACAGATTTGGAAGTAGGACGCACATTAATTCCTCGCGGCTCATGAAAGCGACTTATCTACGATGAGTACTGTATGTCAACAATGTCACTATGACCAAGCGCGCCGGCATGGTAAGTTTTAGATAAAATGGGCAAACATTTTCAAGCTTTTTTTATATTTATTTACAATAACTTTGTGCTGTACTGGGTGTTTTAGGCCACAAAATGCTTCAATGTAACAGACAATCGGCTATATCAGACAACCCCCTACCCTTATTAGTCCGTTCTATCGAGCTTCCACTATACTTAATTTGCATAGGATCTGTTCAATGATGCTCGACAAAAATTAATTTGGTTGACATTCAAAACTAAATTTTTCATTGAGATCAATTATATTTGAAATGTTTAAAATTTATTAGAGGATCCAACAACAAAATTTTAACATTATTAATTGCCATATAAGTACGTTTGTACAAACAGAAGTTAACCCGCCTAATACTGTATGTAGCCCTCACTGGCAGTACTCACAAAACCGTTGAACCCTCAGTTCACTGGAGAAAAGAAACCCAAACTCATTTCCGTAGGAACGCGCCCTCAAAACGCTTCAGTAGGCACAACGACTGGATCCCGTAGCGTCGAAGCGGCAGCCCGGTGGCGTTGAGCAGGCAGTACCCGTAGCGTCGAAGCGGCAGCCCGGTGGCGTTGAGCAGGCCGTACCCGTAGCGTGGAAACAGTCAATCCGTTCGTGTTGAAACAGTCAATCCGTTCGCGTGGAAACAGTCAATCCGTTCGCGTTCAAAACACAGGTCCCCCCCCAAAAACAACAACAAAACCTCTGCTCCCGCTCTCTCTCCATGACCCACCTCCTTCTCCGAATCCCATTGGATGCACCGCCCCTTCAATCAATCATTAAAAAAAAAAAGAACCCTGAAAAGTTCACAGACCCCTCGGAACGCAGGACACCCCAGTATCCATCCACACAAAGAACCAAACAAACCTTTAACTAGTTTTCACAACAGCAATTCAAACAAATACAGTTCAACACATTTTAGTCAGTACACTACATGTATTACTCCAATATCATCTCTTTAACTGTCACACAAATAGGAAATTATGAGTTCAAACTCCCAAAATTGTTTAAATTTTGGGGCATATTTTGTTTTTACAGTATAATGTGTGGCACACAATGGCAGGTTACAGCCTATTTAGGATTTTTATCCAGTGTCAGCACTCCCAGGTCAAACATAACATTAAGGTACTGTACATTACCATGTTTGTGGAACTTGCTCGGCTGAGCCATACACACCACCTGTTCAGGAAAGTCAAGTAAGTAGGTCGGAACAAGTCAAAGTCAAAGCCAAGCAAAGTCTGTATTCAGGTCTGTGGGTCTCAGGCTCTCCTCACAGACATCACACACTCCGGCACCTGCTGTTGAACATGAGTGATACTGAGGGGTTCGTCATGGGTTCAAACCTTCGCAGGTTCACCTCCCAACTGGACAACAGATGGACTGTAGCAAAGTCCAATAACACCTCCTGCTATCGTGTGTTTGTGTGTGCATGCTCGCTTGTTGTGTGTTGTTAGGTCAGCATGTGCGGAGATTGGAGTGTCATCCATAATGTCTCGTGTTGACACGAATATTAGTCATTGTCCAAACATAGAAGGTCCAGTTGTAGTTGGTAGATGTTTCAAGTAGAATAAGCCCCAAACCTAACTACTCATCACCTTAATAATTTGCTCATTTGTTGGAATGCTGAATCATGTAGCAAAGGAAGTCTTTTCAATACGCCTGTTGACCATATCCCATATGGTCTTGCAGTTAGGAATCTTGGTTTTCACCCAGGGGTTCAACTCTAAGCAGTTTTACAAATTACACTTATTTTATGTCATTCCAAAAAAAAAGAAAAACAGTAAATTTGATGGTAACTGAGGGTGCCTTCTTGTGCTGTGTGACAACCTACCAGTATTTCTTCAACCTTGAAATGTCGTGGGTCATAATAAACTGAGGGTCCTTTCGAATTTGCATTATTACTGGAACCAGCATGCGGTAAACAATTTATGGTTACTAGACTTAAGGGATTCTAGAGGGCTTCAAACTATTAGAACCCATACAGACAATAGACCGATCAGAGTAAGACGGCATACACATTGTACTTGTATTAATCATTGACAGCTTCCATGTGTATTGTTGACACACCTAATAGATGCTTTATTTTAACCAATGTGCAGAACTTAATAAGACAGCTTCTTATATGTAAACCATCCATCATTGTCACCTTCTGTTTACCGGCTTATTAAAATGTATAGGGCCTGATTGACTAAGATCACAAATAGCGGGCGCTAAATTGCATGTTCACTCGGCTAGACTGCGTGTTGGCGGGCGTGTTACAAGTGCTTTACTAAAATTGCGATATTTTACTGAGATCCCAAATAGCAAGCCCAAAATTGCGTTTACACACTCGAACAACCTGTTTCTTAACCTGGGTTTGATCAAACCCCTGTCATGGTCTGTGTTTTGGTTTGGGTTGTGTTTAGTTTTGTTCCATGTTTTCCTGTGTTCCATGTTTGTCGTGTGCTCATTAAGTTGTTGTGTCCACCTGTTCTCATCTACTTTGTCGACCAATCAGCTCTCTCCAGCCACTCATGTCTTGTCCAGGTGTTCCTCGTTGTCTCGTCTATCTGTTTGTATTTAGTTCCCTGGTTTCTTTCAGTTCTTGTCGGTTCATTGTCGTTGTCACATGTCTTTACCTTGTCATAGTCGTCAGTTGTCTTTATCATTGTGGTATGTCATTGTCAGGTGTCATTTTCCCTATCTATTCCTCGTCTTACTCGCAGGTCATAGTTTGTTTCCAGTTATAGATATTCAAGTGTTACTTTGGTTTGATTATCTGTTGTGGGACTTCGTTCAGTTTTGCTTTAGCCATTATCCTTGTTTCCCCTTTCTGAAGATTAAATATTATTTTGAGACTCCCGCACTCCTGCCTTGCCTCCCTGCTTCCCTGCAATTGGGTCCACCATGTTCTTGCCTTGCGTTACTCGCCCTCGCCCTAACCACGTACGTGACAGAATGAACCGACCAGAACAGGACCCAGCGGGAAGAACATGGCGTCACCCTGGACACCACCAAACTGCCTCCCACCGTCCTCAGCCTGCCATCCATACCTACCCTCCTCCAGTAAGCCCTATAGTTCAGTCTTTTCTGTCCTTTTCATCAGGTCCCCCCCACTTGTCCTAGTTATTCACCATGCCCTACTATTTTACATCCACATGTTTCTTTAGATTCTGATTTTTCTGATTGTGAAGATGGCCCCGATTTAGTTAACCTCCTGTCTGATTCTGAATCTGACACAGATTTTGATTTTTCTGATTCCTTCCCTAGTTTATCCCGTCCTCGTCAGTTTTTGTCACGTCGCCCCGTTTCCAACCCCAGTGAGTCCAAAACCTTTTCCTCGGACCTTTTCTTGGGCACCCGTTTGGCCATCTACACGGGACCGCCGCGTGGTGGCCAACGAAGGCGCCCAAGTAAAGGTCAAATTTTGCCCCCTCGTTGTTTTTCCCCTGTTCACAAGTCACTTAATTTTTCACCTGTTCCCACACGTTGTTCCACGGCTCCAATTAAGTCACGTCTAGTCAAACCTGCCACCATGTTCAGTACCAGCCATTTTTCCTGGTTCACCTTCCCGAGACATTGTGCACTCTTCCACTCCCGTACCCTCTACTCCCAAACCTCAATGGCGGCAGGCTGAGGAAGCGACTGCAGGCCCCGTTCCTGCTCCTCGGCAGCTGCGGCAGGCTCTCGTTCCTGCTCCTCGGCAGCTGCGGCAGGCTCCCGTTCCTGCTCCTCGGCAGCTGCGGCAGGCTCCCGTTCCTGCTCCTCGGCAGCTGCGGCAGGCTCCCGTTCCTGCTCCTCGGCAGCTGCGGCAGGCTCCCGTTCCTGCTCCTCGGCCAGCTGGCGCCACCTGTCTCCGCTCCGGCGGCGCTCGTCCAGCAGCCGCCACCCGTCCCCGCTCCGGCGGCGCTCGTCCAGCTGGCCGCCACCCGTCCCCGCTCCGGAGGCGCTCGTCCAGCGGCCGCCACCCAACCCTATTGCCTGGCCCCTCCATTACCATTGGGTTCGGCACCGTGGCCGTCCGCCTGAATGGCCATGTAAAGACCCTGGTGGTTATCTGTTGTGGGACTTTGTTCAGTTTTGCTTTAGCCATTATCCTTGTTTCCCCATTCTGAAGATTAAATATTATTTTGAGACTCCCGCACTCCTGCCTTGCTTCCCTGCAATTGGGTCCACCATGTTCTTGCCTTGCGTTACTCTCCCTCGCCCTAACCACGTACGTGACAACCACAGGGATTCTGTGAGTCAGTGTCAGTGTTTCGGCAGAGGACAAGACACATCCAGTGTGTGAGTGCGGGCGTGCCACAGTATGTAAAAGCCTTTAGCAGGGTGCAGCGCTCCATTGACGAACCCATGAATTGTGTATGTGCTGCGAAGACGTGACGACGCAACATCGTGCTATGTAGCGATGTTCAAGGTGGGTGTTTGGAGTCGCAGCCCCGTACCTCAAGACGTGGTTACTCTAAGGACTAGCGGAAGTGACGTTGCAATTGCCAAACACAGCGCACTACACTCTATACGCAATGGCGAGCAACATTTTGCAATATGAGGAGGAGGAGGATTTTGACGTACAGGAGCAGCCAACTGAACTTGACAGTGACGACGACGAGCAGCCAAGTAGCAGTTGCACAACAGAAAAAGAGAGTGGCCACTGGGTCGATGTAACGGTATGCCAAAAGCTTGTTTTTTTCTATACAGTCATAGCTACAAATAATGGCACCCCAGGGCTGCCAATATCTTTGAGCACGATTATGCGTATTATATATTCACATATGTTTCAGTGACACGGGACAAGGTTTTACATAGTATGCAGTATTCCTATATATTGGGTGCCCCTCGCTCGAGTGGTGTTATCACATGCCGCACAGAAAGTCTTTGCAGTGTCTGTTGGCTTGTCATATAGGCAAAAGTATACACGACAGTACTGAAAAGTACTGCGTGGGTCTTTTTTTCCCTACTGCCCAGTGCATAGTAACCATAATTGAGTCGTAGGTATATACAAGGAAATCCTCACCTTTTGTCTGCACCGCTGCACCATGGCGGCTTTGATATTTAGTTCTCTTGCTGGTGGTTGAGGTCCCGATGGCCATAGAAAAAATGGCACCGCAGCTGGTTTCAGCCTCTGCCTAACTACTCCAATGTAGTATCCAATGCTTTCTGCTAAGTCTTTCTCAAAACACATTGGTTCGAAGTGATCAGCACAGAGCTCGGAAAGCTTACTAGGCACCCACACGTGACCACGTTTCTTCCCCTGTTGATTGACTTTCCCTATCCATTGGTCACGTATTTCTTTTTCACTTGGAAAGCCAAAACAAACTCTTGCCACTGCCTGAACGATTTGTACAACCAAATGCCTCACAATAAACCCTCGTGAAATTGCTAAATCATACGACAACAAATATACAAGGACGGGAACAACAGCATGGAATAATAGCACACAATGCCGAATGAACACGCTGCTCGCCTCGTGTGACGTCACAGCCGAAGACCGAAAGGCGCTAGATGCAAAATGCAGAAGGCGCATTCTGACATTACATCATCACAATCTCATCTAAAGGATGAATTGCCCTGTTGGCCAATTTGCTGCACACTGCTTTTGATTATTTTCATCATTTGATTCATTTGATTATTTTGGTTCCTCTTAGGAGCCATTCTAATTTCGGGATGTTTAGCCCTTTGTTTAATTTCTTAGAAAAAGTTCCGTGCCTCGATATCGCACCTACTTTCATCCATCCATCCATTTTCTGAGCCCCTTATCCTCACTAGGGTTGCGGGCGTGCTGGAGCCTATCCCAGCTGTCATTGGGCAGGAGGCAGGGTACACCCTGAACTGGTTGCCAGCCAATCGCAGACAAACAAACAACCATTCGCACTCACATGCACACCTACGGGCAATTTAGAGTCTCCAATTAATGCATGTTTTTGGGATGTGGGAGGAAACCGGAGTGCCCAGAGAAAACCCACGCAGACACGGGGAGAAAATGGAAACTCTACACAGGTGGGGCCGGGGATTGAACCCGGGTCCTCAGAACTGTGAGGCTGACGCTCTAACCAGTCGTCCACCGTGCCGCCCAGTTGTCTTATCTTGACAAAAAATTCCAGTTGACGAGGAGGCACAGGTAAAATGAGAACTGACGGGGAGAAAATATTTTTTAAGCATTTTTTAAATGCTCCAAACCAAATTTATTGTGACAGGTCTGTTCAGCAATGTGATTTTGGAGCTTCTGAATTATTTAAGGGTTGACTTGGAGCCTGTCACCTCTGACAAAACTGCTTTCAACTCTGCATTTCCTTGCATCTGGGTCATTTCAGGGCACTGTGACAAATGGTGCTGCCCTCTCCCAGAGAAATGTTTCTCGTGTGCTGTAGTTACACAGGATGTGTCAATCCCCGGCCCCGACTGTGTGGAGTTTGCATGTTTCTCCGGGCACGCCGGTTTCCTCCCACATCCCAAAAACATGCATAAATTGGAGACTCTAAATTGCCCGTAGGTGTGACTGTGAGTGCGAATGGTTGTTTGTTTGTGTGTGCCCTGCGATTGGCTGGCAACCAGTTCAGGGCGTACCCCGCCTCATGCCCGATGACAGCTGGGATAGGCTCCAGCACGCCCACGACCCTAGTGAGGAGAAGTGGCTCAGAAAATGGATGGATGGATGGATAAGACAACTGCATAGAAGCCATGTTTTGCTTGATTTAACTTGTACCAAGTGATTGGCCACTATCCTGCATAAAGTCTCGTGTCAAATTAAATTTTAAAATTAAATTCTAGGAGAGGCCATCACCAATTAACGCAGTGTACTGTAATGACACAAACGGATTGAAATGCAGAGTTGAACGGTCGTTCTGTCATGGGCGGTATTGCATGACTCCTTCTTGTGACTGTCAGCCCCTGGATCTTGCAGAAGCTGTAAAATTCCATTGATGCACAGACAATATGTCACAATATTTTTTATTTCTTGCATTTAAAAAATGTTCATGCAAGCGAAAAATTTCTCCATGGTGCCTATCATTTTGACTTCACTTGAACCACTTTGCGTGCTGGTTTGCACCTACCTTTCAGACATGGTGGTATGCAAAATGAGCCATCACAATTTGTCTCAGGTTTGATGAATCACACATGCTAAATTCATCTATTTGTATATACTCCTCCTAGGACACGAAAAATGAACTGATCAGCAATTTTGCACGTTTGAAAGATGCAATCCTGGGTGTCGATCAGCTTCCACATCTGTTGATGTGAGTGATCCATTTTTGAGTGATCCGTTTTTTAGTAAATCAGGACCATAGTGATTACTGTATTACGAATGACCAAGGAAACCCCCTTTTCAACCTCTCAGTGCAAATAATAACTCAGGGGTCTTATGGAATCTGTACAAATCACTCAATAGTGGAGATTTGTTAATTTTGCAAAATGTTTCGGATAGTTGTTATTGAAGATTTGTGTTCATAATCCTCACTCAGCTGATGAAGACATGCATATGTTTATGGCAACAAATTAGGCAGTCCAAAAAACAACAAACGTTTAGCACCTCATCAGACAAAGCAACACCGTCTGCTTCAACTCCTGCTGTGAGGCTCTACTGTGCACAAGCTGCTCCAAGACTGCTTATGTGCGAGACATACAACCTGCAGACACACACTTAAGCAGACAATTATGTACTACATTCACAGTCATGCAAACACTCCCACACTTATTGTTTTCCAACAAAAGTGTTAGTCTATCAACACTCCCTGACATCTGGCAGGGATGCTGTGACTTGAAGACAAGCCTGACTTTACATGCTTAGTGTGTATAACTTGTGTGTGCGTTCGGGTGTGTGTGTGTTTAGGTGGATGTGTGTCTGTGTGGGTGGTAGAGTGGGTGTATGTGTGCTGGGTTATGTTCTCCCAACATTTGGAGTCAAGACTGAATGACTCTGAGCATGTGGGCAATTTCCCATTTAAATCTCACACTTTGCTGACCGAAGCACTTAATTTTTTTTCTTACTTTCAAATATATTTGAGCACAATATAAACAGAAGAACATACAAACCCAATTTCAATGAAGTTGGGACATTGGGTTAATCGCAAATAAAAACAGAATACAATGATTTGCAAATCATCCATCCATCCATTTTCTGAGCCGCTTCTCCTCACTAGGGTCGCGGGCGTGCTGGAGCCTATCCTAGCTGTCATCGGGCAGGAGGCGGGGTACACTCTGAACTGGTTGCCAGCCAATCGCAGATCACATACAAACAAACAACCATCCGCACTCACATTCACACCGACAGGCAATTTAGAGTCTCCAATTAATGCATGTTTTTGGGATGTGGGAGGAAACCGGAGTGCCCGGAGAAAACCCACGCAGGCACGGGGAGAACATGCAAACTCCACACAGGGGGGGCCAGGGATTGAACCCGGGTCCTCAGAACTGTGAGGCTGACGCTCTAACCAGTGGTCCACCGTGCCGCCGATTTACAAATTATGTTCAACCTGTATTTAATTGAATACACTACAAAGACAAACTGATAAACTTTATTGTTTTTAGCAAATAATCATTAACTTGGAATTTTATGGCTGCAACACGTTCCAAAAAAGCTGGGACATGTGGCAAAAAAGACTGAGAAAGTTGAGGAATGCTCATCAAACACCTGTTTGGAACATCCCACAGGTGAACAGGCTAATTGGGAACAGGTGGGTGCCATGATTGGGTATAAAGGAGCTTCCCTGAATTGCTCAGTCATTCACAAGCAAAGATGGGGCGAGGTTCGCCTCTTTGTGAACAAGTGCGGGAGAAAATAGTTGAACAGTTTAAGGACAATCTTCCTCAATGTACAATTGCAAGGAATTTAGGGATTTCATCATCTACGTTCTATAGTATCACCAAAAGGTTCAGAGAATCTGGATAAATTACTGCATGTAAGCGGCATGGCCGAAAACCAACCAACGTGACCTTCGATCCCTCAGGCGGCACTGCATCAAAAGCCGACATCAATGTGTAAAGGATATCACCACATGGGATCAGGATCATTTCAGAAAACCAATGTCAGTAAATACAATTTATCGCTACATCCGTAAGTGCAACTTAAAATTCTGCTATGCAAAGCAAAAGCCATTTATCAACAACACCCAGCAAAGCCGCCGGCTTCTCTGGGCCCGATCTCATCTAAGATGAACCGATGCAAAGTGGAAAAGTGTTCTGTGGTCCGACGAGTCCACATTTAAAATTGTTTTGGGAAATTGTGGACATCGTGGAAAGACGAAAAGAACCATCCGAACTGTTATGGATGCAAAGTTCAAAAGCCAGCATCTGTGATGGTATGGCACTGTGTTAGTGCCAATGGAATGGGTAAATTACACATCTGTGAAGGCACCATTAATGCTGGAAGGTACATACAGGTTTTGGAGAAACATGCTGCCATCCAAGCAATGTCTTTTTCATGGACGCCCCTGCTTATTTCAGCAAGACAATGCCAAACCACATTCTCCACATGTTACAACAGCGTGGCTTCGTAGTAAAAGAGTGCGGGTACTAGACTGGCCTGCCTGCAGTCCAGACCTGTCTCCCATTGAAAATGTGTGGCATATTACGAAGCGTAAAATACGACAACGGAGACCCCGGACTGTTGAACAGCTGAAGCTGTACATTAAGCAAGAATGGGAAGGAATTCCACCTACAAAGCTTCAACAATTAGTGTCCTCAGTTCCCAAACGTTTCTTAAATGTTGTTAAAAGAAAAGGTGATGGAACACAGTGGTAAACATGACCCTGTCCCAGCTTTTTTGGAACATGTTGCAGCCATAAAATTCTAAATTAATGATAATTTGTTAAAACAATAAAGTTGATCAGTTTGAACATTAAATATCTTGTCTTTGTAGTGTATTAAATTAAATATAGGTTGAACATGATTTGCAAATCGTTGTATTCTGTTTTATTTTTTTTATATTTATATTATGTTTAACACAATGTCCCAACTTCATTGGAATTGGGGTTGTACATAGAGAAAGCAATCAAGATAAATAAATAATAAACCCAATGGTGACCAGGGGCCAGGAGCCTCACTTAATAACACTGCATACGCACGAAATGGGGCCTGAAATACACATATGCAAGTTTTTGTGCAAAGAGAGGAGAGGAAAGAGGAAGACCTATCTGTCAGTGGTCTCATTCCTTGTGTTCCCTTCAAGTACTTGAGTTAATTAAGCCTTTAATTACACCGTGCATTGTTTGTTTACACCTCCAAATATCAGGCTTAGACAAGTAATGTCATGGATACGAACTGAAATACCATTATATGAGCAGGGCAGCTGACATTTACCTTTTTAAAATTTTAATTTGCATTTTCAGATCAAACAGAGGGCCCGAGTAGCCTTTGATCAGTCTACTTAATAATTCAAGGAATCACGCATGTTAATTTCAAGTGAAAATTAGACTTGCTTGCTGAGGTAGTTCTGTGGTACAGAACTTCTGACCCTGACTGGAACATGGTGCAGTGTATTATGACTATGCAACTGCTTAAAATCATATCATATAAGTGAAATGGGGGGGGGTAAAAATCACTCTCAACAGCAATAAAATAATCACACCTTCGGGTTAAATACAAAGCTTTGTTTGTCAGGTATCTTATCATGTAACTTTGTTTTCCTTAAAGTGCCTTAAAATGTGCATTAAAGCAAAACCCTCAGCTGTTCTAGAAATGACATTTTTGCACAGCCCCACTCCTCTGACATGTCCTCTTTTGTCATTTGAATCCTCATTGTGCATTTCCCTTTCTGTATGTAGGCATATAACAACTGTAATGTAATCTTGAAATTCCCCCAAACATCATTTGATTTTTGTATGACTGGCCAACAACTGGACATGGGAAGTGTTCACACATCTGTTCCTTAAAGTTAAAAATAAATGCCAGTCAGTAAAGTTTTGCATTTTCAGATGTAGGACATTCGTTTAAAATGTACGTAAATGCCAAACAGTTTTTCAGAACACAGCAGCTCGCACCAAAGGACTGAATGGTATTGTTTTTAACTGACTAAACAAAAGATTAGCATTTTTATTTCCATGGGAACTATTTGCAAGGAGCAAAGGCACAGCAGTGAGGGAGGTCAGTGAGGAGGTAGTGTGTAGGCCGGCAGCAGGTGATGTGTCTACCGTCTGAATGTCTCCACATGCTCCGTGTCCATGGATTTATGGCCTTGCCACCACTAGCCCGGATCTCCCACCAGTCTAGGGTCGGAGGATAGCACAGCTCTGGTATGGCCGGCCAGCTGGTCCTGCTCAAGCCAGCCACACACCAGCTGAAAGCAAAAGTGTGTACAAAGGCACACAAAGACAGAACTGTTTTAGACACATCATCATGTACACACTTCTGGCCTGTCAACCAGCATGCAAGCCCATGCAGTACAACCACTTCAGCATTGATAAAAATCATGGATTTGTTTGAAAAGGCAACAAATAGTTGAAATCTGAATGTTGTATTACACTGAAGTCAAACACAACCAGCCATTTGTACAGTAATTGATCCCAAACTATCAATGAGAGAAATCACTGCTAAATTCTAGAACACTCGACTGCTAAAATGCTCGCCTTTCTCTCCTATAAGCCGTCCGGAAGTCGTTCTCCATGGCCTCACCTGAGTTTTTTGCCTTAGCAACCTACATAGCCACATTCCGTTTGGCCTGCCAGTATCCAATTTTCTCCAGAGTCCCACAGGGACCTCCCAGAGAGTTGTCATTCCACATCCCTCCAGCCAACTTCTGAAGTTGTGGATCGGACCACCGAGGTCTTCGCCTTCGGCCAACACCCCCCTCACAATGCAGGCCCCTCCCACAGGTGGTAAGCCTGTGGGAAGAGGATCCATGTTGTTTCTCTGTGCTGAGCCCGGCTGGCTCCATGAGTGTAGGCCAAGCCACCAGGCACTCTCCATCGAGGTGAACTGCAGGTCCTCCCACATCCCAAAAAACATGCATGGTAGGTTAATTGAAAGACTCTAAATTGCCCTGAGGTGTGAATGGTTGTTTGTTTATATGTGCCCTGCGATTGGCTGGCGACCAGTTCTGGGTGTACCCTGCCTCTCACCCAAAGTCAGCTCGGATAGTCTCCAGTACGCCCGTGACCCTTGTAATAATGGAATATAGGCTACCTGTTCTGTATAACAACTTAAAACGGATATATATTGGTTTTGTTTTACCTTATGTTGTTTATTAGAGGCTCTGGTGTTTATCTAATGTTAGCTTATAATGTGCAGTGAACCTTTGTGATGCTTGGTGTGACTGGCAGAAATTGGCTTTTCTCATGCAATAGATAGACGCACACACACTGACTTGCCGCTTTTGCATTTTTTTCTTTTCTTGTGTGTCCTGATCAATACTTGCACTTAATTTTGTTCTGCTGAAGAAGTACACTGTATTTCCAACACACATGGGTCTGTTTGGAGGTGTGTCATTGATATGGACCAATATCACCCCCTCTGTCAGCGATAGGGGCCACAAGCAAGCTGTTAGAGAGGGGTCCCTTTGCGGGGGTTGGTTACAGCCACACGTTGTTGCGTTATTAAAGCAGTGCTTTTTTTTTTATTGATATGGGCCATTGTCAACCGTCTTCCTTCCACCCCCTTCAGTTTAGGGCCCTTGGCAATTGCCTGCATTGCCTGTTATGTTGCGACACCCCTGCACACGAGCTACCTTGAAAATTTTGGTTACGGTACCTCAGCAAGCCCCTGGGAAGGTAAAAATAATAGGAGCCATACTTCTATTACTAGCCTATACTTGTTTCAGACATTTCAACGCACAAGTTGACCCAACAATCAACCTTGATGAGTATTACCCAGAGTCAGGCATTTACTTTTTGTCTGCAAAATTTAAATCTACGCTCTCAATATTGGTATGAAATGAGCTCCGCTGACACTCTCCAGATTTTAACCTTATTTCGACAGGGAATTATGCCATAGAAAACAGTCGCTTCCCATTATGCTGTCTATCTATTCATTTTCTACACCGCTTATCCACACTAGGGTCGGGGTACACCCAGAACTGGTCGCCAGCCAATCGCGGGGCACATATAAACAAACAACCATTCACACCTCAGGGCAATTTAGAGTCTTTCAATTAACCTACCATGCATGTTTTTTGGGATGTGGGAGGAAACCGGAGTACATGTAGAAAACCGAAAAATAAGATGTGACCATTCAAAGCTAGTCAAAATAACAGAAAATACAACTGGCTCGATGCGCGATCTCAACCAATGGAACAGTATATGTGAGGCAACACTGGCTAGCCAGTCAAAGAAGCACAAAGTGAGAAACAATTTGAAGGCTGTTAGAGCTAGCTCAGTTGTTCAAGAGCTGGTCCTTTGTCAGCACTCATTTTGTAGTATTCTATCAAGTCTGTGAGCAAGCTTTAACATCCTCTCCAGATGAATCAAGCTCCACTTAAGAAGAAAGTGGATGTAAATTAAGCTCCGACACAATCCGTGGGCAACTCTGCCAAACGCATGACCCTGTGGAAAGTATTGGGTTTCAAACCATGTGATGGAAGAATAAAGGATGCAGTACAAGCAATAGCGGGCCTGATAATTGACACTCTCAGGAAACGAGCAACCACTTCTCCTCTTCCTCTCGTCGCCTGAGTGGCGTGCCGTTGCTGTTGTTATCGTGCCCCATTGTCATTCACAAAGGAGAGAGGAATGTTTGGCTGCCTCTCTTGGAAACGCCACTTCAGGGCCCACAGCTGTCATTGGCCGGGGCACATGAATTTTACCACAGAGAGTTCAATGCAGAGGAGCTGGCAGTGGGAGATGTGACTTTCAATTTAGCCTTGTACACAAAAAGATTTTTAACATCTTAACTGATATTTAGTGTGGTTTACCCGGGATGACCAACACAGCACACTAAACACTAGACAATATTTTCACTGACGATCAAGAGTTTCGTCCCCGAAACCAAAAGCTGGCATGGTGCCACAGACCATTCAGAGTGGTAGAAAATACCCAGAAGAAAGTAGTAGAATAAACTAGGTTAAGTGTTAACATATATGAGACCATTGCGATGGCAATTTCTTCTAACCCTTCTCCTTTTCATTTATATTGTTTTTAATGACTTGGTCAAATCATAAACACATTTAGCTCAACCAGTGACACGGCTATTGTCTGTTCAGCGTTGGACATTAGGAGCATTACTAGTTTAACGACCTTTCTCAGTACTGTGGTCGTAATATAGTTGTTTTGGACATCAAATAGCACAAAACTTTAAGCCACAGGTATGTAGGAGTGAAAAATATTGTATTGTACATTAAAATTAGATGTTTAACTTTTAACCTAGGAAATAGAACCATTCCATTTTCAACATGAGCGTAATAATTCTCAAAATTATCCTTAGTCCCCACCACCACAAATGTCTTGTCTGTATTTTTTCACTTTCAAATCTCTCCTCTCCTGTTGTCCTACCGTGTCTCCTGATATCTAATCCATGCTCTTGGCAGTGTGCTGGGTGTGTGTCACAGCAAACCTTTTTCCCACAGATCATATGATCAGCCATCCTTGAGTAGAACTGCAAAACTAGCCAGGAATCATAATTATTAGTCCAATTTTCTACAGCTCCAAATTTAAAAAACGTGATCAATGCAAAGTTCTTTTTATGATGAATGCACACCAGTCTTATTATACAAGAAACAGCAATTATTTATCTACATATTAAAATTTAAAAAAATTAAAAATTATTTTAAAAAAAGTGTGACGGATACTCTATAATAATACGCTATAATCTATACCATCTATATCATCTTTTCTACCACTTTTTCTGTTCAGAGTAACGAGCAAGCTGGACCCTAATTCTTTATCAATTGCTTATTATGGCATTTCCCTGTAAAGAAAATATAAAAAAATGTAGTGGTTCAATAAAAATGCAAAAACCGTTACAAACAAGATGTGATTGTGATTCATATCACCCCAATTAAAGTCATTCCTGTACAACTATGCATTATTATTATACAACCCCAATTCCAATAAAGCTGGGATGTTGTGTTAAACATAAACATAATAAAAACAGAATACAATGAATTGCAAATCATGTTCAACCTATATTGAATTGAATACACTACAAACACATCCATCCATCCATTTTCTGAGCCGCTTCTCCTCACTAGGGTCGCGGGCGTGCTGGAGCCCATCCCAGCTGTCATCGGGCAGGAGGCGGGGTACACCCTGAACTGGTTGCCAGCCAATCGCAGGGCAACACTACAAACACAATATATTTAATGTTCAAACTGATCAACCTGATTGTTTTTAGCAAATAATCATTCAGTTGTAATTTTATGGGTGCAACACGTTCCAAAAAAAGAATACATTGTCATTGTCTTGCTGAAATAAGCAGGGGCGTCCATGAAAAAGATTGCTTGGATGGCAGCATATGTTTCTCCAAAACCTGTATGTACCTTCCAGCATTAATGGTGCCTTCACAGATGTGTAAGTTACCCATGCCATTGGCACTAACACAGCCCCATACCATCACAGATGCTGGCTTTTGAACTTTGCATCCATTAGCGTTCGGAGGGTTCTTTTTGTCTTTCCACGACGTCCACAATTTCCCAAAATTTTAAATGTGGACTCTTCGGACCACAGAACACTTTTCCACTTTGCATCAGTCCATCTTAGATGAGCTCGGGCCCAGAGAAGCCGGCGGCGTTTCTGGGTGTTGCTGATAAATGGCTTTTGCTTTGCATACCAAATTGCACTTAAGGATGTAGCGACAAACTGTATTTACTGACATTGGTTTTCTGAAGTGTTCCTGAGCCCACGTGGTGATATCCTTTACACATTGATGTCGTTTTTTTAGCAGTGCCGCCTGAGGGATCGAAGGTCACGGGCATTCAGTGTTGGTTTTCGGCCTTGCCACTTACATGCAGTAATTTATCCAGATTCTCTGAACCTTTTGTTGATATTATGGACCGTAGATGATGAAATCCTTAAATTCCTTGCAATTGTACATTGAGGAACATTGTCCTTAAACTGTTTATTATTACTATTTTCTTACGCACTTGTTCATAAAGAGATGAACCTCTCCCCATCTTTGCTTGTGAATGACTGAGCAATTCAGGGAAGCTCCTTTTATACCCAATCATGGCACTCATCTGTTCTCAATTAGCCTGTTCACCTGTGGGATGTTCCAAACAGGTGTTTGATGAGCATTCCTCAACTTTCTCAGTCTTTTTTGCCACCTGTCCCAGCTTTTTTGGAACGTGTTGCAGCCATAAAATTCCAAGTTAATGATAATTTGCTAAAAACAAGTTTATCAGTTTGTCTTTGTAGTGTATTCAATTTAATATAGGTTGAACATGATTTGCAAATCATTGTATTCTGTTTTTATTTATGTTTAACACAACGTCCCAACTTCACCGGAAATGGGGTTGTAAATGGGAAGGCCTCTACATTTTCTAAAAAGGAATTAGATGGTGTTGACTTCCATGATGGATAGAATTGATTTGTACCCCTTCTCCCTGGAGTGTTCTTTATCACTCTTATGTTGCACCTGAACCAAGGACTACTTCTATTTTTTTCAAGGAGAAAGGAAAATCCTGGTAGAAGTGGGTTTAAACCATTTTGGTCACTAACAATCCACTTAGTAGTAAGCATCTGTGGAATATCCAATGTCTACATAATTTCAAGATGGAGGAAATTAAAACGTTTAAGAACATGATTGAAGCTTATGAATCAATGTCAAACCTTCATGTACATTGTACAGCATCGTGTTTTCGGGTCATTTTTTTGTAACCAGAGCTTTGCCATGACAGTTTTTGCGCAACAAAATAGCAGAACACTGAAGGTAAAGAGGAGTTTCATCTGTCACCATGAAGCCAAGATTTTATCCAATTTTCATATTTTGCAATGGTCTAGCCAGGACCCAGACCTTAATTTGTATCGAGAACCAGATAGGGCTATGCACAAGAGATGCGAAAATATTGCCAAGTCAAGATGGTGCTTGCTGATAAGACTCCTACCGAAATGAATGCTGTAACATTATATTCTCAACTATATATTGCCCCACCCCCCAACTGATTTATTATACGGACCCGAGCAGGTAGACCTGCGACGTCCCTCTTGTTTTTGTAGAAATTATTATTATTATTATTATTATTATTCTAGTCATTACAAAAAAGCCATTTTTGAGGCACTAAATGTGCACGAAAACTCACGAAATTTGGCACGCACATCGGGCCTGGTGAAAAATGTGATAATTTCACGTATTCGGGCACGATTTCCTAAAAATGGCTCGACAGCGCCACCTAAATGCAAATGATTGAAATGTAACTGTAAATTCAATGCCCTTTCACTTCATTGGGTGACGGCATATTACAATGTGCTGCAGGCTTCACAACAAATACAGTTCACGTTGCCACATGTGTAATATATCGAAGTAGGGTTGAAATGAGAAGGTAATCTTCAGTGAAATATAAAGCCCTCAAGTACACCCTGAGGATTTTTTCTTCATCATTCACATGCACACATATTCACATTCAAAACAAAAACCACCAGCCTTCTCATGCAAGCGCTTGCATCTTTCTCTGACAAAAATGCTAATCTAATTCTGTTCACTTCCATTTCTCCGCTTGCACTCCCTTGACTAACCCCCCCCCCCCCCCCCCCCCCCCCCCCCCCCCCACCCCACACACACCGTCTTCCTCATCCTCCAGCTATTAGTGCTATTTGCATCTGACTGAGAGGCCATTAGAATAATAATCAGCATGACCCATCAGAGAGGGAAGGCTTACATCTCTACCACACCAGCCAGCACGAGCCTTAAAACATGCACAGACTTTAAAAGCATTAAACTAATCTAATCGTTTGATGTACACAAGCAAGGTTTTCTACGTCTACCTAATAGTTTGATTGTTTATTTGTGTTGTGATTGTGAAAAGCACGGAACCTTTTGGCAATTCTTCAACTTAAAAAGAGACTAAATGTGCGAGGAGATCTCCCTATGTCCACAGGAGTCTGTAATGTTGCTTAGCTTAGCTATTTAATACTGTCATATAGTATGTGGTTGGAACGGTACGAAAAATGGATAATGCATGCTTTTAGCAGATATGTGATAATGTGCACAATTAAGCTCATTACAATATCCATGTACATATCTCGTGGCCAGGGTGGTGATTATTCATAATGAAGGCAAATATAATCACCAATTATTAGCTTTGTATAGTGATCATGGATGCCATGGCTGCAGCTGCTGCAATGTGGTGTTTCTTCCAAAATGTAAGCTGGGCACGTGGATTTGCTGCTGAGGCATGAATACATTTCAATTGCATTTCATTTCACCAACAGCTTCACATAACAAGGTGAATCTCATGTGTCCTTGTGAGTTTTTGGCTGAGGGATTGTCTGACCATGTGCCGCTTTAGTCACCATTTCCATGGCAACTGTTATGAGCACATTTTTTTAAATATTTAGCAGCTGCACTATTTTCATTTCAATATGTCTGCTCAGTAGAAGAGAGATTTAATAAATACTGCACCTCTCCAGTTTAACACTGAATAGTCTGATCTTGGGCCAAGCCATTATACATGCTTGCTAATCATTAAACTGCAAACACATACAGAACAACCACACTGACAAAATGTTTAGTTTTGCTATTTATTTCATCATTTAAACGATGGTTTTGTGGTAGGTCTGACTGTTTTTTTTTTTTTACCATGGAAAATTTGGAAGAAGTGCAAAATGAAGTTTGACGTGATGGAATGGCAAGCATTAATGGAAGAGGCAAACGAATACATTGCTGAGCTAAAGAAAGTAAATTGATTGCTACAATAATTTTGGGGAAGCAAGTAACCACGAAAACGCATGTCGAATAGAATATATGTTGTGAATAATTTTCATTGCCATTTCAAAAATGTTTACACGTAAATGAAGTATGACAGTCATAGAGGTGAAACAATGGCTTTTCCATGTTGGGACAATCACACTAGCAATAAACAATGGACCAAGGAACCCTTTGTCCAAATAAAATAAGTGTTTCATCAGTCATTTTCTTCCATTGGCTAAGGCAGGGGTGTCAAACTCAAATTCAAGGTGGGCCAAAATAAAAAATTGGGACAACGTCGTGGGCCAAACTGAATATTTAATGAAAAATCACTGCGATGTGCATGTTTCCCTTTTCTGCAGAAATGTAGCGTTAAAGTTAATCCTTGACAACAAACTTACATTTTGCTTAAACACTGAATCTGGACTCAACAAACTTGAATATAATAAACACGAGAAATCGAATTTGCGATAAAAGACATCAGTGGTATTTGTTTGTTGTTTTGTATTTAAATAGATAACATGGATTCTTCTGTCTCTCTGTCTTCTATTTATCTATCTCCAACTACCTTTCTTTTTTATGTAAATCTTTTTTCAAAGGCCAACAGCAAAACAACCCCAAAAAATAAGAATGTTCTTTAATAAAAAAATTCAAACCTCAAACTATTAACAGTCCCTGCCTAGAAGTTGATAAAGGGCATTAAAAAAAGCCATTTAATTATGTTATATATCATTAATTATATGTTATATTCTTTGTTACAGCCACGTTGCTCCGCACACGACTTTTAGTTTAGTCATCCGTTTGGCTATTTTTGGGACGGGGAAGTGTAAATTTGCTCGAGGAGACTGGTAGCATAGTTGCTAACCACTGCTAAAAGAAAGGGAAGGGGCGCTTGCCAGTCTAGACTGATGGGCCAACACACTAACAAAGCATTCTGGGATTTGTAATATTAGTGGCGCATGTACTATATTAGTGGCGCATGTGTGGGCCAGCTCTAATACACATTTAATATGGTCTTGCGGGGCAAATATAATTACATCGTGGGCCAAATCTGGCCCCCGGGCCTGAGTTTGACATATATGGTCTAAGGAATCAACCGTGGTGTTAAAACACCCAATGCGGGCTGCTTCGGCAGTGGACAAGTATAGTCATGGCCAATTTGACTGATCTGCAGCTGCATAGCAACACATAACAATCAGAATGCATTCAGAAAGAATAGAACACAATATACTGTCACTAAGATAGTCAGATATGTACAGTTGCATGCCCTTACCTTTAAAATAAAAAATTATTCGTTCAAGCAAGTGTACTCTTCCACTGAGTGTTGGTTATGATGCATTCTTGTGATGCCTATTGACATACGCTTCGAAGGATAATGAACATTAACGATGGCACTCGCACTCTTTACTTGAAGTAAGGGAGGGACAATGGACATTGATAGAAAAAGAAAAATGTGTGCTAAGGTTGATGGAATGCAAGTTTTGAGTAAATGAGGTTTGGATGTCTGGGATGTAAACAGGGAATGTGGTGGGAGTTTGTGTTTTAAATGTACTGGGGGTACACCAGACCAAGAAAGTACCAAAACCGGGTCTAGTGGGCAGACAGTTCATGATGAGCTCACTTTTATTTCTGTAAATCACCCCACTGGCCAGCACGCAGCTACAGTATGTGGGAGGGGCATACATTCGCAAACAATTGTGCATTGGTGGAGATAAATATATGTAGTCCCGGGACGTATTTAAAGGTCCCATATTTTACCAAACCAACTTTTTATAGTATTTGGGGTGTAATATTGTCTCTGTGGTGCTTCAGTAAACATATGAAATAAGAATTCAAATCCAAAATACGTCAGTCCCATTCTCTGCCTGCACTGCGCCACAGTGCCAGTAAACAGCAGCGGCCAATTCTGGAACTAACAGACTTTGTCAACAGCATTTTAAGTTGTTCAGTCCCGGCAGTCCGTCTTATCCGATATCCATTGTATCGGGGTCCGGTTCATAGAGGTTCCGCCGTAGATCACGTTGTCTTTTGCCACACTGGTCAAGTGACAATGCTTTAGCACAGGTTGCTCTCTCCATGCAAGGGAGCGAACAAATGAAATAAGCCACTTTGATTGGCGGTGAATAAAGTCAGCAGTGTGTCCGCCCCCCGGCGTACACAACCCGTTTTGTAAAATACGCCAACTTCGGTCAACTTTAGATGTAATTTTAAGGTCATGTTACTTACTCATAAAATATTACACGGGTTAGAACCCTCTTACCTCGCTGACTTAGTTGTACCGTACAGTATGTTCCGTTTCGAAACCTATGCTCGCAAAATGCTGGTCTTTTGGTGACTCCTAGAGCCAGAAGTCCGCAGGCTCTCGAGCATTTTCTATTTGGGCTCCAGTATTCTGGAATGTCCTGTTAGAGCTGCCACCTCAGTAGAAATGTTTAAATCCCAATTTAAGATTTATTTCTAATCTTTGGCATTTAGTAAAAGAACATGTACACTAGGCCTGTTTTACTGAACCAGAACCTGGAACAATGCTATTTGGTTATTAAACTACAGCTAACCAAACAATAGGCTTAATTCACCATATGGTTGACTTTGCATGTGTGTGCATACAACCTTAGCCCTCACTGAGTATGCATCTTTTAACAAAGTATCTACTTTTACTATGCTAGCATGAATCCTGCCATATGGTTGTGTGTAAATGTAAGCCCGTGCTTTGCTGCCTGTGTGTGTGCAAACACACAAATATGAATTATACACCATTTTTTGCACTGACACGTGCGCCCATTTTAGCATCTGTATATGCAAATATCTAGTTTGAGCAATCTCTCTTGCACACGCGCCGTGTACTAGACGATCGTAAGAGTGTGTGCGCGCGTGTGCACAGTTGCTGGAGGCAAGTTGAAGATTGTCTCCCCCCTGAGGGCCTCCTTCTCCCTGCAGCATGTGGAATTCATGGCCCATTGCCAGGATACAAGCCCCACGTCTGTACTGACAAGAAGACATGAAGAGCAAAGATTAATTATTTACAAGCAGACCCCTGTACACCGCGTCTGGCTTGGCTCTTCTCCTGCATTAAATGTCACTATCTATAAAGCCATCCATTTTATCGCTTATTCCGTTTAAGCACTGTGGAAGGTCTTGATTGCTTAGCACGGCAATTTCCAGAACGATATTTCTAATCTTTGTAATACAGCCCGTTTGGAGTTTAAAACTTAGCTGGAAAATGTTACTGGAAAAGAAATATTTTGTCATGTTTTAAAAGCAAATATGCACTGATGGTTTCAGCTTTCAGCATTTTAGCAAACTGAGATCACCAGTGCCCTGTGAGTTGTCTTCTTCCTGACTTCATCTAATATTTATTGGGTCTATTCATTGCTGACTGACTGGCAGATATGCTCTTCTAGGGCAGCAAATGTTCACACAACATATGAGAATGATTCATTTGGCATCTCATTCGTGGTCTCTTCAGCCTCTGTCTCTTAAAATCAAACATTGAGTGACATATATTAACAGCTTTGCTGCCTCCGCATCGGTGCAGCATGAAACTATACAGTGCGCTACTTAGTATCAAAGGCAACAGCATCGTTGTTCGTTGTGGTGCACTTCTATACATACATGATTTTGGCGTGGAAGTGAAGGCATCCATGCAGCTTCAACGTAGGTTGGTCCTTTGTTCTCATATCCTTCTCTCTCTTGTGCGGCTGACTTGTCTGTCTGTGTAGCAGGCCAGAATGCATTTGCATTCTTCCAACACATCCATATTCATGATGGAAGAGGGTCACCCCACATGATGTATGTGTTTGTGTGCATGCGTGTGTGTGTGGTTGGGAGGGGGGGGGGGGGGGGGGGGTCCTCCACACAGAGTCCCAGGTGGAGTGGGAGCATGGATCCTGCTGTGCAGAGCATTATGTTCTTTCTATTGTTTCTTTCCTCCTCCTCCCTTTTACACAGCAACACTCCTGTGGAGACCGCCCAAAATGGCTTTTCATCAGGCATCTGATCCCGCACTTTTTCTGCTCATATCTGACATGCTGCTTCCATAGACCACAGACTGGGAACAAAATAACATGATTTGTTTTGCTTTGTGAATAAATCAAAAAGCACAGTACAATAGACGGACAATGGAATTACATTTATTTTGTTGAATTGGGATTTTTATCGTGACCTCAACTAATAGGGAAGGGGTGGGCAAACTTTTTGGCTCAGGGGCCACATTGACTTTTAAATTTTGACAGGCGGGCCAACCCAGGACCAGATGCTTACATATAAAAAATAGACAAACAAAAAAAAAGGCTTTTTTTTTTATCACCTATTTTTGCGAGTACATCAAAGTCTGGTGTTAGTTTTGTTGTGGCAATTCTCAGAACACATCTGAGGTGTTCATCACTCAGGTGGGATCTGTAGGATGTTTTGTTGGTGTTCATCACACTAAAAGTCTGTTCACACACATACAGTAGGTACGGAAAGTATTCAGACCCCCTTACATTTTCCACTCTTTGTTATATTGCAGCCATTTGCTAAAATCATTTAAGTTCATTTCCCTTTATTAATGTACACACAGCACCCCATATGGACAGAAAAAAATGGAATTGTTGAAAATCTGGGTGATTTATTCAAAAAGAAAAACTGAAATAGTACAGCCACACAGCCATAAGTATTCAGACCCTTTGCTATGACAAATTGCTATAAAGGAACTGCCTGAAGAGCTCAGAGACAGAATTGTGGCAAGGCACAGATCTGGTCAAGGTTACAGAAAATTTTCTGCTGCACTTAAGGTTCCTAAGAGCACAGTGGCCTCCATAATCCTTAAAGGGAAGATGATGGGATGACCAGAACCCTTCCTAGAGCTGGCCGTCCGGCCAAACTGAGCAATCTGGGGTGTAGAGCCTTGGTGAGAGAGGTAAAGAAGAACCCAAACATCATTGTGGCTGAGCTCCAGAGATGCAGTCGGGAGATGGGCAAAAGTCGGGGCTTTATGGCAGAGTAGCTCGACGGAAGCCTGTCCTCAGTGCAAGACACATGAAAGCCCCTATGGAGTTTGCTCAAAAAACACCTGAAGGACTCCAAGATGGTGAGAAATAAGATTATTTGGTCTGATGAGACCAAGAGAGAACTTTATGGCCTTAATTCAAAGCGGTATGTGTGACGAAAACCAGGCACTGCTCATCATCTGTCCAATACAGTCCCAATAGTGAAGTATGGCGGTGGCAGCATCATGCTGTGGGGGTATTTTTTAGCTGAAGGGACAGGAGGACTGGTTGCAATCGAAGGAAAGATGAATGCGGCCAAGTACATGGATATCCTGGACGAAAACCTTCTCGAAAGTGCTCACAACCTCAGACTGGGCCGAAGGTTCACCTTCCAACAAGACAATGTCCCAAAGCGCACAGCTAAAATAACGAAGGAGTGGCTTCTCCGTGACTGTTCTTGAATGGCCCAGCCAGAGCCCTGACTTAAACCCAATTGAGCATCTATGGAGAGACCTGAAAATGGCTCTCCACCAACGTTCACCATCCAACCTGACAGAACTGGAGAGGATCCCCAAATTCAGGTGTGAAGAACCTGTTGCATCATTCCCCATCATTATTATCATCATATTAGCTCAAAAGGGTGCTTCGATTAAATACTGAGCAAAGGGTCTGAATACTTATGGCTGTGTGATATTTCAGTTTTTCTTTTTTAATATCTCTGCAAAAATGTCAACAATTCCGTTTTTTTCTGTCAATGTGGGGTGCTGCGTGTACATTAATTAGGGAAAAAAAATAACTGAAATGACTTTAGCAAATGGCTGCAATATAACAAAAAGTGAAAAATGTAAGGGGGTCTGAATAATTCCGATACCCTCTGTATGTAGAGCCAAACACCACCAGCATCCTCTTCCGGATTTTTGGAAATTGCATCCATCCATCCATCTTCTTCCATTTATCTGAGGTCGGGTCGCAGGGGCAGTAGCTTTAGCCACATGCTCCAGCTCTTCCTAGGGGATCCCGATGGGTTCCCAGGCAACGACGACTCTCCGCCGTATCCTGGGTCGTCCCCGGGGTCTCCCCCCTTGGGACGTGCTCGGAACACCTCACCAGGGAGGCGTCCTGGAGGCATCCTAAACAGATGCCCGAGTCACCTCATCTGGCTCCTCTCAATACTCTGAGCCCCTCCCGGATGACCGAGATTCTCACCCTATCTCTAAGGGAGAGCCCGGACACCCTGCGGAGGAAACTAATTTTGGCCGCTTGTATCCGGGATCTTGTTCTTTCGGGTACGACCCACAGCTCTTGACCATAGGTGAGGGTAGGAACGTAGATCGACCGGTAAATCGAGAGAGTCGCCTTTCGGCTTAGCCCCTTCTTCACCACAACGGACCGATACAAAGCCTGCAACACCGCAGACGCTCCACCGATCCGCCTGTTGATCTCTCGTTCCATTCTTCCCTCACTCGTGAACAAGACCCCAAGATATTTGAACTCCTCCACTTGGGGATGCCATCTCCACATCCCCGACCTGGAGATGGCATGTCACCATTTTCTGACTGAGGTCCGTGGTCTCAGATTTAGAGGTGTTGATTCCCATCCCCGCCGCTTCACACTCGGCTGCGAACCGCTCCAGTGAGTTGAAACTCCTTCTGACAGGGGATTCTGCCATACATTCACAGCAGACCCTCACAATACGTTTGGGCCTGCCAGGTCAGACCGGCATCTTCCCCCCACCATCGGAGTCAACTCACCACCAGGTGGTGATCAGTTGACAGCTCCTCCCCTCTCTTCACCCGAGTGTCCAAGACATGCGGTCGCAAGTCCGATGACACGACCACAAAGGCGAACGGCAACCAAGGGTGTCCTGGTGCCAAGTGCATGTGTGGACACCTTTATGCTTGAACATGGTGTTCGTTATGGACAATCCATGGTGAGCACAGAAGTCCAATAACAGAACACCACTCGTGTTCTGATCGGGGGGGCCGTACCTCCCAATTGTGCCGTTCCAGATCTCACTGTCATTGCCCACGTGAGCATTGAAGCATTAAAGTTCTTCCAGCAGAACGATGGAGTCCCCAGCGGGAGCACTCTCCAGTATCCCTTCCAAGAACTCCAAAAATGGTGGGTACTCTGAACTGCTGTTTGGTGCATAGGCACAAACAACAGTCAGGACCCGTCCCTTCCATGGCTGCAGGCCCGGCCACCAGGCGCTCGCCTTCGAGCCCCACCTCCAGCCCCACCTCCAGGCCTGGCTCCTGACCCGCGTCAGGGCAAGGGAAACCTAGATCCATTTGATTCTTTCTTCATAGGGTTTTTTGGAGCCGTGCTTTGTCTGGTCCCTCACCTAGGAACTGTTTGCCATAGGTGACCCTAGCAGGGGCGTGAAGCCCCAGACAAGTTAGTTCCTACGATCATTGGGACACACAAACCCCTCCACCACGGTAAGGTGACGGTTCAAGGAGAGGTTTTTGGAAATTTGTCTGTGCTTAATGAAGCATACAACTCATCCAGTTTGAGAGTTGAACATCTCTTTTAAGACAGTATCACTTTGGCGATCAATCAGTTCTATCTTCAGCTCCCATGGTGCCGTTTCAGGTTCTTGTGAGACTGAATCTTGGATGGCAGTTTGTCAGATAAAGGTGTTTTGCTGTACCTGCAAGCTTGATTTTAACCGCTGAGCCGTAGCCATCAGTTCCTGCGTTGATTGGCTATTAGCATAATCAGCATGCTTGGTAGAAAACTGACGGCTGATGTTATATTCCTCTAAAACCGCAATGGTTTCATAACAAAGTGGACATTCAGTGAAAAAGTATTTAGTAGTCCATTCTATATTAAACACTCGGCACTCACTGTCGACTTTTCTTTTCTTTGGCCCACTCATGGTTAAGAACGCTTCAGAGCAGTAGCAGCGTAAAAACAGAACAGCCAAAGTCAAGTCCATGTATCACTGTACCTACTGCTCTACGTGGTGGAACCTCTGGGCATTACAGGACAACCTGGTGGTCCCACTGGGCATTACAGCGCAACCTGGTGGAACCACTCGGCATTACAGGACAAGGTCAAATGAATGTAGTCATGATTTGGATATGATTTGGGTGATTCTGTACCAGTCTTTGGCGGGCCGGATTGAAATAATCATCGGGCCGGATGTGGCCCGCGGGCCATAGTTTGCCCACCCCTGAACAAGGGTAAGAATTTATTATTTTTCTGTCATGGAAGGAATGCAGGTCCTATATATCTGAATGATTTACAGATTTGATTACAAAAATACGTACTTTGATTAAATATGGTACATTTAAATTACTATGAAAGCTAACTGAAAGAGGTCACATAAGAAAGGCATGTTTCACCAGAGCTTTGTGCAAGGACTTTTATTATAATCCGAAACATAATTGCACTGTGGCTGCTGAAGGGCAGGGAATGAAGGGGAAAGGATCAGGCCCAGAGATATCATATATGTGCAGAGCATTAATGCAGAGTCCAATTCTCTCTTTTATATATCCCTTACAGTCCCTGTGACATCCTTACATGATGGCGCTATTGTTGCCCTCTAACCCCCTTGATGTTGTATGTCAGGAAACACAATCACTGCAGCAACCTCCGTCCTCCTAAAATGTAAATGAGCATTAACACCGGGCTGGCATTGTATGGCAGAACAGAGGTCCCTCCCTCCCATGATAAATGCACACACAACATTAAAAAACACGTGTAAATCGCGGACATATTTGTGAATTTGGAAAACAGGTGCAAATAATTTGTGGATTTGAAAAACACGTGTAAATCGTGGCTATATTTATGGATTTCAAAAATACGTCCAAATCATTTTCAGACATATCACTCCCCATAGCTCGACGTGTGCTGATCGATAAAGGTAAACAAAGTGAATTAAAAAAAAAAAAAAGAAGTACAGCACAACACTGATTCCTGAGAACTAAAGCAGACTGTAATGTACAGGAAGCGCAGACAGCAAATGGCCGGCCCGTTGTGTAACTATTTGTGTGATCGCTCACAAAACTAGCTGCTAATGCTAACGAAAAAACAAAGTCAAAAAGCCTTGATGCAATAAACAAATGTATGTGATTCTTTCATGCATTTAAAATTTTAAACGGGTAGGTGCCGACCCTAACACAAGAGGAAGGGGCTAAACAACAGCGCATGTGACCAGCTACCACAGTCGTCATAATTAAATGCAATGGTATCAATATCCACAAAACACTTGAGCTTTTAACTTATGAGATGAGATTAAACACCATTAGCATCTCTCAAACTGAAAAAAACACCACGGTGGGTGCAGTTTACTTAGATTTACTTTTAATGGGAACAGTGTTGTTTTGTTGATCACCTATTTTTGCCGATGCATCAAAGTCTGGTGTTAGTTTTGTTGTGGCAATTCTCAGAACACATCTGAGGTGTTCATCACTCAGGTGGGATCTGTAGGATGCTTTGTTGGTGTTCATCACACTAAAAGTCTGTTCACACACATACAGTGGCTACGGAAAGTATTCAGACCGCCTTAAATCTTTCACTCTTTGCTATATTGCAGCCATTTGAATACATTTTTTCCCTCATTAATGTACACACAGCAGCCCATATGGACAGAAAAAAACGGAATTGTTGAAAATCTGGGTGATTTATGAAAAAAGAAAAACTGAAATTGTACAGCCACGCAGCCATAAGTATTCAGACCCTTTGCTATGTCACTCATATATTTAACTCGGGTGCTGTCCATTTCTTCTGATCATCCTTGAGATGGTTCTACACCGTCATTGGAGTCCAACTGTGTTTGATTTTACTGATTGGACTTGATTAGGAAAGCCACACACCTGTCGAAGACCTTACAGCTCACAGTGCATGTCAGAGCAAATGAGAATCATGAGGTCAAAGGAACTGCCTGAAGAGCTCAGAGACAGAATTGTGGCAAGGCACAGATCTGGTCAAGATTACAGAAAGATTTCTGCTGCACTTAAGGTTCCTAAGAGCACAGTGGCCTCCATAATCCTTTAATGGAAGACGTTTAGGATGACCAGAACCCTTCCGAGAGCTGGCCGTCCGGTCAAACTGAGCAATCGGGGGAGAAGAGCCTTGGTGAGAGAGATAAAGAAGAACCCAAAGATAAATGTGGCTGAGCTCCAGAGATGTAGTCGGGAGATGGGAGAAAGTTCTAGAAAGTCAACCATCACTGCAGCCCTCCACCAGTCGGGACTTTATGGCAGAGTGGCCCAACGGAAGCCTCTGCTCAGTGCAAGACACATGAAAGCCTGGATGGAGTTTGCTTAAAAACACCTGAAGGATCCCAAAATAGATTCTCTGGTCTAATGAGACCAAGATAGAACCGTTTGGCCTTAATTCTAAGCGGTCTAAAAAAATAAACCAGGCACTGCTCATCACCTGTCCAATACAGTCTCAACAGTGAAGCATGGTGGTGGCAGCATCATGCTGTGGGGGTGTTTTTCAGCTGCAGGGACAGGACGGCTAGTTGCAATCGAAGGAAAGATGAATGCGGCCAAGTACAGGGATATCCTGGACGAAAACCTTCTCTAGATTGCTCACAACCTCAGACTGGGCTGAAGGTTCACCTTCCAACAAGACAATGACCCGAAGTACACAGCTAAAATAACAAAGGAGTGGCTTCAGAACCAACTCTGTGACTGTTCTTGAATGGCCCAGCCAGAGCCCTGACTTAAACCCAATTGAGCATCTCTGGAGAGACCTGAAAATGGCTGCCCACCAACATTCACCATCCAACCTGACAGAACTGAAGAGGATTTGCAAGGAGGAATGGCAGAGGATCCCCAAATGCAGGTGTGAAAAACTTTTTGCGTCATTCCCAAAAAGACTCATGGCTGTATTAGCTCAAAAGGGTGCGTCTACTAAATACAAAGCAAAGGGTCTGAATACTTATGGCTGTGTGATATTTCATTTTTTCTTTTTTTAATAAATCTGCAATAAATTCAACAATTCCGTTTTTTCCGTCAATATGGGGTGCTGTGTGTACATTGAGGGGAAAAAAATAACTTAAATTATTTTAGCAAATGGCTGCAATATAACAAAGGTATAAAATTTAAGGGGGTCTGAATACTTTCCCTTCCCACTGTGTATATATATATATATATATATATCCATCCATCCATTTTCTGAGAGTGAGTGTTTAGAGTGTTCAATTAACGTGCATGTTTTTGGGATGTGGGAGGAAACCGGAGTGCCCGGAGAAAACCCACCAAGGCACGGGGAGAACATGCAAACTCCACACAGTCGGGGGCCGGGGATTGAACCCGGGTCCTCAGAACTGTGAGGCTGACGCTCTAACCAGTCGGCCTCCGTGTGTGTGTGTGTGTGTGTGTGTGTGTGTGTGTGTGTGTGTGTGTATATATATATATATATATATATATATATATATATATAAATATATATATATATATATATATATATATATAGAGAGAGAGAGAGAGAGAGAGAGAGAGAGAGAGAGAGAGAGAGAGAGAGAGAGAGAGAGAGAGAAGAAAAATGCTGATTAAGCCTGTCAGCTCCTCTAACATCTTGTTGTCTTCTTCAGCAGTTTATTTTTTTATATTTAGTGAATGCCCGATTCATTTCCCGCGCTGGCCCAGTTGGTGGCGCAGCGATAATGACGTTGAAGTAAATGACGCCACGGATATGAGGCATTTTGCTGAGTAATGGGTGGAGTGTAGTTGTAAAACGCTCACTAAAAATATTGTGATGCGTTTCTGGAGCATAAAGTAGTAATAAAGTAATAATTACTCCTGTAAACGAAAACAATAATACAAAATTGTCGCAAACGAACAACATCTACCTCTTTTCGAGGAGCTGTTGGTTGCCAGCAGCTGTGTGGGTGGTCATGTGGTCACGACCCAGCACTCCTCTAGTCCTCAGTGATCTGTTTTTATTGCTTTCGTTGATCTCATTTCTTTGAACGTGTGTGCTTAAGTTGACTTGCGAGTGACTCAGCAATGTGGTTTGCGAGAACTTTTATCCACTTGATTATAACTTTGAGCGTCGTAACATTGCTGCTGCTTCACCTACCTTCATGATGTGGCGAGGTTCCCCCAGCCGGCTGCCGCGACTTCCTGAATCTCCCTACGGACATCGATCGCCGGTGACATGCAGCTGAGGACCGGAGAGGTGACACGAAAAGCTATGGTTAGCACATGTGACTCACTGGGATCTAAACGCTTGCTGGGACCACGTCTTAAGTCCAGCGCAGTAGGTATTTGATTATTCTTATTTTCATCACTTTTATGTATTTTGAAACATCATCCGCTCGTGGAGGTCTGCTTGCAGGTCCGTATAAACGTACTTTGCGCTTCGACCTCCCGGACTCAAGCAAATCAGCTTGTCAAAAGCCATGTCAAAAGCCATGTCAAACACTGTCAGCGTGCTGCATTTAAAGGGAACGAGAGGAGCTGCTTCAATTGGACAGGATTGAAGTCGGCTGAGATCACCCCTACATCCTGGTCCACAAAACTCCCAACACCGGAGCTAACCCGCCTCTGCTCAGTTACGCCACACGTCGCGCCGGATTGATGGTACTCACAAAATTAGTGGGCACAATCTTGTCGATTGATGTTGATGTTAAAGAAACACATCACCCATATTTACTGTGCATTACCTTTTCAACCTGTGTAATTTTGCCTGAATAAATATTGTCTTACAACAAAGCTACACCAGAGCTGGTACACTTATATTTGTTATAATTTAACATTAAAAATGTAACACCTGAGAATTTTTTGCACGTTGTTAGATTAAATGAAATAAACAGGGTAACAGGAAATGATATACGAACTCTCACATATTTTTCCAATAGCCCGAACTCCATCCATCCATCCATTTTCCGTACCGTTTATCCTCACCGTGCCGCCCCAAACTGCACACATTAATACAAAATTTGATTGTTCAGTTTTCACATGAAATGTTCAGTCAGTCTTCCAATAGTTTGTTTGATGGGGGGAGGAAAATCCGATCTATGAGGGATGATTATTGCGATGGGATTCTGAATTGCTTTTTAAAAAAAACAATAAACTCCTGAGAGCATAGAGGCTTTTCAACAAATGGTTAGTTAATGTACTGTTGAGAAACAATGTTGGGTGTGATAATTGGCATTCATTCTTAGCGGCCCTGGCAGACTGTTAGACGAGGGACTTGCTGAACAATCACTGACAGAAGGCTGAGTTGGCGTTTCTTTGGGCTTTTCTCCTTGTTGAGTTCTTACTTGCTACCATTTCTCAACGCTTATCTCCTCTTCTGCGCTGTGCACACAGATTTATAAAACTGTCCGAAAGAATACTTTCAATGCAGTCGTCCCCGTAAGGGTACAATGGGTTCATGCCCATTCCTTATAGACACTGAACAGTTGTTTAATGCATTTCTTAGCAGGTTAAGGCGACCCTCTCATTGTCAGGCAGTGGCAGGACTGCAGGTGTCAGCATTCTTGTCTGTCACTGTTTAATGAAAGGCAGTTTGATGCAATCTTCTCCCACTACACAGAAGCGAGGCGAGAGCAGCGTGTCAGCATACAATGTTACTGCTGATCGATGGAACAAATCTGTGGATCTATCAATCAATAAGGACTGTTTTCCTTCTATTATTGAATTGTTCACCTGTATATTACATTGTAATTCACGCAATCATTTTAAAACGTGTTCTTGCTGCGTCTGTACTAATCATGCTTTAATATAGACCGTGACGACGGTAACGTAGGCTTAATTCAAAATGAGACTATCCCAAATAGTAATAATTTGTGTGTGTGTGTCAGAGGATGGGGAGCTGGGTTATTAAACACTCCTATATTCTTCATTCTTAAGTGAAGTCATGCCATGTGATCTGCAACAGCCGAGCAGAAGACTTCAGAATACGTTTTCAAATAAATGTATTTATGTACTCTGTTGTAAGAAATTGTAAATATGAAGACTCATTAATGTAGAGGAAAGCAACTCATATTTTACTAAGATAAACAACTCAATTGTTTTCTTGCAGAAACTTCTCATCAAAGATTTAATCAGTCAGAGTGACACAAATAAATCCTGATGGAGAAAGAAGGAAAAAAAAATCCCATTTCTGATTGACAGCTTTAATTAACAAAAGCAGCACAGGCCCTTTGCATTTCATGTTACAGACTCTGGGGGCCGAGCTGTGATAAACAGCGAAATGCCAGTAAACAGTACCTGACTATGCAAACAAATGCTCTATTCTCCAAATGGTTGCCTTCATGAATGTTTATATCTGATTTTTAATTTCGATTTTCTGCAGACTGATTTAAAACCGGCTGTAAAGTGCTTAAAATATTCACGAGGAAATCAGTGTGGATGGGTGACATTTTAGAGATCGCATTGGAAGGAGCTAACCACTCAATATAGAAAGGCTAAATTGGCACTGAGTAGAGCATAGACTCCCATCAGGGTCAGACTAACCGAGACGTCAGTCTCGAGTCATTTGATTGAAAAGTCACCTTGTGTCGTACCCAACAACACTTCCGTCTCCGAGGTAGCTCTTTCAATAAACGTGTGGGATATGGGACGAGGTTGAAATGCCGCAGATTATAATAAATTGTTGGAGAGATGCTAGTCTGCAATCAAAACACCATTCTTCACTCAAGTCATCACGTTCGCATCCCTCCTAACCTGTATCATTGCAGTTGTGTGGTTTGGTTCTCAGTGTGGTGTCATGCGTGCAACCAAATCTATACACAGTGAAAATGTCGTTTTCCTTCAGTAATTCAAATTAACCTGCTTTTGATAGTCGGTTCAACTGCGATTCCCTTTTGTACCCCTTCGTATATCACATTTTTAACCCCAGTATTTCAAATGACCTCAAGCATGTCAATTGAGTAAAACCTAACATCAGTGTTTAAGAACACATCACGATTATTAATACACTGTAGCTTGTCATATTATTCTGCAGTTCACTGCTTCTTTGCATCCGCTTTTCATCATTTCACGGCAAAACTTGTATCGAATCAAATCACATTTGCAGATATGTTGAGTTAAAGAGTAACAATAGACAAAGCACACAGTAGTAGATTTGTAGATTAGGAATTTAACCAAACTCTATTGTTAATTACAATGTTCGGTTCTGGTAAAACAGCTCGCCAACCTCTTCCTCACTGCTACAACTGAACGCAGAGCAGCTCACAAATTGTAGCATAGTTCAATTATGCTCTTTCTAATTGAATTCACACAGGAATTCACACGTGGTGAATTGTTCCCTGCACCCTAGTCGTTATATGAAAGTGTTGGGAGGTGGCTGATTGGGGTGAGAGCGGAAACAGGCGATCTGCATTATAGCATTGAACAGTACTAGTCCAAATTGTGCTTTCCACCCTTTTCATACAATTTGATTCTTATTAATACACGTATGTTTTTTTAAAAATTATTTCTACATGGGCAACATGGTTTTTTTTTCACCTCCTTTATGAAACTGCTCTGAGCCACCACAGCGATGATAAGACAATACCTAATTCATTTCATCTTTTTAATTGGATTCTCCTTGTCCACTCTCTTTTAAAAATAAATAAATAAATAAATGCGCACGTGAGCATGATTAATATTCAGATGAAACAACCCTGTTCTCTCTGAAAGAATATGCTTTTTTTTTTTTTTTTACAGTACCTTATTGCGGTGCTGAGACTTGTCGTGTTGAAATAAACAACGTGCAACGTAAAAGTAAATCGACACTCTGGACTTATCGTCACTCAATCGCACAGCCGCTTTAGACAACCATCCACATTCATATACTGGCAATCTAGAGTCTGCATTGAACCTAGCATACATTACATACTGTAGACGGTGGAAAGAAGCTGGAGTACAGCTGAGAGAATCTGCAAGCCAAAACATCCAACCTGAACACGACGGGGCTGTTGTGCGGTGAACAATACAGTACAAATGATCGTCTACTGATGTTAGGGGCTATACATCTGGAATCCTTTTGAATTAAACAGCTCCAAAGTGCACGAATCACATCTTTCCCTCATGAGCCAGAGCCATGTTAACATTCTCGTGTCACAACAGCTTTGAAAAAGTCATGAGTGTAGTCACCGTGAAAGCCTTCATTGACTGTGACATCTCTGTGATTTAAATGGAAGACCTGTGTACCTCTGATGTTTACCAACATCAAATATAAAACAAAACAAAACCCCAATCCAAGCGAGACCATTTCCCCACTAAATATTTTAAAAAAGATTCCCTCTTTTTCCTCTTGCCGGCAATCAGGAAACAATCTTTCCTTGTCTGTCCCCGGCATCTTCAGGGACTCAGGGAACACAGTGTGAGAGAAGATGACTGCTCCAGATCCGATGGCAGAGGGACGGGGTTGGTGGAGGGAGTATAATTGGACACGTGGCTGCCTTCTATTGCTGAGGTGGAAGTGGAATATGAGTGGCTCCCAGTGGCACAGTGCATCGCATAACCAGTGACCTAGAAAGAGAACACTGATCACTCCGTGGAGTTGACGGCAAAGGAGCCTTGCGCCTAATGAACATGCACGGCTGACGGCTTCTGCTGATCCAGAGACGGCAGAGGCTTTGTGGGTACGCGGGATATGCGGCAGGTAATGTGACCCCCGGCTCGCTGAGCTTCTGTGGGTTGATAGACAAACATTCCTCCCAATTTGTTTATTCTAACTAAAGAACAAAGCATTGGACGCTGTAGCCCTTTTCCAGTCAAGGCGCCATATTTGGTAAATTAACTACGTACAACTCCCAGCCACTCAAAAAAAAAGAAGATATTGAAGATGAAAAAGAAGTGCAGACTATTGCCAACACGGTATGTTTGGATTCATATTTGTATATGCACTACTGTGTGTTATTTGTTTATGTACGCGGTACAGGTTCATCGAAATGTTCAACTTTAACGGAGTGAGCCCGAGAACTGTTAGAGAGGTGAATTGTTTCTTCAACCTTTGTGGAGGTAAAAGAGTCTTGATCAGTATTCCAAATGTTTGAAAGAAAGAAAGAAAGGAAGGAAGGACGGAAGGAAGGAAGGAAGAACAGAGCAGGTTTGGAAGGGCGGTGAATCAGAAAGAAAGAAAGAGGCTCCCCATTTGGAATTGGGGGGCTGACAGCCTCTTGTTCCCCCCCCCCCCCAACAATTAATGCTAGAGCCAATTCAGAGGAGCACCGCTGATGGCTGAGAGAGCGCAGCAGCCTGTCACAAAGCAAGATACTGTATCGTCACAGTTTAACAGCATTTGGTCCTTTTTTTATATTTAAGTGAAATATGGTCCTGATAAGGTTCAAGTAAAAAATATTCCTGAATCCTGTCATCTTTTTCTTGTCAGAGAGATAAAGAAACCATTCCTATTCGTCCATTAGTCTCCGTTAGTTGATGTGCATCACAGCCTTCACATCAATCACCAGCCTGTCACTGTTTTCTCTCCTCCTCCTGTTCTCAATTTATTCACATTCCTGTCTTTCCCCCTTCCTTTACCGTGAATCACGCCTAATTAGGCGCACTCAAGATCTGATTTTCATAAAAGGCTCGGGGGGAGGGTACATTTCGTTATGACAATTATTTTTCATATGTGGAACAGGGACAATGGATAAATGGTTACTAGTATTCGGAGCATTGAAAAGGAAGTCCCAAAGGACGCCCCTTTGATTCCAAAATTTCAACCATGGAGCACGTTTGAAAAGGACGCCCAATGCCTTTGACCCATCACTGGCATGGAAACAATAATGAAAACCACAAAACAGTTTTTCTCAAGAAATATCGTTTAAGGGAAGAATATTCGATGAAATTAAAGCTGACTATTTTATTTAATGCGCAACTGACTGTGCATCTATTCTATATTCTTGCACCGCTAACATTTTTTTGTTCCAATTATATATATATATATGTAATAGCCTGGGGGTGAATTCAGGATAATGAGAAAACATTGGTTTTAGGTTTGGAAGACCCAGCAACATCCCCTGTTATATTAACAATCCACATGCACACACTTCCACGTGCACTGACAATATCTATTGCCATATTGAGTGGGCTCTATTGTTTACGGCCCCCTGGACAGGATATCCAGATGGCAGGGTGCCTATTACTGCGGCCCTGACTGTGAGGGCCCCACTGTGTGTGTGTGCGTGTGTGTGTGTGTGTGTGTGTGTGTGCCTGTGTGTTTGTCTCGCAACGTGCGAACATGCAAATATGGTTCGGCGCTCACCTCCGCAATTGTTTGCGTTTCTCGTACGTCCGCGGGGCAGGCTGTGAGTCTGCGCGCGTGTGTGTGTGGCTCTGCGTGTGTGAAGTAAGGGCGAGCCCGAGACACCAGTGTGACATTCCTTCAAAGGCCTCATCAGAGCGTCGCCCTACAAAGGAGAGTGCAGCTCAAGGCTCGGGGGGATTAGATGGGCCTCGGTCATTAGGGCTCACCCAAACAACCCTGAGGAGAAGCTGCTGGATCTATAGCTTGAACACCCTCACAGACGTATGGTGGGCCCAGCTCATGAATATCATTACAGAGTAATGGGGAGTAAGTACTGAGGAATAAAGCATCGTTATCACACAATTATGCTTGGCCATGCTTTCAGGGTGGAATCCAAGGCATGGAATACGTTTTTAACTCCTTATTTAATTCACTCAAATGCTCACTGAGGCCATATAGAGTATTTTGCACTGTTAGACATTTCTTCGGGGTTTAACAGTAACTTACTGGCAACACTGTTGGGTTCTGGAGTAATGCGTCACTTCATACAATGTGTCATTCGAAATCTAGCGCCATTTAGCTTCTTCTGCTTGAACCACAAGACCCGCATCCTCGTTTGGCACCCGAATCAGACGATGTTCGTCTCAAACCTTCCCCAAGGTGATTGATTGAGTGACGGCTCCAGGATCTTTTCTCTCCCGGGGGGCCGATACGTGGGGGGGTGCTGAAAAAAAATTATTTTGTGACGTGTCATTTTTTGTTTCAATAAAAGTAACTATGATATACACCACAAGCATGTCCGATATAAAAGTCGTTTTAACTGATTTTGGCCAACGAATTTTGGCAAAGTCCATGACGACTGACGCCAATGCTATGGCAAAAATGTTCCACGTGCAAAGGTGACAGCACCAGACAGCGCCCATGCGCATGCCATTAAACAAACAATAAATCCAAACTGGGACAACAAGTGCATTTATTCTATATGCATAAACAATGAAGACTGACAACCATGCCTTGGAAATATTTTTGGGGGATCCCAACATTATGTATACAACTCATAATCGTGAAATTAATATAGGCTACAAAGTGCAAAGAGCTTGTGGTTATTTGTATCACAACTTCAGAAATGAAATTAATAATTACATGAATAACATATAGACTGTAGTGCACGCACGCTAATGATTTGGATTACAACATCATTAGGTGAGAAAATGGCAATAATATACTATACAAATCCACAAGGGGAAGTGCAAACACCACGTGCCAAATGGGCACACACTTAAAGAGCAAAAAGGAAGTGGCTCATTACAATCTTTGTGATTATATTGCTACTGCAAACAAAAATACATGCCGTGTCCTGCTGTGCATTCATTACAGGACCTGGCTCATTTTGTGAACCTCCCTCATCTTAAATGAAACACTGTCCCTGGCAAACAACGAACACACAAGCAGGGATTGGATTCAAACAAAATGGCAATTTTGGAACATTGTAATTGTTTTTAACTTAAATGAATGGAAAATATTATATTTCAAAAAAATAATAAATGATGCTGGAGGGGCTTAACCTGGGCTACACCGATTTCTGACGGGGCTGTAGCACGCCGTAGCCCCAGTCTAGCGCCGTCCCTGAATGACGAGCACTCTGCACGTGACAATGAGAGAGGCACAAAGGCATGCTATGAACACCACATGCATATATTACAAGCATATACGACAATGCTTTTCTGCGATGGTGCCGTATTGTTAGACCCCTATCCCACTGGTCTGGAGACTAGTTGGCGACCTGAGGGCAACCTCAGCCTCCGCTGGTCGCGGAGACGTCTCCGTGACGACTCCTGGAGACTAGCCGGGAAGCCAGGGACTTGCAATGAAATCGCAGCGACCTATTGGAGACTCCTCCATACGCTCACTATCGAGAAAAAGCTTAATGTAGCTTAATGACACAAAGCTGCAACCAGTCGTCACAAAGATTTACGTGGACAACTCTACTAATGGCCACTTGAACCTCTGAAAATATCAGGACAAACGCCCCGATATTTGGGATTTTATGGACGTTAAGCATTTTCCTCGATATGCTCACTGATAAAAAAAATATATATATTTATTTATTATTATTGCTCAGCCCATACGTTAAAAGTGTAAATGTTTCTGTCTGTATTGCGAGCTGTTATTAAGCCTGTGTGTCTCCATTAATGACACATGGAAACCTGTATTGCTGTCTATGGACAATCAATCAATCGTAACGTTCCATCTACGTTTAAAAAATAATAATAAAAACACACAACGCGCACAATATATCAGTCTCGGGAGTGAGATAGGCCCTTTAGTGTTCAGTACTTCTACGTATTGGATTTTTAAGAGCTTTCTCTTTCTTGGACAATCCTATTTTCTTGTATGTGTTTCTTGTCATTTACAAATCCTTAAACAGTGTGGAAACATGAATGTTACAATGCACACTGGAAATGATGGGTACATTTCATTTTTCTTTTATCCGAGGAGCTTAAAGGCGTTTTAAATATAATATCAATATCATCTTTGTTCAGTGTTCATACTAGACATACATTAACATTCCTAACATGTTGTAAACCTTTATACACACATACACACAGCGGTGCTGAATTGGCCACCCAACATCTGTAAAAATGAATACAAATTCAAACTTAATCAAAGAATATGACAATACCAGAAATGATAACGCACACAAACTCACCTTTTTTTTTTGTGCACGCTGGGAAATCAAAATGTTCATTTCCACCGTGCACATATTCAGGTGATGTTTCATACCCCTGTTATGATTGGTTTCAGCTGTTATGTGGATACCCAAAGCAAACACAACAACGACATTTATTTTATTCACAAACCGGGGAGCACGCAAGCGTGAAATACAAAACAACAAGGACAAAACAAATATTATTTATATATGTATATAACTGTACACTAAAATGAACTCTAGGTAGACAGAGTCAACACAGGGAGGAAGGCCCCCCTTCAAACTAAATCAGCACTAATAACCTGTACTAGAAAGAACTAAAATGAGTGACCCAAAAAAAAAAAACAAAAAAAAAAATACACTGAACACACTTACCTACACAAGGAAGAGAGAAACAAAGTCAGAAAAACACAGCGGTACTTATTAAAAGGTGCAGACAGAAAGCAAGAGCACTGGCAGGAAACGGACAGATTAAATAACTCGTGGATTTTGGGGTGACAAGCAATGTGGAGGAAGAATCCTTCCTTCCACTGAGACCAAGTTTAAAAAAAACCCATGGCACTAATTGCCAACAGGTGCAAAAGGGAAGCTCCGCCCACCACCAATTGGAAAGGTGACTGTGAAGGCAGAAAAAAAGGGAACAGGGGGCAGAAAAACGGACATAAGCCCTAGCGAAACACTCTTATGCCTGCATCAGACTACAAGACACATCTGGTCTTTCACGATTGCACTATGCCGAACTATTGTACTCCGATATCATCTTCATCTTACGATCACTGGGCTTTATTTTGTCAAGTCAAACACTGTCGGGGAGGCGCCTTTCACTGCAACCAGATACACCCGTTACCATGGCGACAACAATTTGGGGGAAAAAAACAACAAAAAGAGGAACAAAATGGAAAGTGTCACCGGGCGCTCAGGAGATGACGTTTTGGGCTATCCATTCAAGGATTGCTTGAGGTAAGTTCACGTACTTTTAATACGATACAGTTCGCAAGCAGGAAACAAAACGGTATGTAGCTGATCGAGGTAGTGCTAGCACTAACATTTGTACGTAGAGATCCCGACATTTTGTCGAATCTTGCTCTGAAGCTTCGGTAAACTGGTTTGTGCGCGTGAACAAATGTTGACAATGGCGACCAAGTATGTTGACAGTGGCAAGGACGCGAGGCGATGCGCCAGTCACAATACGCAATCCAATTGGTCGACGTCAAGGTGCGATGTCGGAGAGTTGTCGTTGATAAGTCACACTACACGGAAGCTATCCCAAAAAAAATGAAACATTTTTTCATTTTAGCGTTGTGGGGCTATCGTAGGGCCAAATCGTTGGTCGTAGATTATGTCACACTGCAAGACTTTTTTTCATTGGCGACAAAATATGTCGGGCCCGATGCGGGAAATCGGCCACCATAGGTAATCGGACCAATATCGGGGCTAAAATCCCGTAGTCTGATCTAGGCATTAGACCTTTCTGTAAATTGTACAGTTATTTACCACATACCATCGAGTAAAATACTAAAAAGGGATTATACAGCTGACACTGCTGATTATAAAGCTGATACAGATGTAAAATTACTTTACAGTATTTGACTCGATGGTATGTGGTAAATAACTGTCAAATTTACAGAAATGTCTTTTACAGTGTGAGGTAATGTAATGTGTATCTCACATTGAGTTTCATAAAACACGACTCATCTTTTTCATTTTAGAGCAGGACTGGGCAAAGTACGCCCTGCGGGCCACATCTGGCAAGTCCAAATTCTGACCAGCCCTTGCAGTGTTCATGAAGTCAGAATAAAATGTAAAATATATTGGTTTTATTTTAAAAGCGGTGAGTTTGTTTTAATGAGTAAAGCTTTGATGATTGCAAGAGACTGGACAAGATTTACATTTATGTTTTTTTACTTTTTTTTACTGAGCTAACATTTTTTTTTTTACTGAGCTAAATATTTTGAGCTATTTCAGAAAACCAGTTGATCATTTGTTGATCTAATACTTCACATACTTCATTAGAAAAAGCCAAGATTTACCTGGGAAAAAGTCTGAGAGTCTGATGGATGTGGACAGACAAATTGACAACTTCTTTTTGTGCATTTTCCATGTAAAGACTTGCAACTGATCATGTAGGCAACAGCAACAATTGTACATTATCATTTGCATGAATGTACACTAGTTGAATTAACAAGTTTTAAGAGAAATTGTATTGAGGTTGCATCAAGACAGCCACTCAGCCAATACTTTTCAATACTAGCTCACGAATGTGAGAGAGGAGGGATTGTTTGTAGATGCTGTTAGTCAAATAATAAAAAGCTTCCCTTTTTTTTTTTTTTTTTTTTTTTTAATGAACAAAAATAAAGTTTGAAGTATATTCTCACTGATATGGAAATGTATTTATGGAAGTGTATAGAACTCCTTGCAAACTGTATAAAAGGGAGTGTTCCTGCCCGTATTGTACAATGACAAACATTGTTTGTTTGTTTTTTTTATATACAATTCCTTAAAAAGGCCACTGATGATGTGTTTTATTTGTACAGTAGAGCAAAGGTGGGCAGTTGGGAAAATGCATGAGCCACTTACAGGACTTGCTGTGGTACTCTTTGTATACCACAGTGACATGTTGACATTTGAACATAATGGTGCCAATAATGCATTCATCTGTTCTCCGTTTATGGATCAGCAGTCAGGAGCGACAGCAGTGATAACATAATTCAGACGCTACAACAATGCTTCTCCATTCAAAGGGAACATTTGTGTTGTAGCATTGGGATAGGCTTAAACTGCAAAGGAGAATTAGGGTTCAATATTCCTTATGGAAATTCAATATTTTACAATATTTAATTTAACAAGCAATGTTCTGCCTCCAAATAGTATATCTGTCTGGATGACACATTTTTCCTCATTCCATTAGGTAATTCTCGTTAAAAAAAAAAAAAAGATTTAAAAAGATGTTTTTTTTTGTTTTTTTTTTGGGTCATGGTTCAAAAAGTATGCAGGAATACCACAGGTCTTTCCATCAGACCTCCACTTCTCCACCACCGCCAGACCACTCCCTCCTGTTCCCCTTTACAGTCGGTGATGAATTATTTACACTGTGTATGGCTCTACAAGCTTTCAGGGCGTCGCAGTTGCTGAGCCACAATGCCCAGCGGTGGAGGAAGGAGTTAGTGAGGTTGTGTGTGTGGGGGGGGGCATTTCACAAAAGAGCAGGCAAGCGAGGCGAAAATGTAGCTCTCATCAAAGGTCACTGCAACCCAAAGGGTTTCTTGTGATATTTTTATTACCGAGTATGAAAATGCCCACTCGGCTTCACTCAGCTTACTGTGTATGCGCACCATCTTCAGGCTCACCGTAGCTATCTCTTGTGCAATTTGATATGCTTATGAATGTGAATGTATTCCAGAATGTGCTATGGAGAGAACAAAGTATTAACACTGGGAAAATATTGTTGTGATTTGAGGAAGAACACGATTTGAATTGGAGATAAATATTGGAACGAAAAGAAGGGGGAAAATCAGCATCAAGTGATGAGAAGATGGGGATTAAAACAAAGGAGAGGAAAGAGGAGAAAGTAGCGACGTCATTGCAAGGATGCGTCCTGGTAAAGCAGGAGAATCAGATAGGCTCTGATTGTTTTTTCTTAGATGCACTTATCTCACTGATCTCCAAACAGTGCTGTAATTGGATTCCTCTGGGAAGATCAGAAAAAAAAAAAAAAAAAAAGCGCTCTATTAACTGCTGTCCTTTTGTCCGCAAACAACAGGGCCAGTAGTACAACGATAACCCAAAAAACAAATTGATCACATTTTTGTCATTATTGTTAGGTTAAATATATTTATATGTATATGGATTATTTTTTAATGCAAACTGCCTGACACAGAAACACCTTTTAAGGTTATCTCTGAGAATGTCAATAAAAACAGATCTTATCTACAAATACAGAATTTATTAAATCTAGACTCACTGTTGGAATTAGTGCAAATATTCCGTTGTTGTAGCAGCAGCATTAGATTTGTGGAGTGCTCTATCTTTGTTGTTGTTGTTGTTGTTGTTGTTGAATGTGCGATGCTGCTGGTGCACGCACAAAGAGCTCACACAGGCGCACTTCATGCTAATTGTTCTTATTCTCTGCGCCACCTTTTTTTTTTTTTTTTTTTTTTTTTTCTCCCTCCCCACTTGTCAATTACTCCCGTGCACTTTGTTGTACACTTAAGTCACATGATCCGTGATTACGACAGTACACAGACGGGTACCTTTACTCTGGCTCTCCCACAAAGTGTTATCATCCTACACAAAAGGAATTTATCCCCACACCTGCTTTGTATGCCCTACAAATGTTCTGCCACTACTGATCTACGTTCTGTTCACGGAAGCCTTGGAGCCCTTTAAGCTCCGCGTATCACAGCATTAACATACCTTATTTGGGGCAGCAATGTTTTTGTTTTTTTCCCCACTGTGATTTTTCATGAAGAACATTTTTAGTTCCACTGGCATCTTCACTCGTTTCTTGTTGTAGACTATTTTTGACCAATGCGTATTGGTTTCTGCTATGTCTTCTGAGCACTTGCTGGATCCAACACTAATGGTCTTAACATGTTTATGTATGAAATAGAATGCTGAACTTTGTGTCTTATTTGATAGCAATTTCTTGTGAAAGGGGCAGTTTACACTACTGTTTGCATTTCTTCCTATCTTTGATTCTTTCATATTTGCGAACGTTTTGTGTCTAACTTTTAAACATTTTCTCGAACATTCAAAACTGATGTATGTCACGACAACCCCATCTGCTAAAGATTCTGCAAGAACTGCATTCTTGAAGATTGTCAGATGAAGAATTTTCACTGGTGGAATGTGTTTGTGAAAATTCTGCCTTTCAAAATCACTCAAATCACTGTTTAAATTCTAAATTGGCTTTTGAAGTGTTTCACTGTATAGTATCGTATCGTATTACTTACGTACTTCTCTCATCATGTCAACCAATTCCTGAGATTTTCCTGTCAAAGTCCCAACATTCAACGTCCCCACATCCAGTTCTAGGCTCTGTGCTTTCCTCTTCTCTTTCTGCTGAAGAACCCGCTTTCCACCTCTTCTTCTTCTTCGACATCGACCCACAGTAGCTGAATTTTCACCGGCGCCCCGCAGGTCGACGGCGCCGGCGGCGGACGTTGTTAACCCGCGCCACGACCGAGCCGGAATGGAATTCTTTTGATGAACGCTCATATTTGTTTGGCAAAGTTTTAAGCCGGATGCCCCTCCTGACGCAACCCTCTGCATTTATCCGGGCTTGTGACAGTTTGCACTGGCTTGTGCCCCCCATAGGGCTGCATTCCAACCGTTTTGTGAATGAGTTGAAAAATGTCACGCAATCATCTTATTCACTAACAGTGCAAATTTGGGTCCATCATACAACCCCAATTCCAATGAAGTTGGCACGTTGTCTTAAACATAAATAAAAACAGAATACAATGTTCAACCTATATTTAATTGAATACATTACAAAGACAAGATATTTAATGTTCAAACTGACAAACTTTAGTGTTTTTAGCACATAATCATTAACTTAGAATTTTATGGCTGCAACACGTTCCAAAAAAGCTGGGACAGGTGGCAAAAAAGACTTGAGAAAGTTGAGGAATGCTCATCAAACACCTGTTTGGAACATCGCACAGGTGAACAGGCTAATTGGGAACAGGTGGGCGCCATGATTGGGTATAAAAGGAGTTTCCTTGAATTGCTAAGTCATTCACAAGCAAAGATGGGGCGAGGTTCACCTCTTTGTGAACAAGTGCGTGAGAAAATAGTCGAGCAGTTTAAGGACAATATTCCTCAACGTACAATTGCAAGGAATTTAGGGATTTCATCATCTACGGTGCACATCATATCATCAAAAGGTTCAGAGAATCTGGAGAAATCACTGCATGTAAGCGGCAAGGCCGAAAACCAACATCGAATGCCCGTGACCTTCGATCCCTCAGGCGGGACTGCATCAAAAACCGACATCAATGTGTAAAGGATATCACCGCATGGGCTCGGGAACACTTCAGAAAACCAATGTCAGTAAATACAGTATACATACAACAAAATAAAACGACATTTGAATATAGACAATATTTAATTAATATGTATATATTATATACTGTATTTATATATTTTTTGAAAAATCCATATTTATAAAATTTGATACACAAGTGCATTGAACCTTTATAAGAAAACTAGGGAGCTGATCAAAATGTTTTCACCTTTGCCGATTGATGACTTTTCCTCACTTTATTTATGAAGTGATATTAAACCGACCTGTCACAAGAAACATTTGCATCCAGTAGTGCTGCAATTAGTCATGGCATATTCTACTGACAATTCCATCCATTCATCCATCCATTTTCCTCCTCTTATCCCGTCGGGTCACGGGGGCAGCAGGGAAGCCCAGACTTGCCTCTCCCCAGCCACTTCCTCCAGCTCTTCCGAGGGGATCCCGAGGCGTTCCCAGGCCAGCCGAAGGACGTAGTCTCTCCAGCGTGTCCTGGACTAAGAAAATCAACTCATTCGGCCGCTTGAATCCGGGATCTTATTCTTTCGGTCACGACCCGCAACTCGTGACCATTGGTGAGGGTAGGAATGTAGATCGACCGGTAAATCGAGCGCTTCGCCTTTGGGCTTAGCTCCTTCTTCACCACAACGTACACCACTACAAAGTCCGCATCACTGCAGACGCTGCACCGATCTGCCTGTCGATCTCCCGTTCCATTCTTCCCTCACTCGTGAACAAGACCCCAAGATACTTAAACTCCTCCACTTGGGGAAGAATCTCATCCCCGACCCGGAGAGGGCACTCCACCACTTTCCGACTGAGGACCATGGTTTCAGATTTGGAGGTGCTGATTCTGATCCCAGCCGCTTCACACTCGGCTGCGAACTGCTCCAGTGTGAGTTGGAGGTCACGGCTTGATGAAGCCAACAGAACCACATCATCTGCAAAAAGCAGAGATGCAATACTGACCGGACCACCAAACCGGACCCCCTTTATGCCTTGGCTGCACCTAGAAATTCTGTCCATAAAAGTTATGAACAGAACTGCCGAACTGAAGCGCCCCGACCAGTCCCAAACGGAGGGGCACGGGCACCGGACCACTGCCCCCCAACCACAATAGGCCCACTCCCATCCCACACCGAGCACGCCCCACCACTGCCATCGCCCCCACCGCTCTTGGAGAGCATGGGGGCCGCAGCCCGGTTGGGGGGTACCAGACCGGAAAATCAGCACAGATGTGCCAGCACCCAGCCCAGTGCCTGCCCCATCATGCCTAGTGCCAGTCCCCCAGGGGACCCTGAATCTGATGTGAATGTGCATAGTATGTACAGTGTGAGTACTAAAAATGTGCCGTGTGTGTGAAGCAAGAGGCTAGACTCCTGTGGGTCCGAAAGGGGGGGAAGCCCCTCCCTACCCTAAAGCTAATGACAACCCCCCCCCCCCCCCCCCAAACCGACCATCGCCCAGTGACCAGAACAGGGCCCAGAAGGCAGGCCCGTCCAAGGCAGAGGGGGTGACACCCTACTATAAGCCCCAAGTAAGCCGGGGACACCACACAGCCTGAGGGAGAGGGGGGTGGGGGGGGGGGGGGGGGGATGGGTGACGACCATGGCAGAGCGCCCTGGGGAGAGGGAAGTGGACACAGGTCCAGGATGCAGCAGCACGGCCCCCAATCCCCCACCAGCAGACCATAACGAGACACCCGGAGTGGGGCCACCGGGCACCTCCCCGGCACCCAGGGACAGAGCAGCGCTCCAGGAGGGCCACACGGACAAAACCAGACCGAAGAGGAGGAGGGGGAAACAGGTCCAGCGTTCCCAGAGGCCCACATCGCAGATCCAGCAGGATAGGGGATTAAGTACATGTAAGTGACCCTATGGCATGCACAGGGGTCTAAAATGAGAAGATATGATCTTAATGCTGTATAGAGTATTAAATCCCCATTCTTATTACCCTTTTTCCACTTCAAAAAATATTGTAATTTTGTTTCATAGGAACATCCATTTTTATATCCATGCTTAATGTTAGTGTTGTCTCATCCATTCCTTTTTAAACTGTTTTACAGAATTTCCAGCAGTGAAATGATGCTGTAAATGCAATCTGATGTTGTTTTTCCACTGTCAGACAATACAGTATATGGTAGATGAATTACAACGGGACAGGCAACTGCCAAAAGACATTGTTGCTTCTTTGAATACCAAATAGGAGGATTCCTCATAACTCTTAAGCAATTACTGTCACGGGAGGTGTGTGAAATTGTGAAAAATTAAAAAAAATAAAAAATACTGAAGCTGACTGCAGATTAATTCTTCCTTTGAAATTGCATTTAAAAATCCCCTGAAAATACGAATCCTTAATTGCCAGCGTAAACTCTTTACATGGGAGGTAAGGAAGATATAAAGCATGCCGAGCAAAACAGTTTTGCTGGAACAATTTCTTTTGGAAATCTTCCATCTGTTTTTTTCCATCGTCTGCTTTGGGGCAGAGAAGCAAATAAGTGGAGTGGATGATGTCGCCTGCGTGGCTTTTTTTCTTCTTCTTCTGAAGAGTCCTTGATGTTTTTTTTCTTTGCCCCAAAAAGCTATGTTGATTTCTTTCATGGTATTGATCTTCTTGAGCTGGACCCGCTCTCTCTCTCTCTCTCTCTCTCTCTCTCTCTCTATATATATATATATATATATATATTCTCTCTGTATCCCTCACTATCTCAGCCAATAGGAGCACAACCATGTTTTTTTTGTTTGCTTTTTTCTTCTTGTGACTCTCACATCTCTGCTTCTGTTAGCATCACAGTTCATTGGCTGTCTACTTAGATTTTGCACACTTGTCTTCCACTACGCCTAGCATGTTAATCTTGTGTAGCCTCAGAATAATTCAATCCCAACTCATAAAATCAGTTTCGTTGGATGATCTCAGCCAAACATTACAGTATTGTAAAATACATGTATAGTTGCGATGCAGATCTCTATGTAGAAATAATCTTTCCCAATTCTGCAATGCAATAATCATTTTGGCATCACTTGACATTCTAATATGTTTTGTAATTCCAAAGATAAAAACTACATAAATAATATATTTTGATTGTTTTTTGTATTTGTATTATTGGATATAATTTATAGACTTTGGAACCGGAGGATCATTGCTGGAGTCCCGCTGTAGACAAACAGTAAAATAGCAACTAGTTATTTTTGGGATGCTAATCTGTTTCCTGACTACTGTCGAGGTGCCCTTGAGTAAGGCACTGACCCCCACACCCCTCCAACTCAAGAGGTGCAGGACTGTTTGTGCACCTCTTCAAGTCTGACATCTCTCCTTGCATACCTGCATAGATGTGATCTGATCTGGTTCGCTGTGTGGTTGGTGTTCAACACTAAAATATACAGCTGCGTGCGAGGTGAATTTCCCCTTGAGGGAGTCTAATGAGTATAATCGATAAAATACATTGGAAAATATTGTTTAGTAGCAAAATACAACTGCAGTCATGAAGTGGAATGGCACACATTAAAATGCAGAGGACTCCACCAGGGCCGAACACCTGTGTTCTGTCGGGGGCAATGCCAGCCGTCTCCAGTCAGAGTTTTACTACTAATATATTATACATTGCATGTAACAATTGCCTTGCTTGGAGTGGCAACTAGTCCAGGGTTTACCCAGTCATCTGAGATTGGCTCCAGTTCACCGGTGACCCGAATGAATCTAGAAAATTGATGGATGGGTGGTTAGTAACCAAATGTAATGAAATTGTTCTTTCTTGAGTCGAATAATTTTCCATGAATTTGGCTGTGACTCAAACATATTTGTATTTAAGAAAATCCTTGAGTCGGCCCAAGAAATTGATGAATGCCACATTTTGGGGAGTCTGTCACTCTAGTATTCTAATTATCCCAATGCATAGAAGATTTGAGGCAAACAGCGGTCTTGCCAGAGAGTGACTGATCGTTTTTGACTGCATATGAGCGTTTGAAAATGGGAGCAACTCCATTCCAATCACTGTCTTCCTTTTGACTCACCACCGTGATAACAGCAGTGGCCAAGGTTATTTGGCTAATGCCACAATGCACATTTGTTTGTCCGTGAGGATCCAAAGACGAAACTGCATTTTTAATGGACTCGAAGAGTCTTTTGAATTGCTGTAAAAGACAGCCAACAGTCTCTCTTTCCTCTTCCCTTCTCTGCTGTAGGGAAGGTTGACAAAGAGCTCTCAGTGTATTTGCCATGTAAACTAATCAGATGCAACCCAGCAGTAAACAAGATGGTTCCCCTTAAAAGCGCTAATAAATTGAAAGAAATGTTAATCGCCAAATGGGACAAAATGTGATTTGTTGTACATTTAATGCTTGGAAAGCTATTATTTACCTTGTAATGTGTTCATATGGCATGGCTCTACTGTTGACAATCAAGATGAGTAAAAGACAAGAAAATGTAATGAAGACCAACGTGGTGCCCATGGTCACCCCCAAGGATCACGAGTAGCTGATTTGAAAACTAAACACTTGCAGAGATAGAAATAGTGTTGCATTTTGATATTTATCCGTTTCCTACCTTGTTATAGTAAATAATTATTGTGAGAAATCATTAACATGATCAGTGTCTTTACATAGATGAATATCATGATTTATTCATTATAATAAACAACTCCAATTCCAATGAATTTGGGACGTTGTGTTAAACACATAGATAAAAACAGAATACAATGATTTGTAAATCATGTTCAACCTATTTTTAATTGAATACACTACAAAGTATAGTTGCAGCCATAAAATTCTAAGTTAATGATTATTTGCTAAAAACAATCAAGTTTATCAGTTTGAACATTAAAGATCTTGTCTTTTTAGTGTATTCAATTAAATATAGGTTGAACATGAGTTGCAAATCGTTGTATTCTGTTTTTATTTATGTTTAACACAACGCCCCAACTTCATTGGAATTGGGGTTGTACAGACTCCAATTCCAATGAAGTTGGGACATTTTGTAAAATGTAAATAAAAACAGAATACAATGATTTGTAAACCCTTGCCTTCACACAAGAAAACATGAAACAAAACAAAACAACCAAAAGATAGAACATGACAATTCTTGCTTGATGTACAACTTTAGTTGCTCAAAAGTCTCAGTAGTCATATTTTTCGCTTTATATTGCGACACACATTTTCAGTGGGAGACAGCTCTGGACTACTGGCAGGCCAGTCTAGTACTCGCACTCTTTTACTACAAAGCCACACATGCCGAATGTGGCTTAGTATTGTCTTGCTGAAATCAACAGGGTACATCCCTGAAAAAGATATTGCTTGGATGGCAGCATATGTTGGTCCAAAACCTGTATATACTGTACCTTGCAGCATTAATGGTGCCTTCACAGCCCCCCCCCCCCATAATGTCACAGATGCTGCCTTTTGAACTTTGTCGCTGAAAACAACCTGGATAATCATTTCCTCTTTGAAAATGTTTTTTTATTATGGACTCATCAGACCGCAGCACACTTTTCCACTTTGCGTCAGTCCATCTCAGATGAGCTCAGGCCCAGGGAAGCCAGCGACATATGTCTGCTCCTACCTGTCTCTGTGCTGCAGCCCCGCTGCAGGAGAAGGGAGAGGGTGGGGGAGAGGAAGGGTATTACTGAGCGTATTTAGCGTCCTCTCCCGACCAGCTAATTGGAGTTTTTTATTTGACAGGGAAGTTGTGTCAAAGCTGGAATGTAAATGTAAAAGAGATAAATTTAGGCCCCAGAAAATAGGGCAATTTGTCTGCAGAAAGAAAAAGGGCAAGGGGTTCAAACGCCCCCCTTTGATGTCTGTGTGTGCACGTGCCTGATACACATCCCCAAAATCGACCCCAGAAATCAGGAAAACCCTTCTACCTATGTATAACACGCACCATGGATTTGCTGCTATCCATGCGCAAAACATGAAGTATTTTTAATAGCACATTGAAATAAAAAGATTCAATCAATCAAAATATGATACATTTTATTTTGTTTGTAGTAATTATCGTTAACAGCTCACTGGTTCGCCTTCTAAACACAAGTTGGTTCATTTGCAATTGTTTCATTGTGACTGATAGCAATAATAGTACACATGAAAATGCATCTTGCCTAATATCAATGGATGAGTCTGTCCATCAGTTTTTATCATTCTGAACACACTGCAATTAATCAAATGTTGAAAGTTGAACATTTTTACAGTCATCCCACTTTATTGAAAAAAATCTGATAAATAAAGGCGCTATTGTCACTCAGAGGGGGCACGGTGGTTTTTGGATGCAGACCGCATCGCCTTTTTGCCGTGTTTGCCGCCTTTCTTCTCTTGCATCCAACAATAAGCTCATTAGACTGCATGCAAACTGACGTTTCAACCTGACTTCTCCCTCTCGCTCTTGTTCCACATCATTAAGTGGCAGCGTCAGGCTCAAAGGTAAGCAGGCTCACTCTTTGAGGGTGATGCTCCGCCTGGCAGGAGAGTATTTTGATGAGCTCGTCACTCCCTCACCCCAAACCTGCCTCATTAGTAGTTCATTCCAAACACCTATCTTCACCCCACCTCCCTCCCCCAAACCTCCATCACACACAGACAGGGTCTTTCTCATTCCATTTGTCCCTCCCTCCCATCTCCCTCTCTGCCCCCCCCCCCCTTCTGTTTTTAAGCACTAATTAGCTGGCTTCTCCTTCTTCTGTGCTTCCCCAGTCACATCTCAAAGGGAGATGGATATGATTTTTCCTTAACCCAAAGGCCAACTTAATCAGCTGAATTAATGACTTTATTACTAGTTAGGCTCCAGGCCATGCAAGCCCACTGCTCCTCCCTTAGTCTCTCACCCACTCCTTCCTTTACCCCCTGCAGGTTTTTTTTTTTTTTACATTACAAAAATAGACAGAAAATAGAAAGCAATGCAAAGACGTGACGGGTGGCAGAAAGATAGGAAGACATAATAATAAATGATCTGATATGGAGTTACAGGTGCAGCCTAATTATTAGTTGGGTAATTAGTTCCAAGTGGTATACAGCTCGTGGGGCTGTTTCGGAAGAAAAGTGAGTAATAATGCAGGTAAAATTCTGAATGCTTAGTCACCATGACACAATAATACATTAATTCAGATGGTCTTCAATAAAAACGATAATATATACACCTAAAGTCACCAAGATGTCATTTTCAAACCATTCCATTATGAGGTCAATAAATGTGGAAATTTTAAACATTAGTTTGAAAACAAAACCAAAACATTTGAATAAAATAAAAACACTCTCATTCAAATGAAAAGTCACATAGCCTACAGTTTGTGTTGATGTGCAGGGTTACTGTCCATAGAGTCACCTGAAATTAATTACTTCATATAGGATCAGAGGGTTGATTGGCTGTTGGTTAGTTCAAGTTAAATTCTCTTGAATTAAAGATCACTTAGTACTGATAAGCAGTAGCTCATTAGTCTTCTCATTTACTTGACTAAGCCAGACGTGCAGACTAGAGCTGAAAGCCAAGTAGATTTAGTTTTAAAAAAATAATGAGCTGGTAAAGCAACTTGGACGATCCAACCAACTAGAATCTTATTACTGCAGGCAAAAAAAACTGACACGTCCGCAAACAACCATTTTTGTGTTCGAAAAAGATGGTTCTTATTCATCCATTTCAAGCTTGTCATCTTGTAAGGGGGATTCCCTCCATCTGGGATCCCTTCTCAAGAGTTCTTCCTTTATTCTTCTCCCTACATGGGATTTCTCAAGACCATGCTGAGGTCGTTTTGTGAACTGTAAGCCTGTGAATCCATTTCGGACTCTTTTGTGCTTAAAGGCTTAAGGGATATTCTAGGTCAATTAATAAGCCAAACAACATGCAGGGTGGACCTTCTGTTGCAAGCAAGAAAAATCATGAGATCAGTGTTGTCAAGATGGAGTAGGGCGGATAGAAAATAAAAGCATTAAACCGAAATCTGTTTCACTTTGACAAATTTCCCAGAAAGTTGAATTTCACGGGCAGGGAGTGATCGCTGCGCTATAGAATTTCTCAGCACTAATGAAAATATTTCATAATTGGAAATGAATAGAGGCAATTTTGGCAGGGATATTGAGCGCATTAGGTTTGCCTTTTCCTCTTTGAAATCTCCCAAGCGTTGCATTTATTATGACCCGGGGCATCCTAAATTCTTTATCTGCTAAGTGAAGAGGAGCATGAAAGTGCATTTTTCTCTGAAAGTGCAGTGTTCTCCCAAATTTTGTGAAATAAGTCTCATCCTCACTCAATGTCACTTCATTGTTGTACATTATACTGCAAGGCAAAATCAGCACAGCAAAATACCAAAATGGCTATCATGCACATATACCGTAACAACTGATTATTTATGCTCCATGTACTTGAGGGCAACTCACATGATGTAAAGTACTCATTAACGGCTGAAACAACAAAAAAAGATCTTATGTGTGGTATTTCAAACAGTGTCCCACATTCTATTTTGCTCTGCCAAAGCTATACGGACAAACTTATTGATACTAGTGTTGGGAATAATAGTCACAATACTCATCTGCATATCGCAGCCGTCCTCAATAGATGAGTTCTGGTCCGTTCATTTCTAGTAGTAAATACAGACCCCAATTCCACGTTGTGTAAAATGTAAATAAGAACAACAAAATGATTTGCAAATCCTTTTCAAACTTTATTCAACTGAATACACTACAAAGACAAGATATTTAATGTTCAAACTGATGAATGTTATTGTTGTTTTTTGCATTTTGTTGTTGTTTTTTTTTTTTTTTTTTTTGCAAATACTCTCTCATTTTGAATTTGATGCCTGCGACACATTCCCAAAAAAGCTCGGACAGGCGCAGCAAAAGACTGGCAATGTTGGGGAATGTTAAAAAAAAAAAAAAAAAAAAAAAAAAAAAAAAAAAAAAACTGTTTGGAACGTTCCATAGGTGAACTGGTGAGTGTCATGATTGGGTTTAGGTGTTAAAAGGTCAGGAACTTTCAAATGGAGATGCATGATTTTCATAAGAACTATCAAAAAAGAATGGAGCAAGTCAAAACGGGCAAAATTACATAAACGTAAACTTGATTTAATGTGAAAAAATATTGATGAATCCAAGCAGTTCAGCGTGAAATTCTATTAATATAGTTGGAATACCTTTTATTCGACAGTAAGTTGGCGAGGACAAAATATTCAGGACTAAATTACAATGCAGGCTATACAGAATGATGTGGCGCTTGGCTTGAGGAACTGGACCTTTTTACGTTTCAGTCAAAGGCCCCTGGCATATGGCCATTTTATTGTCATCACCAATGTGCATCAGAATTAAAGGAGGTGCTAACACAAGGATGTCTCACAGGACATGCAGCACTGCCGCCCGACAGTGCTGCATGCCAGCAGCACTGTCGGGCGGCGAGTGATGGTTATGACAGGAACCTGCGTTCCCCCTACTTCCCATTTTAGCTGCTATCCCGCAGGCCCCATTAGTCAATTAGACCTCAGCACTGCTGATTTATATGAGCTGAAAACAAACCTGCATTCCCAGCATCAAACACTTCCGGAGCTATATATTCTTCCTGTGGAGCTGAGGTGTGTTTGTGATTAATTCAGGAGAAGTCAAATTATTCATTAGCTCTCGTTTTCTCTCTTCCAGCCTCCCAACTGATCTTTGTGTTCAACAACTCTGGGGCAAAGGCAGAATTGCAAATTAGAAACTAGAAATTGGAAATTAATTGGGCACCTTGACAGTGCTGCTTATTGAAGTTTGACCTGGCTTGTCAGGAACTTCCCCTGAACATCAAACAGCACAGTGCAATGGAATCATGGAAAACAATGCAGCAGACCAACAAAATAAAAAAAAAATTGTCAAAATTAAATTGGTGAGCCGGCTAATGAAGTATTTAATTGAAGACCAGACTTCATTGACAATAACACAAGACTTAACCACAAAGCTTTCAATGCTTTTACATTTTTTAAATATTTTAAATTCAAGTGAAGACATACATTTCATTAAATATTTAATTTTAAAAATTGTAGACTCTTTAAATAACTACTTTTTCAAATAGGTGTATGTGTTCTGCCTACCTATACACCTATACCTTAATATTTGTCTATTGCTCCGTCAGGTGTGACCCAGGGGGTTGATTAGTCAAATAATCAGTTCATCCATTCATCAGTCATCACCATGCCGCCATAATCAGTTCATTCATCAATTATTACTCATATCACATCCAAACATCTATAATATTGTTGACACTTGCATATCATTTTTAAGTACTTTGCCAAAAGACGAGCATTGAAACAAATTAAGATTTAAATCAAGCTAAATGAGGATAATAAATCTTAAATTCATCCAGCTGAAGGTCAAGTGGGTCATGGAGCCGATCCCAGTCAAGGCCAGTCAATTAGACATTTGTCTACGGAATAAAATCTTGGTGTATGTCGTGGTCTGGTGACGTGATAAAAGTGGCCTGACTTAGTGAAAGTACTATGAGCACAAATTTATAGGTAAATACTGTAGCTGACTAGATACAGTATCAAGTTTATCCTAATACGCCATCTACTGTGGGAGTCAGGTGTTACAATGCTCAGATTTGATCCGTCACTCAATAGTTACACATTCACAGTTATTTAATATTGGCTTCATGCAGAATTCACAGAGGATTTTGAATTTGGTAATTGTTTTAATGAAAGTCTCTTAAAAGAAAACTTTTAAATCACGATATGATGGGCATCATTTTCCTCATTAATTTAATGACTGCTCATCAATCATCTGTCTGCTCTTTACTTTAAAGTATAACAATTCAGCAGGCACATGAATTGTTGCACTGTTGTGAGTCTGCTTGTATTTTTATAATCAGTAGATTTCTGCAACAATTTTACATCTCAAACGAAGCACTAATATTCACAGGACGGACACACATCTATGTGTAGATATAAATTTCGAACATATGTTTAAATGTATTTTATGGATATAAAGTATTGTTGTTGTTTTTTTTTAATAACACAGTGTATGTGAAAAGTGTGTGGGCCCCCTCCTCAAATTCTTATATTTTTGCTCTATTTAATATGATGAAACAAATGTTAATATCAGACCATATAACCAACGTGAATTTAAAATGGTGTTGTTTTTTTTTTAAATGGTGATTTCATTTATTAAGGGAGAAAAAAATATTCAAAGTTACTTTACCCTGTGTGAAAAAGTAATGCCCCGCTAAAACTAAGCACTGGTTGGCCCATCCTCAGCAGCAACAACTGAAATCAGGTTTTCTATAATTGGCAGTGAGTGTTTCACATCTCTGTGGAGATATTTTAGCCCACTCTTCCTTGCAGAATTGTTTGAATTCAGCAAAAAAATGAGGATTTTCGAGCATGAAGGGCCTTTTTAAGGTTATGCCACTGCATTTCAATCGGATTCAAGGAGACTTTACACCGATATGATCGGCTTGATCGGTATCGGCCGATAATTAGCATTTTATGATGATCGGCTTTAATGTCATAATTCGCCGATCCGCTCAGCAAAAGACATTCACTCCACGTCGGTGTCGTATACAGTGTATTTGAATCCAAAAGCTAGTATATTCTTCGCCTTGTCGTCATTTACCATTAGTGGGCTTTGTCAAATCAAACGCCACAGAATACACTCGTTACCACGGCCACGACGACAACAATAGATCTTGCGTGTATTCTGTTGGTCAAAAAAGAACAAAATGGGGTAAACCGTGTGGTGGTAGTGGTCACCGGTGCTCGGGAGAAGACATTCGTTCAAGCATTGAGTTATGTTAACGTACTTTTAATATGATAAGGCTCACAAGCAGCCAACAAAACGCTATGTAGCCCAGCAAGCTAGTGCTAGCACTAACGGTTGTACGTAAAAATGCCGGCGTTATGTTGACTCATGCTCTAAAGTTTCGGTGTGTGTGAAGTAATTTAATTACAATAAAGTAATCTAATTCCAGTAAGCACCCATTATTTCTGTCATGTTGTAATGTTGGTTTGATCTGACTGATTAGAATACATGACCTGACTAGAGAATATTTTTGAAGGTACTCAGTATACAGTACACAAGTATATACAGTAAATGAACAAGTCATTTAAATAGACACATTGCTCCATCTAGTGATCGGTTATAATTATTTATTTTTTTTTTTAAACTCGATGATCGGTGATCGACTCTAAATTGCCCGTAGGCGTGACTGTGAGTGCGAATGGTTGTTTGTTTGTATGTGCCCTGCGATTGGCTGGCAACTAGTTCAGGGTGTACCCCGCCTCCTGCCCGATGACAGCTGGGAGAGGTTCCAGCACGCCTGCGACCCTAGTGAGGAGAAGCGGTTCAGAAAATGGATGGATGGATGATCGGTGATCGGCCCCAAAAATCCTGATCGTGTAAAGCCTAGATTCAAGTCTAGACTTTGACTCGGCCAATCCAAAACCTTCATTTTGTTTTTTTAAGCCATTCAAATGTTGGCTTGCTCTTGTCTTTTGGATCGTTATTCTGCTGCAGAACCCAAGTGCGCATCAGCTTGAGGTCATAAATTAATGGCTGAACATTCTCCTTCAGGATTTTCTGTTAAAGAGCAGAATTCATGGTTCCATCAGTCAGAGCAAGTTGTCCAGGTCCTGAAGGAGCAGATGTAACAAGACACACACCTGCCAAAAAGCTCAACTTTCATCTCGTCAGTGCATACACAGTAAAATTTTCTCAAAAGTTTTTTTTGCAAAAGTAAGTCAAGTTCTTTTTTGCCAGCAGTGGTTTTCGCCTTGGAACTCTGCCATGGATGCCATTTTCGCCCAGTCTCTGACGAGTGTGGAAAGGGAGGCCTGCAGTTCTTTAGAAGTTGCTTGGTGGATGGTCTTTGCTGGTCTCTTGGGGTAATCTTTGAAGGCCGACCATTCCTGGGAAGGTTCACCACTGTTGCATGTTTTCTTCATGTGAGGATAATGGCTCTCCTTATGGTTCTCCGGAATCCTAAAGCTTTAGAAATGGCTTCTGTAACCCTTTCCAGATTGATAAATATCAATTCCTTTCTTTCTCGACTGTTCTGGAATTTCTTTGAATCGTGTCAATTTGTTACAGCTTCTTCGATCTTTTGTCCGACTTGAGTTTGTCGGGACAGATTCTGTTTAAGTGATTTCTTGATTGAACAGGACTGGAGGTTATCAAGCTTGGGTGTAATAAATGAAAATGTACCAAAAATTTGATTAGCCAAAATTATTTCAGAATTTAACAGGGAGAGTAATTACTTTTTTACACTGGGCCAGGTAACTTTAAATAGTTGTTTTCCTTAATAAATGAAATCATTTAAAAACAGTATTTTAAGTTCACTAGGGTTATATTTGTCCGATATTTACATTTGTTTGATGATCTTAAACATTTAAGTGGGGAAACTGCAAAAATATAAGAATTTGAGAAGGGAGCCAATACTTTTTCACAGCACTGTAATTGTGGTAAGTCATAAAAGGTTTCAAACAAATTCATTAAATGATATAAAGATTTATTTACATAAGTATATAAATAGTGAAAATGTGCAAGTCTCTGGGACTTTAATATAAGGAAAGCATTAAAAAGCAGACACAGCCAGACAAAAACATGTCTGTATGATCATAAAAACGCCATCAAACGTACCTGTTACTTTTTCAGTCATAATATTGTATATATTAAAACCTTAAGTCTAAATGTGCAATACGCAGGACTGTAAATTGATTAGTTTTGAGATCACAGCAGCTTGAGGCTGTCAGAGCACAGAGCGATACTTACAAGCAAACATGAACCACACGGCGCACACATTTTCTGGGTAAATAAAGACCCGAACACGTAGGGCCAGCCTCACATGGTCACCACGACAATACACTATCTCCTCACAGAATCGGGACCTGCACAACAACACAACATACAGAACTGATTGTGAATCACTTCATAAAATAACATTAACACAATACGTTTTATACATTCACTAGTCACTCACGACATAGGTACACCTGCACAAGCCATATATGATCCGAAACAAGGGTTTTTGAGGTAATCCAATTAGAACCGTCAATTGTGTTTAAAGCACACAAAAGATCTCTGTAGCAGGAGCGGGCAATGGCTAAGAATACAATGTATTAACTCCCCAACAGTGTCAATCAAAACTGGACATTGTCTTATCTTTATATATGATGTACACAAACACAGTGGTTCCCTTTATTGAGCCAAGGCACATGCAGACCCTTTCCAAAAAACATTTAGATCATGGAAAAGTTCATTTATTTCCGTAATTCCATTCAAAAAGTTAAACTTTGATAGTTATTCAGGTTCAAAAAGGTAAACTTTGATAGTTATTCAGGGCCCACAATTTAAACAATTTCAAGTATTTATTTGTTTATTTTTACATAATTTGGGCTTCCAGCTCATAAAACCCACGCACTCAGGAATATAAAAAAAAAAAAAATAGAATACTGTGAAGAAATCAGTCCAAATTTTGCAGGCCATAAATGTTTTAAACTGAGTGTCACATACTAAGCATCTACTAAACTCAAAGCACCTGCACAGGTTTCCCCAGGTGTCATTAAATTGCTTCAGTTGGATTCAATCGTCTCAGTTGGGTTCAATATGGGGACGACTGCAGACTTGACAACTGGACAGAAGACCATGATTAACACCCTCTATAGGATGGGTAAGCCACAAAAGTTCATAGCTAAGGAGGCTGGCTGTTCACAGAGTGCTGTGTCCAAGCATATCAATGGAAAGTCTAGTGGAAGGACAAAAGGTGGCAGGAGAAGATGCGGCCAGCAAAAGAGATGACTGTGGGCTTCAGCGGATTATCTAACAGAGAAGATTCAAGAAACTAGCAGAGATCCAGAAAGAGTGGAATGAGGCAGGAGTCACAGCTTCGAATACCACCACATTCAGACGCATCCGCGAGATGGAATACAACAGTCGGGTTCCTGGGCTCAAGCCACTTCTGAGCCTGAGCCAACGTAGGAAGAGTCTCAACTGGGCCAAGATGAACAAGGAATGGACTGTTGGCCAGTGGTCCAAGGTCCTCTTTTACGATGAAAGTAAAGTGTGCCTTTTATTCGGGGATCAAGATCCAAGGATTTGAAGGAAGACGGGTGAAGAACAGAACCCAACCTCCTTGAGGTCCAGTGTGAAATATCCACAGCCAGTCATGATTTGGGGTGCAATCTCCACTGCAGGTGTTGGTAACCTCTGCTTTCTTAAATCCAAGGTCACGGCAACAGTCTACCAGAATGTTTTAGAGGACTTCATGATTCCCTCTGCTAAGAATCTGTATGTAGATACAGATTTCATCTTCCAGCAGGACCTGGCCGCCAGAAGCACCAAAACCTGGTTTGATGCTCATGTCATCACAGTGCTTGACTGGCCAGCCAACCCGCCGGATCTAAACAACATTGTGAATCTATGGGGTATTATCAAGAGGAAAACGAGGGGCACCAGACCCAAAAACAAAGAGGAACTGACAGCAAGCATCAAGGAAATCTGGGCATCCATAACTCCCAGGGAATGCCACAGGCTGATTGCCTCAATGCGGCGGTGCATCGAGGCAGTAATTAAAGTAAAGGGATACACAACCAAGTCACTGATGGTGTAGTGGTACACTCGCCTGACTTTGGTGCAGGCAGCGTGGGTTCAGTTCCCACTCAGTGACGTTGTGAATGTGAGTGCGAATGGCTGTCCGTGTCTATATGTGCCCTGCGACTGACTGGCGACCAGTTCAGGGTGTAGTCCGCCTTTCGCCCGAAGTCAGCTGGGATAGGCTCCAGCGTCCCGCGACCCTAACCAGGATAAGCGGTGTTGAAAATGGATGGATGGATACACAACCAAGTATTGAAGATTAACGTATCCTTTTGAAAGTACCATATTTTGATTGATTTAATGTGACCCTAATTTCTTTTCCTTTTTTCTACAAACACTGAGGAGTAAATGATTTCTTCACAGTATTCAAAATTTTTGAATTCCTGATTTCGTGGGTTTTACAAGCTGGAAGCCCAAATTATGTAAAAAAAAAAAAAACAAACAATACTTGAAATTGTTTAAATTGTGGGCCCTGAATCTATAATTTACTGAAAGTTGAACTTTTTGAATGGAATTATGGAAAAATAAATTTGGGGGAAAGGGACTGTATTTTACATTCGAAAATTCTCATTGTACACCGCTAAACTAAAATGTCACAAAAAGTATATATACTGAAATAATGACGACTTTGTCTCAATTTACTCACAGATTTATATCTACGCCTGTTTTGTCTAAGACAAAGCTACAGTATTATTCCTTTGTATGAATGGCAACAGGCGGATACACAGGTTAAATGTACCTTCTGCGATTCATGGAAAAACATTTAATTGTTCTGCCTATCATAATTAGATGAACAAAGATACAGTATATTCCTCAAATTATTCGCTTACCTGCCTTGACTCAGATATGAATTTCAGTGACATCCCATTCTTAATCCATAGAGTTTAATATGACATGGATCCACCCTCTGCAATTGTAACATCTTAAACTCTTCTGGAAAGACTTTCCACAACGTTTAGGGGTGATTTTATGGGAATTTATGACCACTTTTGCCAAGGTGCGTTTGTGAGGTCAAACACCGATGTTGGACGAGAAGGCCTGGCTCTCAGTCTCTGCTCTAATTCAAAGTGTTCTATAGGCTTGGGGGCAGGATTGTGCAGGCCAGCAAAGTTCATCCACATCTAACTCTACCATCCGTGTCTTTATGAACCTTGATTTGTGCACTGATGCACAGTTATGTTGGAAAAGGAAGGGGCCGTCTCCAAATTGTTCCCACAAAGTTGGAAATGTCAACAATTTTAGCCCCTGAGCTCCAGTGAAAGGAACTCTGAATGCTTCGGCATACCACATGATTTTGAACAGTCAAACAGTTTGGGGATTACCCCTTCCTGTTCTAACATGTCTGTGCAGAGGTGCACAAAGCAAGGTCCATAAAGACATGCATGAGTGAATTTGGTATGGATGAACTTGACTGGCCTGCACAAAGTCCCGACCTCAACCCGATGGAACACCGTTGGGTTGATTTTGAGTCGACAGTGAGCCAGACCTTCTCGTCCAACGTCAGTGTATGACTTCACGAATATGCTCCTGGAAGAAAGGGCAAAAATTCCCATAAACTCAATCCTAAACCTTGTTGAAATCCTTCCCTCAAGAGTTGAAGCTGTTACACTGTAGCTGTAAAGGGTAGACCAACATCATATTGGACCACATGGATTTAGAACGGGATATGACTTCAAATCATACGTGAGTCAAGGCAGGTGAGCGAATACTTTGGGCAATATAGTGCACATTATTTGTAGTCAATAAATTGTAATTTTTGGACCAATTAATTGGATAAGTCCCCACAGGACACCTCTCAACAGCACACTAATGTACTGCGCCACTCTGGTTGGGAATCACTGTACAAGCATTTAAAAGGTTTCTTCTCATTCAGTAGTACTGATACTATATTATGTACGATACAAGTAGAGATTACAGTAAAGTGGCCCTAAGGCTGTGTTTACACTATATTCCTGGCGGCCACGGCAACCCCATTTGCCCGAAACATAGTGGATGCTTAGCGCACTACGGTTCGGCATGCAGGCTACCACGGATGTGAGTACGTTCCCTCCTGGCCCATCACGTTCTGATGGGTCCTACACGTTTCTCATATTCTGTCAAAGCTTTCTACGGATGAAACATGGATGCCGGACAGCATTGGTGAACCTTTGTGGCCCCGGCAGTCGACTAAAACTCCCCTGCCGGGCTTGGCTCCTACTAACTAATTTACTAATCCATTTAAAAAAAAAAAAAAAAAAAAAAGCAACTGAGTAAACCTTATTTTGCCGCATGACGACGTCTTCCTGTATGCCACTGCAGAAATCAGTCCCATTGCACGCCGTTTGTAACCTCGAAACGTTTCAAAATGTAGGTACAGTAGCATCGTAAACTGAGGACCTCTTGTAAATAGGAACATCATTTCCAACTCAAGTTTGGCTAGCTGCTGTAAAATTTGAGTCGGCTGCATTGAATAAAGTTCCAAGCTTACTTGAGGCATGTGGAAAAAGCTCTACGGGCATTGCGGTGCAGAAAATGGATGGGGAAGCCTTTAAAGGTGTGCCCTTCCGGTACAGCCCTCCTTACTGCATCCTGAAATTCCTCATTTCCACATGAGACCCCAGTGCAGCGCTCCATCTCATATGCTGACAAGGCTGAGGACAGCAGGTAGGATAAGTGGTCATCCCAAACGGATGTCAGGTTCAAGTCCTGTAGGAGTGAGATATAGAACCACATGAGGCACATCATCAGCTCATCTGTGACTGTTTCATCATAACTTCAATGTGTAAGTAACTCTTAATATACAATAATAATCTGCAACATGGACTGTGTGGCTATTCGGGAGTTTTAATTTACATTTTAGTGCAGAGAACAGAACCGTAAAAAATGTGTTCAAACTCCTAAATGTAAAGTGGACTCTATATGTTCAATGGCACACTAAGTCGTACCTTCCTATGCTCGGAGATCAAGTATCTCATCTCCAGCTCTAGCTGATTGCTGACAGCAGCAGCATCGAGAGATGATGAGCTGAGTGGAGGAAGCGGGGGCAGAGAGCTGATGGAGCCAGAGTCACACACTGACTTCAGAGCCTCTTCACTCATTGCTTTCCACCGAGATTGATTCTAAAAGGAGGGAAATTATACATTCCTTTCAAGTGAAACTGGAAATACTAAACTAAAGGCTAGTTTATTTAGTTTTTGGCCAACCTGATCATTAGTATTAATGGCTGATTTTAAAGCACACTACGGAATAAACACCAAATGCTTTACCTGGAGGTCAAAGACACAAAGTTCCACAGCGTCAGAGGGCTGACAGTTGGCCAGGAAGCTCTGATGGTTGAAGACGCAGCCCACAGTGCGGTAGGGGTATGAGGGTTTGGGCTGGGGGGCCAGAGGTGGGGCATCTGGGTCTATGGCTTGATGAAGATATCTGACCAGACATTTGTAGCAATAAGCATGCTCAGTTTTATGACGAACATACTAACAGATCGATTGGCATGATGGAACACAGTAGATGCTGCCCAACTTAAAAATAATATCATTCCAATGAACATTAACATAAACGCAGAATTCAATTTTTTGACACAAAACTTTAGGACCATTACATTTCAGCAGTATGGATCTTGATGAAACCCCTTTTTATTTTATTTTTTATGGTTTATGGTTCGGCCTTTGCAAAGAGCTGCTGTTCTCAGTCACTTTTGGTTCTGTTTTATTTTGACACCGTTACTATTGTTTTTCCTGTGCTGCCTGTCTTTGTTTTGTTTCAGGGCTGGGACGGTCAGGTGTGCTTAGCTCCCATTACTCATCACCCTCTGGATTTAACCTCCGTTCTGACTTCCACTCCTTGCCAGATCGTCCTCTTTACTTGCATGGTATTATTGGTCCATTTTGCCTTCTTGTTCACTTCCCTTCCCAGTTGCTCAAATTGCTTGCTTCAAGTTTCACTACCTCCCTTGGTTGAACTTTTGGTCTGGCTCCTTGTGTTCACTAATGATTTTCAGTTCATTATCTTGTTGGAATTTTGAGAGTTTTTCTCTGGCTTTTTCCCAGTGACTCTTGTTCGGACTGATTGCTTTCTTGTTGTTTTTTTCAGCCCCGCTGTGAAGAGAGCTCAGTTGTTGCCACGCCCAGTCCTCAGTCGTTTTGGTACTTTGCTTCTTAGTTTAATCGAAGTTTTATTTACTACTTTGGTGTCAGTTTTTTGATCTAACAACTCCCTCAAACGTCACAAACTGCACTCAAAAATCAGTGCTGCAAAAATTATTATTTTTTAAAATCCAAATCATGCTGGCAAACAAATCTGATGAGAAAAATTAAGTTTCACCACATCACCGTATTCTCACAAAGAAGCGACGTTCAAATTAAAAACTCTTTTAACAATTACGTGCTGTACATTTCTGCTGTTTTCACCTACTTGGTTATTTGTTCTTACATGGATTACAAACCCCAATTCTAATGAAGCTGGCACACTGTGTGAAACGTGAACAACAACAGAATACAATGATTTACAAAAACTTTTCAACCTATATTTAATAGTATCACCTGAAAAAATACTTAATACCATAATGACCTACATTAAAATAAAGCAGTGTAGTTGGTGTTCATCAAAATAGGACAGAGGTTTTATTCCTAAAAAATACATCTAATATTGTTCAGTTTGAACATTAACAATGTGCTTATGGAATAGTAAACTATATTTAAATGATGATTCAATAAAAAATTATTGCACATAAGTTAAACTTGTACATAAATAAATGTTTAAAAAAACAGCTCTTTAAGAGTAACTGCAAACATGTTGAACTTTAGAAGTTAAATACAACTGAATGTACTTAGGCTGTGATTGTTTCATTAACACTAGAGGGAGCTCATATACCACTAGTGGTACTAGCGCCACACTTTAAGAATCACTGTTCTGTGGTGCATTTATACTGTACTTTCCTGCACCGAGTCAAGCAAATAAGGTGGACACACTGCAGGAATGCTGACTGGATCTACTGCTTTCATTAATAAATTCCCAAATGTGCTCCAAATATCCTTGTATATATTTTGGACAACAGACTCTTTCCTTTCACAAGATTACAAGACAAAAAAAAAATCTAAAATGTACTTTTTGTCTCCTCGTCTATTGTTGGGGGTACCATCACTGCACATACAGTGCTATGAAAAAGTGTTGTGTTCTTATCTGCATGTTTGTCACACTTAAATGTTGCCCATCATCAAACAAATTTAAATATTTGTCCAAGACAACCCAAGTTAACACAAAACGCAGTTTTTAAGTGAATGTTTTTAAAACTGGTTTATCATATCTGAGTTCAATTTCTCGAGCCACACCCAGGCCTCATTTCGATTCTGGTTCCAAACGATTCTCGATTCCGATTCTTTTAGGGGTTGGGTCAAAAACGTTTGCATGGTTTAAATAAGGGGTGTCCAAATCATGAGCATCCATTTCCTTAGCAGCCCACAACACAGACTAAAATGAACATTTGACTCAGGGTTCTTTACAACCACTAACAATATCAAACCTATGAACTAAAAGGCAATGTGTGTGGAACTAACCCAACTGACAAAATATTCATTGTTTCAGCTAAAAGTTAAATACAGCATTTTTAAAATAATTATTCTCACACCAAATGGTTTATAATTTATGTGCAAGTTTTAACTTGACTTCCTGTTTTAAGCATGTAGCCTTTTATTTTGAAGGGTACGCACCGGAACTCAATGCATTTTGGCACAAAAGGTAACTTCACACGACACCTGTGAAAACAAAAGTAAAACGGCATGCAAAAGAGTAATGAATGGAACCAAATGCTTTGTAAAACGTTGATTCCTTGTCCTACGCAGCGGTGAGGCACAAGCTTAGTGTTTGTGATACTGTGAGACAATGTTTATGTGAATTTTGTCCCAATTCATTGTGATGTAAAGTTGCTAGTTTGACCTTTGGTGAAGTTTTTGCTCAATGTTAAGGTTGTAATCCTACTGTTTCTACTTTGTTTCCAGCATTGTAAAATCATTTATATTTTATTTTTGTGTCTATCATCAGCTCTTACGTTGGTTGGAAGACTAAAACAAACACTAAAAACCATCAGTGCAAGAGTGCAAACCACCGTTTAACTTGTTAGCTGCCTCAATGTTGGCATAGACATATTTTATTGTTTCACACTCACCCAATTGACTTCACTGAAGTTGTGGGCAGTGTAGGCTGAGGCTCGGAGCAAGAGGGAGCACGCTAGACATCTTCACATCGCGAAAGCCTACTTTGCATGCACTGAGGGGACTGGTAATTTATTTTAACAAAGTTAAGAGACACTTTTGTTTGCCACTGGGCACAAGCACGTCTGCGTGCGCGCTCGTCTTCTGGGTCAACGGACTGTAGGCATCGAAACTGGGAACCAACATTTTTAAATGTGAACGATTCCGGGAGAACCGGAATGTTAGTCCCGGTTCTAATCGGTTCTCGATGCCCAACCCTATTGATGAGCTGTTTTGCTGCTTCAAGACCTGGAAGACTTGCTGTGACAAATGGAACCATGAATTCTGATGTCTACCAAAAAATCCTGAAGGAAAATGTTCGGCCATCTGTTCGTGACCTCAAGCTGAAACGAACTTGGGTTCTGCAGCAGGACAATGATCCAAAACACACCCTGATCGGTATGATCCGTATCGGCCGATAATTCGCATTGTATGCTGATCAGCTTTCATGTCATAATTCGCCGATTCGATCAATGACGTCATCGATCGGCTCTGCAAAAGACATTTACTCCGTGTCGCTGTTGCGTATGAATCCAAAAGCTAGTTTATTTTTAGCCTTGTCACATGTCTTGTGGCATTTTACTGTAACTATCTGACGGCCAATAAAGTTTTTTTAATCTTGTCGTTGAAAAGTGTGGGACTATTTTGCGGTTTCTCAGACAAACTTCACGTAAGTTATTTGCAGTCTGTGCACAACTGAAGTACGTCGTGGGGAACGTCATTTAAATGCTTCAACAACAACTTGGATCGGGAACCTGAAGAATGTACAAAAGGAGTAGCATGCCGCGGTCAAGCTACGCAGCATGGAGAAGAGAGAAAAAAAAAAAAAAAAAAAAGGAAAACAGACGCAAACTCTGGACAACACCCGTCCATATAATATTATATAATATTTGAATTTGTTTGATGATGGGAAACATTTCAAGAAGACGAAATCGGGAAGGGGGAAAACACTTCTCAAACCTCTGGAGTCCACCTATGATGACAAAACTGCGGGAATTGGAAGCAGCACTGTTATGAGGTGAGATTTCGATAGTATGTGAGTGGAAACAAACCTGTGTGCGGTCAGGCTCTCCCAGAAAGTTATACTTCCATCGGTACCTCTGGTCAGGACCCAAGTGTGAGGTATCCCCTTAGCTTTGGTGCCCACACACACATATGCGTCAAGGCCGAATCCCAGCAGGAGACTGCACAACAGGGTAGAGTGGTCCTCACAGTCCCCCTGTGGGTGACACCAATAAGGTTAAAATACATGATTAACATTCTGGTGGTAGTCTCTTAACATTAGTCTGGCAGTCTTTCGTTTCCACCATTAAGGTCCCAACCAAGCAACAATTTTAACGTAACGTGATCTGAACATGTTAAGTTGGACAGAAAATTATTCAATAAGATGACGGCAAAGCAATATCGTACTTATTGTCTACATGAATCTCCTCAAATCACTTCAACGTAGTTCACCCAAGATGTCGCAACATGGCAGCAAAGGAGTACTGTTGTTTAAATTAAGCTCCTCAATACAGTGACTATAGTAGGTGAGTTTTTAAGTGCAAGAAAGAGAAAAAGGTCTGAAGAAAATCCATAAAAAGGATAATTCACAAATGCTGCACCGCGTTCACTGTATACATTTGTCTTCTGATTGTTGCCTGCTGCATTTCAGGGTGTTTGCTTTGTGACAGTGCCAGCAAGCAACTGTCTTTATCCTGGAACATGTTATGCAGTAAAGAGATGTGATGAAAGCGTAGTGCTGGTGCAGTATGCTGGCTCGAGCTCAGGACAATTTAGAATGATAGATGTACCCCAGTAGTAATAATATGGACGGCAGCGTCCGAAAAGGCTGGGGACAGATGAGTCGAAATTAATTTTCTCTGGAATGAAACTCATAAATCATAGTTGACAAGCGGCACTATGTGAAAGCTGTGTTGTGTCTGCCTTGCCAGGCACATCCAGCAGAGCAGCGGCGAACATTTATCCTGCGGTGGTCTGGGAAATGCACAAGAAAATGCATATTTGCATGACATCTTCCTTCTCAGATATTCTATCATATTCTATCATATATCATAGAAAAAAAATTGAAATTATTAGATTAGAATTTTGGGTGGAATAAAGCAAAACAAAAGAACTTGCCATTTTAGTCTTGATGTGTCAAGTAAAATAGTTGCGCTACACCAATAGACCTCCACATTAGGGACACTATACAATATTTGATGATTTTGAAACAAAAGTATTTAATATTTTGGAATTATTTCTGTTACATGATAGGCAAAATATAAAAATGTATATGATAATAACATATTAGAACCACCATGTCAGTATGTAGTGCAATTCCTCCTTGTCAGTGTCAATCAATGACTTATATTTCCTTGCAAAGATGTATCTTTGTAAAGGTATTTTTTTTTTTTTTTTTTTTTAAGTATTTTGTGTTTGATATTAGTAAATAAAATGCATGTTATAATTGATGTGTGTGTATTTGGCTGTGTACAATGTCACTGGCAACTTGAATTATTTTTTTACTAAAGCAATAAAAAACATCAACATTACCTTTCCTCTACACAGGAAAGCCAATAATGTGCACCACTGCTCATGCTTCTCTCCTCCTCCCACCAACGGGGCCTTCTCATGTGCCAGGAGGCTAACAAAGCGGGCCGCCCGACGAGGACTCTCCAGCAGCCGGCCGGCCCGGAGGATATGCACATAGGAACACACCGGTCTGTTGATTCCATTTTCATCCTGCAGATTAGACAGAAACCTAGCAAAGCTGTGACATATAATTGCGCTGCAAATGTTACTAGCATAAAATGAAAACATTTCAAGCAAACCTGTGCAAAGATTTTGACCATTTTGGACTGGTTTGTTGACCGGATTTCAAGAAACTCCCTCCACCACTGTTTGGCATAAACCAGGAAGATCCTCTCCCTCTCTGCTGTCCTCTGTCTTTCTAGAGATTGCTGAATACAAATACAAGGTGTCACCAATATGCTTAAGCAGGCTCACACCAACGCTATCTGTATTAAAGAGATGAACACGTGGATTGGAAAAATACAGTATTTTAATCAGTGTTGCATTGGCTCCTGGTCTACTTGAGAAATATCATAAAATATTACACGGGTTAGCACACTCTTATCTATGGGGAGAAATATGTCTCAAAATTATTTGCACGTGTTTGTCAAATTCCCAAATACTGTATATGCACGATTCACACAAGTGTTTTTCAAATCCACAAATATATCAGAGATTCACACGTGTTTTTCAAATCCACATATTATTTGCACGTTTTTCAGATCCACAAATATATCTGCAATTTCCTCATGTTTTTTGAATGTGTGTGCATTTATCATGACTTCCTTCCATCCATTTTCTGTACCGATTTATCCTCACTTGGGTCGCGGGCGTGCTGGAGCCCATCCCAGCTATCTCCGGGCGGGAGGCGGGTGACACCCCGAACTGTTCGCCAGCCAATCGCAGACCACACATAAACAAACAACCATTTGCACTCACATTCACACCTATGGGCAATTTAGAGTGTTCAATTAACCTACCGTGCATGTTTTTGGGATGTGGGAGGAAACCGCAGTGCCCGGAGAAAACCCACGCAGGCACGGGAGAACATGCAAACTCCACACAGGCAAGGCCAGGACCCAGTCCTCAGAACTGTGAGGCAGATGTGCTAACCAGTTGTCCACTGTGTTATGACTTTCATCCATCCATTTTCTGTATCGCTTATCCTCACTAGGGTCACGGGCGTGCTGGGGCCTATCCCAGCTTTCTTCGGGCGAGAGGCGGGGTACACCCTGAACTGGTCGCCTCCCAATCACAGGGCAGTGTTATGACCTATCATTTGTAAATATTACATTTTGCTTGTGAATTAACGCAGTTTTCAACTTGAGAAGATTTACACACGTGGGAAGGCCCTCCCTCCATCCGCTAGGTGGCAGTGTTGCTGTCTTCGTTGATGACTTGACTGCAAGTAATTTTTATAGGAATCCAACAGTCTATGGTCCGAACCTGCTAAAATCTCCGGTAAATTTACCATAGCTGAACAAGGTGGACAACTAGCATCCCCATCATTAGTAAGTCAAATATAAAGAAATTGCCTTCATCATCTGTCAGCAAGATACAAACCAATTTATTATTAGTGTTTGAAAAATGGTGGCTAGCTCTCGAACATCTATATATACTGTAGTCTATGCTCTGAACGGAGACAGCAACACTGCTGCTTAGCAGATGGATTGAGGGCCATCCCACACGTGTGAATATTCTCAACTTGAAACTGCATTACGTTTGTCTGAAAAATAAATGTGCGTGCCCGCTGATCCACAAACGCACCAACAATTAACAAACAGAATTGAGTACCGTATTTTAACGACCATAAGACGCACTTAAAAGTCTTACATTTTCTCCAAAGTGGACGGGGCGTCTTATAGTGCGTCGCGAATTATGTGTGCCCCGAGTTCCAAAATGTGTAAATGTTGTTGTGTGACTTTGATGAGCACTCCACTTGACTGACTGGGAGCATTTCCTGCCGACACGCTGCTTATATAGAGGAAGGCGGACGTGACTGAGGACAGCATGCAGACATTAAAGGGGGAAGGGTGGTCGTGACAGAGGAGGCTAAAGACACGCCCCCAGTAGGTATATAGTTCAGGTATGTGCATCGGTTTGGCTAAGGACCCCCGAAAATGGCACCTGCGAAGAGACACGCTTACGAAGCACAGTTTAAACTGCAAGCTATTAGGATGGGAATCGAGCAGCCGCGAGAGAATTCAAGATCAACGAATCCATGGTTCGCAAGTGGAGGGAGCAGGAAAACGAGCTTCGCCAAGTTAAGGAGACAAAGCTGAGTTTCCGCGGAAACAAGGCGAGGTGGCCCGAGTTGGAAGACCAACTCGAGCAATGGATTAATGAGCAAAGAACAGCCGGGAGAAGCGTTTCTACAGTCACCATTCGACTCGGGGCAATAGCTCGGAGCTTGCCATCATTCCGGAAGGCTTGACGAAGAAACTCCAACCGCTGGACATCGGAGTAAACAGGGCGTTCAAAGTAAAGTTGCGAGCGGCGTGGGAGCCATGGATGACAGACGGCGAACACAGCTTTATTAAGACAAGGAGGCAGCGCCGGGCGAGTTACGCCACAATTTGTGAATGGATTGTGGATGCTTGGGCTAACGTGTCTGCTTGCACTGTTTTTCGAAAGAAGTCTGCAGGCTCTCAAGCATTTTCTATTCGGGCTCCAGTACTCTGGAATGCTCTGCAGGCTGATATTAGCGCTGCTACCTCAGTAAAAATGTTTAAATACCGACTTAAGCCTTACAGTGGGTAGAGAAAGTATTCAGACCCCCTGAAATGTTCACTCTTTGTTATATTGCAGCCATTTGCTAAAATAATTTAAGTTCTTTTTTTTTTCAAAAAACGTACACGCAGCACCCCATATTGACAGAAAAAAATGGAATTGTTGAAATTTTTGCTGATATATTAAAAAAGAAAAACTGAAATATCACACAGCCATAAATATTCAGACCCTTTGCTTAGTATTTAGTAGAAGCACCCTTTTGAGCTTAATACAGCCAGGAGGCTTTTTGGGAATTATGGTTTTTCACACCTGATTTAGGATCCTCTGCCATTCCTCCTTGCAGATCCTCTCCAGTTCTGTCAGGTTGGATGGTGAACGTTGGTTGACAGCCATTTTCAGGTTTCTCCAGAGATGCTCAATTGGGTTTAAGTCAGGGCTCTGGCTGGGCCATTCAAGAACAGTCACGGAGAAGCCACTCCTTCGTTATTTTAGCTGTGCGCTTTGGGACATTGTCTTGTTGGAAGGTGAACCTTCGGCCCAGTCTGAGGTTGTGAGCACTTTCGAGAAGGTTTTCGTCCAGGATATCCCTGTACTTGGCCGCATTCATCTTTCCTTCGATTGCAACTAGCCGTCCTGTCCCTGCAGCTGAAAAACACCCCCACAGCATGATGCTGCCACCGCCATGCTCCACTGTTGGGACTGTATTGGACAGGTGATGAGAAGTGCCTGGTTTTCTCCACACATACCGCTTAGAATTAAGGCCAAAAAGTTCTATCTTGGTCTCATCAGACCAGAAAATCTTATTTCTCACCATCTTGGAGTCCTTCAGGTGTTTTTTGAGCAAACTCCATGGGGGCTTTTTTTTCCATGTGTCTTGCACTGAGGGGAGGCTTCCGTCGGGTCACTCTGCCATAAGGCCCCCGACTGGTGGAGAGCTGCAGTAATGGTTGACTTTCTAGGACTTTCCCCCATATCCTGACTGCATCTCAGCCACAGTGATCTTTGGGTTCTTCTTTACCTCTCACACCAAGGCTCTTCTCCCCCGATTGCTCAGTTTGGCCGGACAGCCAGCTCTAGGAATGGTTCTGGTCGAAATGTCCAAATGTCTTCCATTTCAGGATTATGGAGGCCACTGTGCTCTTAGGAACCTTAAGTGCAGCAGACCTCATGATTCTCATTTGCTCTGACATGCACTGTAAGATGTAAGGTCTTAGTGTATATAGACAGGAGTGTGCCTTTCCTAATCAAGTCCAATCAGTATAATCAAACACAGCTGGACTCCAATGAAGGTGTAGAACCATCTCAAGGATGATCAGAAGAAATGGACAGCACCCGAGTTAAATATATGAGTGCCACAGCAAAGGGTCTGAATACTTATGGCTGTTTGATATTTCAGTTTTTCTTTTTTAATAAATCTGCAAAAATTTAAACAATACCGTTTTTTTTCTGTCAATATGGGGTTCTGTGTGTACATTAATGAGGGGGGAAAATAATTTAAATTATTTTAGCAAATGGCTGCAATATAACAAAGAGTGAAAAAATTTAAGGGGGTCTGAATACTTTTCGTCTCACTGTATTTCTACTCTTTGGCATTTAGTTAAAGTACATGTAGGCTTCTTTTACTCGTCCTGTCTCTTCCCCCTTGTCTTTACCTCGGAGAGAGGTTTAGGTGATGTTGAGGCTGCTGCTGTTTGGGTCCTGCACTGACCAATTGGGATAAGATCTAAGGTGGACCACTTCCCCCGGAGTCATTGCCATGGAGGATTCTGCTCTTACCGACCGGGTCAGGTCCTGAGGCAGAAACACCGAAGGCGTCTACCGTGTGGCGCCTTTTATCATTAAATTGACTCTTATGCCATTTTGATGAACATTGTTCAGCTTCTTGTCATCGTAATGAACATTGTGCAGCACCAGAATGTGATAAATGTTGCCCACTTGACATCCATTGCACCCTGGTCATCCCAGAAGGGGGATCCCCCCCATCTTTGGTCCCTTCTCAATGTTTGTTTTTCCCCAAATGGGGTTTTGAGTTTTTCCTTGCCCGATTGGGGGGCTTAGATTCGGGGATGTTGTAAAACATTGCCAACTATGGGCCTGGGAAGCCCTTTGAGATTATTCTGTGATTAAGGGCTTTACAAATAAAGATTTTACTTATTGGAATAATTTACCTGTGTGCTGATGATGTCAGTGCTCAGTGTCTCTGTGAGTGGAGGATAGAATTCGAGACTGACTGTCAAAACACCAGCCGGCAACTTGCATTCACTTCCTGGTGACACAAAATAACTTGAGTTGATATGAGGCAAAAAAAAAAAAAACATACTGTATGTGTTTACTTTATTTTTATTCCTGTGGTTATAGTTTGCAGTGGCAAAGAAATGCACGACTACTATCAAACTGAGGGTTGTTTCTAATACAAACCCCAATTCAAATGAAGGGGCGTTGAGTAGAACGCAAATAAAAACAGAATACAATGATATGCAAAACCTTTTCCACCTATATTGAATTGAATACACTATAAAGACAAGATCATGCTAAAACTGAGGAATGTTATTGTTTTTTTGCAAATGTTCTCTCATTTTGAATTTGATGCCTGCAACACATTCCAAAACAGCTGAGACTGAGGCATGTTTACCACTGTATCACATCACCTTTCCTTTTAATAACACTCAATAAGCGTTTGGGAACTGAGGACACTAACTGTTGATGCTTTGTCAGTGGAATTTTTTCCCCATTCTTGCTTGATGTACAACTTCCATTGCTCAACAGCCTGAGTCTCCGTTGTCATATTTGCGCGTCATAATACACCACACATTTTCGGTGGGAGACTGGCCTGCTGGCATTCTTATACTTCAAAGCCACGCTATTGTAAGACATGCAGAATGTGGCTTGGCATCATTGTCTTGCTGAAATTTATCAGGGACTTCCCTGAAGAAAGACATTGCTTGGATGGCAGCATATGTTGCTCCAAAACCTGAATGTACCTTTCAGCATTAATGGTGCCTTCACAGATGTGCAAGTTACCCATGCCATGGGCACTAACCCCACCCCCCACCCACCCATACCATTACAGATGCCGGCTTTTGAACCTTTTCGCTGATAACAACCCAGATGAAACTCTTCCTCTTTGACTCGGCGAACACGACCTCCATAGGGGCTTTTCCACCGCAGGAACCTTTGCAGGAACTTCCCTAGCTACCCTTGTAGTTTGCGTTCCGCCTCTGTCCCCACCGGAAAAAACTACCAGGGTACAGAAGGCCCTGGATTATGTAGTTCCTCCTGGCGGGTAGGGTCTTCCTAAAGCTACCAGGAACTCTGTGAGGGGGCGGGCTTTGCTGACAAACGTTGATTGGTTGACAGACCTCTGTAGGCATTTACTTTTTCATTCACAGAGCCGCCATTACTGGATGCGGCATTAGACAAGGTTCGAAATAAGAGGATTAAAATATACTGAAAAGCAAAACTTTAAATCACCGATCAAGTGTGCATCTTCCTCAGCCGGGGATGAGGGGCGTGAGGCCGGCAGGCGGGACCCTCTGATGGTCCAATCCAATCAGTCGCGGTGAGAGAAAAAAATAAAAATGCAACCCTAATCCTGGAAAACTGCCGTGGAAAACTGCCGTGTTTGCCATTGTCCAAGACAAGCAAATAAAGCCTGGCTTTTTGTCTGTGTTTCTACGTGCACAAATAAAGATTTGCAATGTACAATGGTTTGGGTTTTTTCCATGCAAACACATTTACAGATACTAAATACTTCACACTGCTATATTTAAAAACTCACTAAGAGCTGTCCATGAAGTCCTGCATTTTTTATTTATTCATTGAACCTTATCCAAGTAACGTATTTGCAATGCCGACCTGGCTGCAGACAGCAGAGTAAAACAAAGGAAAATAGAAGCAAATACATATACAAACTGTACAATCTGATATAGTTACCTATTACATTACATCATAGCACATGGAGAATAAAATGTCCATGTGCATGTGAACCGATGTTTTCTAAAGCTGGAGAACTAACTGGAGAAAAAAATTTAATCGCCTGAATGCCAAGACATTAGAAAGAGTTCTTTTTGAATGAACAAACAAACAAACAATCAAAATAAACAAATAAATACATAAATAAACATGTGGAAGCCTGCAGATGACAATAGATTTATTGCTCTCAAATTTGTAGTGAAACTGTGTGAGGCTTCAGGCTAATGTCCTGCTCATTTTCCATCTAATAAAGCACATCTAAAGTCATCTTCAGGCTTCTGTTGCACAATCTATTTCGGTGTTATGTCAATAAATTACAATAAATATATTGTATCATCTCAAACAATTACAATAAACGACCAGTTCAGGGTGTACCCCGCTTCTTGCCCAGAGTCAGCTGGGACAGGCTCTAGAATGGCCGCGACACTAGTGAGGATAAGCGGTACGGAAAATGGATGGATATTCTAATTTATTGACATGTACCTGTAATAAAACTCCCTGCCTCAAAGACTGTCTGCAGGTTGGCATTTCAAATGTGAATCAGTTCTCAATTGCCTCACCTAGATGAATAAAGGGTTAGGTTTTAAAGGTATCAAAATATTTAAAAACTAGATTAATATATTGTAATGGACATGCCATTAAAGATGACACCCAGCAACCCCCCCCATCTCGTGCTGTTCCACATACCTGCCTCGGCTGCCCCGCTTAACCCGTCTACGTATACAACACATCTAAGGAAAGCCTGGTCCACTTATCAAAGGAGAAGCACAGGAGACATAACTTCGCACACGGATCCTAAATGAATTACCAGCCACTCCGAAGGAGATCATCAAAACTGAGACACGGACATTGGTTTCTCACTCGGACACTAAGTTAATTAACTTTCAACCCCAGCCAAGCTGAAGAGTCTCACCAACAAATACTTATTTTCCGGGACACTGGCTTGACGACCAAGAAGGTGAGACTCATGGGGAGCCTCCGCTGTTCGTAGGCTCCCCATGAAGCCACAGTGAGATTTGTTCCTTCTGTCTGGGACAATGGATGGAGCACCAGTGACACCCACAGGCGGTGGAAACTCCAACTCCGGAGGAACTAATCACAATCTTCACCGAATTTGAATATTGCAAGATATAAGAACTTTGTATGTGTACCATCACAACAGCGCCATTAGTGGTTGTATTTCTGCAAATTTGAATGTCTGATGTCAAATCTGTTTGTCAACTGAACCGAGGAGATGTTTCACCCCACACAACACAAATGCCACATTTCAAATATTACAGTGTTTTCAACAACCACATACAATTGAAACATTCATTACAAGGATTAAAAAGGATGTGCGCGTGACAATGCAAGGCTGGAAACTGGTTTCGTCAGATTAGAGCCAATAATTAATATTTTATCCCACTGGTTTTCTTCGTTTCCTTTCGGCTTGTCCCGTTAGGGGTCGCCACAGCGTGTCATCCTTTTTCAAGGAGTCACCACAGCGCGTCATCCTTTTCCATGTAAGCCTATTTCCTGCATCCTCCTCTCCAACACCAACTGGCCTCATGTCTTCCCTCACAACATCCATCAACCTTCTCTTTGGTCTTCTTCTAGCTCTCTTGCCTGGCAGCTTCATCCTCATCACCCTTCTACCAATATACTCACTCTCTCTCCTCTGGACGTGTCTGAACCATCGAAGTCTGCTCTCTCTAAACTTTGTCTCCAAAACATGTAACTTTGGCTCTCCCTCTGATGAGCTCATTTCTAATTTTATCCAACTTGGTCACTCCTAGAGCGAACCTCAACATCTTCCTTTCTGCCACCTCCAGCTCTGCTTCCTGTTGTCTCTTCAGTGCCACGGTCTCTAATCCGTACATCATGGCTGGCCTCACCACTGTGTTATAAACTTTGCCCTTCATCCTAGCAGAGACTCTTCTGTCGCATAACACACCTGACACCTTCCTCCACCCGTCCCAACCTGCTTGGACTCGTTTCTGCACTTCCTGACCACACTCACCATTGCTCTGGACTGTTGACCCCAAGTATTTAAAGTCCTCCACCCTTGCTAGCTCTTCTCCCTGAAGCCTCACACTTCCCCCTCCACCCCTCTCATTCATGCACGTATATACTTTCTTACTTCGGCTAATCTTCATTCCTCTCCTTTCCAGTGCATGCCTCCATCTTTCTAACGTTTCCTCCGCTTGCTCCTTGCTTTCACTGCAGATCATAATGTCATCTGCAAACATCATGGTCCACGGGGATTCAAGACTAACCTCATCTGTCAGCCTATCCATCACCACTGCAAACAGGAAGGGGCTCAGGGCTGATCCCTGATGCAGTCCCACCTCCACCTTAAATTCCTATGTCACACCTACAGCACACCTCACCACTGTTCTGCTGCCCTCGTACATGTCCTGTATTATTCTTGACGCCGTCAACACTTTTGCTCTATTCGATCACTACTTCGACGCACATTTTCAAACACCTTTAAAGGGATGATAAACCCTCGCACCATAAATTGCGAACACTATTTAATTGTTTAACGATTAATTACATCGCTTATATTGTGCCTCTAGTCCAAGTTAGACACACGGCTTAAACAAGTTTACATTACAAACAATTCAGCTGCGTACCGCGTACAGCGACTGCAGATGCAACGGAGTCATGGCGGAACTTTCAGAAAGTCCCAGTCAATACGACAATCTTGACACTCTGGAAGAACTCGTCAGTAACTTAACCAGTGATCTTGTCCCAGACTATGCAGACTCTGTCAAAGATGCTAGCCTTGAAGTCCTCAATAACAACATCGCGCAATTTATGAGTGACGCCAAGTCCAAAACCTTAAAAGATAAAAATCTCGCTCAAAGGCTTGGTTGCATGGTGCTGAACTTGGTGTCCCAACTCAAATGGAGCAACCTAGAGGACGCTCGGGTGAAGCGCCGACTGGAAGCTGAACAGCATAAACAAGTCCAGTTAACTGTACAATTGACAGAAAGCACCGCGCGTTTAAACTTGGCTGAAGCCTGCCTCCTTGATGTTGAAATGCAACGTGATGATGCGGAGGCTCGGATAGCCGACCTAACACCTGACGTCTAAAGACGGCGGTGAATTAAACTGTGGCAATGATAAATCAACCCAGGACCCTATCTCGAGCGAACTAACTTCCGGAATTCAACAAAAACAGCTACAAGAGGCAATTAGCTTGACAGCTGTCCGACAACTCACTGACTCATCCCATCACTCCTGCCCCTGTTACAGACACCCGGGGTCCAGAAGTGCCACAGAGCCCTACAAAACATCTCCAACCTTTGGGCCGGAACCCACCTTCAGGGGGTGCCGTGCGACCTTTTCACGGGTGGCGGCCCCACCAGTCGCAGCTTACCTTTTCGACTCACCCCGAACTCTCCCTCAACCCAGCGCCGTTCCAGGTAGGACTCTAAAAGACTTAGATAAAGTTGCACGCAACAGGTTCGAACCTAAACCGAACGGATCACACGACACAGCGTATCTTAGAGACCTCAAATTTCACCTTAAACGATTCCCTTCCACTACTACTGATGACAGATTGTACCTTATTCAAGTTAGGTCTAGACGAGAAGTAAGTAGCTTAATTGAACGACAACCAGTTCACGTACTGGCCGATTACCCGGCTCGGTAGATCCTAAGGCCGCAACCGACTTATCTGCAGCCCTCACAGTTAAACAGGGGAGACTTGAGACACCACAAGCTTATTATTGCTGGTTGTGTAAAGCGTACTTCAGAAATTTAAATTAACCGAATATGGAAGAGGACAAAAATTTCAAAACACTGTTTGTCGAAAACCTACATCCAAACACCAGATGGGCGTGGCAGCGTGCCCGTGCACACTGTCCAGTGCCCAACTGCTTGAACTGGCCGCCAAAGGTTTCGCTAAACAAAAACACCCTCCCTCTAAAGCACAAGACTCGGTTGTCTTCTTCACAAACGAACCACCGCAGATGGAATTAGAGGGAGATACATGCAACACACGTGCGACTGACACACAACGTTCTAGCGATGTTAAACCCGACAACGTAAAGAAGTCGTTCAATCCAAATAACCAATGTTGGCCCGCGTACAACAATGGTCCTCGTAACACCAATCCAATGATAAACCAAAATCATGGAATGACCGTAACTCCAATTCGCGCCAAACTTACATGTCGAAACAGGGTACACGCAACGACCAGCCTAAATCTGGCTCGTCTAACCGAGATCCTAAAACGACTAGTGACAACCGGGAAAAGGGCTCCCGAACTAACAGCTCCAAAAGGGAATTTAGTGCCGTGGCAGAAGAATTACTTGAGGTGCTTCGCAGCCTGTTCAAAGACAAAAAATGGGACACATCATTATGGCTAGGCCTGACTGAGTCGAACAGGGCCACAGAGGACACGATAGGTCAACCAGGTAACTTCCGTTGTTCCCCTAATGACCTGCCAAGTGCCTCTGTGACCCCAATCGACTCCACAACGACCTCACCTCACCATAACCTTCACGAACCACTTTGTGACGACCAATCCCTCGACCCCTCTCGTGCCGTCCTAATCGTCCAACTAGACCCAGACGAGGCCCCTGACTCGGTTGACATTACGCTACTGAATAACATTCTGCCATTCCGACAGCTTTTGGGAGAACTAACCGCTAAAGGTACTTCTCGGAAGTTGTATTTAACCGTTACACTCGAGGATGAACTTGTCCGCGAAGCTCTGATTGACCCCGCGGCAGACATCACTGTTATGTCCCATGCTGTGTTCAATCATCTTCTGACTTTGCTGCAAGCCAGTGGCTGTGACCTTCAACTGCAACGCTGCGCACTAACTATCCGTGCATTTTCAGCGACTAACACCGAGCTGAAGACCTTAGCTATGCTCCACTGGACAATTGGCCCCATGAAGTTAGTCCATCCAGTCTACGTGTCTCCAATTGAATCCGTCCCCGTGCTCATCGGCCAAGACCTGCTATGCCGCTTCGAGCCACTAATTGATTACAAAAATCTTCAGGTATGGGCGCAAGTGGAACAGGCGTTACCACCACCAGCTCGGGAACTGTCCTCAGACCGGTGCCTGGTGTTGCACCACTCGGAGGACGCCGACCTGTCAAGCCGCACTCCTTCAAGTGAGGACACTCCCATTGACGACACCACCGAGTCCCCTGTAGCCACCTCACCACCGCTGAATCAACTTAGAGAACTCGTTTCTCTGCCACCTTGTCCAACCACCGCACGAAGAGCGCTGCTGCCCCAATGTTGCTGTTGGGATTAATTTGCATGACGTCATCCTTGCCTTGTGGGCGGACAAATCAGTAATTTCTCAGGCACTTTTTGGAGACTCACGACTTAAGAACGCTGACCTTAAATTAACGCTGAAAACTTTTTGCTTTCCTGTTAATACCGTGCCGCCATCTGCCGTCACTGCAGTGGGTGTGTGCACCCTGAACCTGCAATGGAACCATCACTCATTAACTAACTGGTTCCTAGTTGTCCCCAATTTGCCACATAAAACTTACATAGGTGCGGATGTACTAGCCCAACTGGCCATTCAAGTTGACACCATTAACAATGTTTTGTGGTCGCGCGCTAATACCGATTCCGCGAACCGTGCTTTTCAACCATTGAACCTTAAGTCGGGACAAACCATCCCCGACGGTTAGGATGTTTTGAGCGACGACGAATCTATGGTAAAAGCGTCGACTGTTAACTTCCCTATTTGACTGGTCGCACGTTTGGTCGCCGGAGTTTTACGACCTGGGCGTGTCGATGCATGCCACACCCCTCCTAGACACTTCTCAGACCACCGTGCTGCTAATACACAACCTCACACGAAACAACAGCCACATTCCCAGATCTCCTAATCTTGGCCTCTTGATCTGCTCCGACTCCCATGACTTCAATCGCGAAGTCCCCGTGATTGGTCACCTCCAGAGTAGTTACGCGCTACATTTACTCTGTTTACTCAAGTATCATTTTCGATAAACTGTACTTGTCAGAGTGCTTTAAATGCACTGTACTTTTTATTTTTACTTTTGTGGGGAAAATACAGCCGCGCGAGTATGTTTACAGGCCAAAACACTACAGCTGTGTCATCCAGCTCTTCAATTGTGACTGCCCAAACTGAGATTTTTCAGCCCACTTCTAACTTGAGAAAACACCTTGTGGTAAATTGCAGATGTTTCTATTGTTGTTTTGGCAGTGGACATGGCAACTTTAGCACTATCCCTATGAATAAAATCAAAATAAAATCAGACGTTACTCACAAATTACTCTTTACTTGAGTATTTTTTTCATTGAGTACTTGCTTACTCTTGCTCAAGTAAATATTTGGATGACTACTTTTTACTTTTACTTGAGTCATATTATTCTAAAGAAACAGTACTCTTACTTGACTACTATACAATATTTGGCTACTCTACCCACGAGACCTCTTCCCATTGCCTAGCTCCGGTGGAGTACAACTCACTGCTCCTTCGCGACACTTTACTATCATTCAAATGGGAACGACTGAGTGTGATGACATCATCAGAGTGGACCTGGCTGCAGACCAAAACCTGGTGACCCATACACTCAGTACAAGTTCAACTACAGCTGAAAGCGCGTCTGGGACCAGTCAGGCAGGTCCAACATCCGTGACAGCATCCTTGCTACCCCAAGGACTACACCAAGTCCGCCAACGCAGATGTCCGACTGAGAAACCGGTGAAACCGAACGCGCTGCTCTGCCGCAAACCAAAAACATAACGACCGAAATGACTGTATGAATGTATCTACAGCGCCCCCACCAGTGATGCTTGTAGCCTTTGTACCATCGAGACGCAACCCCTGGAATTCCAGTCAGAAATGCCCACCACACGACAATGCATGGCTAACAAAGTAACCAATTCCTGGTCGCTAAGCAACACGCCAAGAATAGCCATTTCAGTTCTCGACGCTTGCAGTGCAACCCTTAACCGAAATAGGCAGTTCATAACCACTGTGTTGTCACTGCTCCTAACGGTTTATGCTAACACACAGATTGCTAACAGGTTCATGAACGACAGGCTACGTGAAATTGCTCCCTCCAAAGACAATTTAGCAATGGATAGATTTCTCCCACATTTGGGACCCCTCGGCTTAATTAAAATGATTCGGTCTACGGCCCTGACAGGCCCCACTAATCTGGCCCATCTCGGGGTTTTCCCTTACAAACGCCACAGCTCTGCATATTAATCCTGAGTTCAGAGGAAAAGCCTTTCTTGTAGCTCGCTCAATCAGCGACGCCCTCAAAGATGCCACTTTGCACATTGAGGATGTCACCCGGCACCACCTGCCGCCTGGCAGTTATGACCGCCAAATTGTTATTTCTAAATTGTTCAAACAACACGAATGCAAATTTGACCCTGAAATTCATGAACAAACTAAATTTGAAGGAACTCAGGCAATTGACATCAACCGCGCTAAGACGCCATAACCCCTGTTTGTACATTCCTGCTCTGCTACATACCCTAATTTAGTGGCCCTAACCGTCTTCGGTCACTGCAGGATTCTCAGCGTAGCCTACCTGCCCTACCAAATTACCCAGAAGCCGCAGAACTGCTTAGAACAGCTTGCCAAAGGTCTTCCGTAGGAAAAGAACGGCTGAACCCGAACCTGACCCCATATGGACAGTGGAGGAGGTCCTATCTAATTCCTGTAGCAACCTTCAGATTACGAGACAGAGGTTTTTCGTCACTTTGTCCCGAAGTTTTACACATCTAAAAAGAGACGTGGTGCCCCTTTTCGAGATCAAATTTGATTTCAACGCTTAAACTTGAAATCCCGCTAAATCCGAAGTCACGCAGGCGTCGCTTGCGGCTTATTCGTTTCTCCTAAATTAATTAGGTTTTTATCCAAACCAATATACGCTACACTTTATTGCCACGGACAGTGTAATTTAATTAGTCTGCTGCTAGAAACAGGATCTTCAAATGTACTGTATACCACTAGAATTAAAGATCAGTTTCAAAGGTTTAAAACTTAAAAGGGGCTGTGGGAAGTTGCAACTGCGAGACTGATTTTTTTGGGGTGTGAGTGGATATAAATAAGTCTACACACCCCTGCTCAAATGCCATTTTTTCTGATAAAAAATGAGTCCAAGACAAATTATTTCAAAACGTTTTCCACCAGTCAGTTTGCACAAAGCCCTCAGGCTTCTGCTAGAAACGTGTCCAAAACAGCCTACGAGAACAGCTATACTATTTGGAGTTAATCAGACGCACTTTAAATGGTGGCAGCTGTGTCTGACTCCCATTTAAGATGAGTTCAAATGTGATGACAGCAATTCTGACGACAGCATCATCTCCAGGTATAAGAGGATGTTGCACACTATTTAAACACATCTCAGTTGTGTATTTTTACTTCCCCTCTCAAAAATATGTTTTTTCTATTGATTTGTACAGTTCACACATCCCTTCAATAGTGGAAAAAGCTTTATAACTATTCATCTTGATGTCATTTTTCTATATCACAAAACCCTGCCACTTGAACAGAGGCGTGTAGATGTTTTATAGCCATTGTACAATAACTGTTGGCTTTACGCTTTAAAACACTTATAAAAGAAAAAAAAAACCTGAAGAATTTTTCTCTTACCCACTCCCATCAGTTCCACAGCCAAGCATGTCTTCCCACTAGGTGAACTAAGGACTGTCCTCCAGTCCAGGAAGTAGGATGAGACCAACGTCGTCTCACTGGAGGTGTCAGTCTTGATCAGCACCAAGTGAACTGGATCGTAAATGGACAGCATAGTAGTTGCATCTGCCATCTTACTTCCCTCTCCTGCGGAATCAAAAGAAATATTGCCACATTTACAGCATTCATTGTAGGTCATATTTAGAACACAGCAGACTGCAACATGTAACAATGCCACAATAACAGTTGTCATTTCCATGTACCTGTGCCATCTATGTGGATCTGGAACAGGAAGCCCTCCTGCAAGTCAGGGTCACAGGCACAGGGCACTGGCTTGGAGTGAAACCTCTGATTTCGGAAGTGCAGGAATAACTTGAATGTTGGGCACACCTGACCAGGTAAAGGCTCAGGCTCCTGAAGGTGTTCCAAGAAGGCCTTACCACCAAGTACTTGCAAATACAGGTAACGCCTGGATGGGTCAATATTGGCTGCAACATCAAAAAACAGCTATAGTATTTAATAACAAGTTCTCAGCTATTAAGCTGATTTTGACTTATTTTCTAGTAATATTTAGTACTTTTTGTCAGCCGAATGTTTTCTTCGTCAATCAACTGAGGGGTGGATTTGGGAGGAGATCGTGTTTCCATATGGCTAGGTGCTACCTAGCAAAGCAAAGTGTGGGGGGAAGGGGAATTTTATTCTAACAAATTGATCCATATACATTAGATTAACAGAATAAAAAGACTTGCTTCGTTGCAAGAAAATATCACAGTAGGAAAGTGGAGCAACCTGAGAAAAGTGTAGGTCCTTCATCACGTCATCTATGATGCCCCTGCGCTGCAGTGCATGGAGGAAGTCTGCCTCAGATAACACTTGATGTGCAGTACCTTGATCATTCCTCAAAGTCTCAGACAGCACCTCTCGGATCTTCCCATGAATATCCATCTAATGCGGAGACAATGGAAAAGGGAAAAAGGTCGCATCGCCTAGTCGTTTTTAATTTATGTCAACAACAAAAAAGATAATCTACTGTCACCAATCAAATATGGACTTCTATAAACAAACATCCACTTGCTTTGGACAGTCCTCTTAATTTCACAAACCAGACAAATTTGGCCATCAGAAACAAACCACAACAAAAAAAAAGCCTGCCAATCGCCGGGTGGAAATGATATTTAAATGACTTTTTCACAAAATAAGCATGACAAAATAGTTGACTCGTTTCACATATACATTGATTTGACGTCATTTTAGGGGTTTTCATGCTTTTAAATCAATTCTCAAATCAAAATATTGATACTTTTGATCCTTCAGTCATTTGAGCAACAACGTACAGTACAGGATGCAATTATAATAAAGAATTGCTGTATTTTATTTACTTTTCGTGTGAGCGACTCGTCGCAACAAAGGTGTTAGCCAATCATTGGACTCTTTGATTTGAAATAGTGTATGGAACACATGTTCCACAATCACTGCAAATAGTTTCTCACCTGGCTGAGGTATTACAATATATTGCACTTACAGCAATACATGAACTATTGCTCTTGAAGAAGCGGTTATAAAAGTGCTACACAGTTTGCGTCCGTGTTAAAGATCAATTATGCATGTGACAAGAGGACAGAAGCACATCACTTTTCATTCCAAACGTCCATAACCGATTAAGTTACAGGATCTTCTTCACCTTGATCAGATGGCTGTGAATGATTTGTTTCAGCTCGGAGGCTTTCTCTGGACGAAGAGCCATTACAGCAACTTCTCTCGGGCAGCTTTAAATACGTTAACGGGAGTCCACTTTTGGGTAAATTTATATTTAACTATATTTTCACCTTCAATCGGAATCGACGTAAACAACACTCACAACAAAATGCTCTGCCTGCAGCGGTAAGCGAGCGGGAATGTGTCTTTGCAGATGCCTGACAAAACCAGAATATACTATTGGAATTTTAATAATACATAGATTAAGTGTGAACATGAAAGTAAACAATATAAAAATGTTAATACACTTCTGGTTAAAAATATATTTTCTATAAATTTATTGTAAAGAGTTAGTTATTCGGGGATCGTGTACGTCATGCTCTGCGACGTGAGTTTAAAAAAGACCCTTCAGGCGTCAGTCAAAGACCTATCGATAAATGTCCTCTTGTGCACGGAATTGTACGTCGACGTAGACGCCATTTTGTATGTGGCAGAGCGGAGCGATCAGTTGAAGACGCTCTTAGTTGAGGTGGTCCAGCTCCTCAAGAGCGTCACAGGTCCCCTGCTGGACCCCCTGCAGTTTGCCTACCGAGCGAACAGGTCTGCGGATCATGCTGTCAACATGGGACTGCACTTTATCCTAGAACACCTCGACAGTGCGGGGACCTACGCGAGCATCCTGTTCGCGGACTTCAGCTCAGCATTCAACACCATAATCCCTGAACTCCTTTCCTCCAAGCTTCTCCAACTAAGCGTCTCGCCTGCCATCTGCCAGTGGATTTACAGCTTTCTGACGGGCAGGACACAGGAGGTGAGGCTGGGGGAGGCCACCTCATCCACACGCAGCATCAGCACTGGGGCACCCCAAGGTTGTGTCCTCTCCCCTCTGCTCTTCTCTCTCTACACGAACGACTGCACCTCAACACACCCGGCTGTCAAACTCGTGCACTCACTGTAGTAGTCTCGCCACGCTGCACTATTTGCATATCTGTTGTTGACCAATACTGGCCACTCATGCCAGAGTAGCATCTGCACCACTTGCGCACTGACTGAGGAGTATCTGCAACATTTGCACAATCAACATTGCCCCAGATGATCGCACTACTCGTCACTTTAAACCGCATACACTCCTTGAAGTCTCGGCGCCCTTTGCACAATGGTCATTGCACCGGACTATTGCAATATTGGTCATTCGAACTGCTCTAAGTGCTAGAGGACTATGCATCTTTTTGCACAATTGTCCCAAAAAAAAAACAAAATAATAATAATTGTACCGGCATTAGCATATAACTAGCAACCCTTTATTGGTCAGTGACTGTTTTTGTCAATGTCTTTATGTCTCCAAAGTGTTCTCTGTCAATTGACTGTCTGTTGTTGTACTAGAGCGGCTCCAACGACCGGAGACAAATTCCTTGTGTGTTTTTTTTGGAAATACTTGGCAAAATAAAGATGATTCTGATTCTGATATCTCGGTTTAAGCCCGGTACTATAACCCCCGTGACTTCCCGAGTGTGTTCTTGTTCTCCCTCATAGGAGACTGAACTAGAGCCGCATTTCACATTCACGCCTGCTATATGCAATTTCGATTCTTCAAAGGACCTAACAAGGATGTTTTGGGAATGTGGATGGAAAAGCCCAGGTCTTGGCCGGCCAAGGACCGTGTGAGGTCCTTTGTAATATCGCAATGTACCGGAAGGTGGCGTTAACACGCCCAACGTACGCTTACCGAGCGCTAATATGATTAGAAGAAGCAGTCACAAGAGACGAAGAAGAAATTGGCTTTTGTTGACGGATGTTGCGTGCTCTGTTTAATAGTGAACTCGAGCGGTTCATAATCAGATTTATTGATATGTTTACGGACGAAGCCCAAGTGCCAGTGAGTATCCAGTCTTCCTGGAGAAAATCTCAGCAGACGGCGCAGGAGTCGGTACGTTTGAGCGACGACGTTGGATTTGAATATAGAATGTCCTCTGCATCTTCTGCTCGAATTGAAGTCTTTGCTCATCACATTCATAAATCATCTCTTTGGTCTTCCTCTCTGCCTTTTACCTGGCAGCTCCATTTCCAGCATTCTTCATCAGTACATCAATTCCCTTCTGTGCACGTTCACACCATCTCAATCTGTCCTCTCTGGGTTTGTCCCTAAACCATTTATTGATCATTCCTGACGATGTCCTTTGTCGTCACTTCCAAAGAGAATCTCAGCATCTTTAGCTCCACCACGTCCATCTCCGTGCTCCTGTCTTCTGCTCATTGCATCTGTCTCCAAACCATACAACATGGCTGGTCTCACTAGTCCTACAAACCTTTCTTTTTTTTTTTTTCACTTTAGCTGGCTTTCTTCTGTCACAGATGATTTTAGATTCGGAGACAGATTCTTCCTCCTGGCCAATAAGACTGTTGAACACCCATATACAACAACTAAGTCTATGGAGTGTAACAGCCCCACAACCGCCACTACCCACTCTCCAACGAGATCCCCACTGGACTATAGTTTCATCTATTATGAAATAATGCTGCTATGTTGACAGTACAATAGAGCACATTCACTAGGTTACCTTATTCTTCTATTTCTTTAAAACATTTTTGCACCTAGTCATGCGAATGGTGAGCACATCCCCTTCACAGTTCTGAGGACCCGGGTTCAAATCCGGCCCCGCCTGTGTGGAGTTTGCATGTTCACCCCGTGCCTGCGTTGGTTTTTTTCCGGGTGCTCCGGTTTCCTCCCACGTCACAAAAACAGGCACGGTCGGTTAATTGAAAAGCAAACCCTTTAAAATTGTCCGTAGGTATGGATGTGTGCGTGAATGGTTGTTTGATTATGTCTGCCCTGCGTTTGACTGGCAACCAGTTCAGGGTGTACCACGCCTCCTGCCCGCAGTTAACTGGGATAGGCTCCAGCATACCCGCGACCCTAGTGAGGATAAGCGATGTAGAAAATGGATGGATGTGCACTGGCGGTGTGTTTATTGAATGACAGTAAAGAAAACAGAAACAGAAAAGAAAAAAAATACATTTTATAGAGAGCAGCCGTTCTTTAACATGCAGAAAACTGTGATAAATACAAATGACTAATGAAATACATAAACAATGAACATCATTTTACCTTTATTGAACGTAATATTGAAATTTAAGACAAGGCAAGGCAAGTCATGCTTTTACGGTTGTATGACCATGTTATAGTCTCTTACTACCCTCTATTGGTAAAAAGTTTATATTGCAGCCAAGCAGGGACTTATGTAGTTCATTCAGTAAGCGATTGGCCGTATGCCCTGCAGAATCTTCACTCAAGCCGCTGTTTACTACTGTCGTTGTCTGTCCAGTAATTCCTGTCCTCGGATGCATGAAACATCACATTGAAGATTCTTGATGGTCTATAAAAGCTGGCAAAGAGGGTATAGGGAAGAGGAAAAGAAATCGGACGTTGTCGTGCTTTCCTTTGCCTTCTTTCTTTAATTCTATGGTGTTTCTTGTCTACTTTAACACATGCAACTTCCTTTGGCCCCATGGTGGCTCGTTGAACAGTTGCACCCAATAATGAAGCATAAAAACCTTCGTAATGCGTTGGATGAACAGTGGCCGAGTCGCAACAAAAACTGGGATAAAATTCCATCTGTCTTTAATCACCCTAACCTGCTGCAAATCCTTCCTTGCATGAGCCCTCTGCCTCGCCAATCTGTACAACTATTTTCGCCTTCCTTTGTGTCCAACCAGTTGTACAATTATCAGATCAGAATGCTCTCTCTTTTTGTGTGTTTGTTTGTTAGTTTTTTATTCAAATTGGGTACCGACAGAGTCATCAGATGTCACAGCAGCCAAACACTTATGAGCAACCAATAAAGCAAAAACAAAAGGAAATTACTTGAATGTCTTTGAAAAAGCATTTCCTCCATTCTGTCCTTGTTTGGATGTGTGTATATTTGTACATGTCTCAGAGAGGTTGTCAAACCAGAGCCATTCACAGTGCTGAAGCAGGAGTACAGACTCGTTCCAGTGTCATCAGCAGTACACAGACAGAGCTCCAGGATCATGTAACGACCCAATTTCTCCAGGACCCCCAAAATGTGTTGCATTTGTCCGGCTTGAAGGACTTCCTACATCAGGTTGAAGTCCCAGTCATCCGAGAGCTGGTCAGAAATTCCAAGAGTCATGCTTTTGATGGCTTTCAGGTGAACTGGGAAGAACACAATAAGATGGTAAGCAGTAAATTGATTTATCATGAAATATTAGACACAAGATTATTCTCTGTTTATTGCCAGTTCTGCCATTTTTATAGGTTTTGTGCCTTCACCAACTTCAACATCCTAGGGCACTCGAGCGAGATCTTCATGTAACAAGCGTCTCTTGGAGTTGTACTGGTGCAGTAATAGCCTGTGCTTATGGCAGGTATGAAATCATTCAAAAGCTTGACTTCTCCTACCTTTCTGAAAACACAAACCTGGTTGAAAAGCTTTCCTGCAGCGAGCCTCTCTCAAGCATGTGTAATTCATTTGGTGAGGAAGGCAATATGTCTGTGTGATTGGAAGGATGGCAGAAGGTGATTGGAGTAATGACGAGTCGTATGTTTGCACATGGAACCTAGACCATGGAGGTCTGAACACCAAACAAGCTGATCTGGTCATTGATGTTCCTACTGCAGTGACATCTCTGTGTTGTCACCCCAAGCACCCCGCTCTCATGGCAGGTATGGAACTCATTATCCTTGGGTGAGTGACACGTGTGAACAAGGTGCGTCTGTGCTGCTGTGCCTGCAGGTGGTCTGCACAGTGGGGAAGTGGTGATCTGGGACACCAGTCAGTCTACAGATCCAGTACTGGCACAAACTGGCATGTCTGCAGACAGCCACAGAGAGCCTGTTTGTCAGGTGAGTGAGTCCACAGGAGATGGCATTGAAGAATTTACCAATAATCTTTCCCTTTTTTCCCTTTTGTAGCGAGAGAAAGCTACCAAGAATTGTAAGAAACCTTCCAATAATTTCTGGAGATTTCCATATATACAAGTTTCTTCATATACACTATATGCTACAGTGAAGCCCCAACGGATCGGTTCCAGACCCATCAAGCCCCGATATAGAAAGATTGTATAAAAACTGTTTTTAATAGTCTTAACCCTCTCTTACGCTAAAGTTATTAAGGCACACTTTTTAAAGTATTCCCTTGCACCTGTGCTCCCTCTCACGCTTAAAAGTTCTGTATTTAAACACTAGTGTTCATCCAAACCATGTTATTTTGTCTAACGAAAGTCCACTAGGTTAATGGTAACCAGAGGTGGGTAGAGTAGCCTAATATTGTACTCAAGTAAGAATACTGTTACTTTTGAATAATATCCATCCATTTTCTGTACCGCTTATCCTCATTTCGGTCGCAGGCGTGCTGGAGCCTATCCCAGCTGTCATCGGGCAGGAGGCGGGGTACACCCTCAACTGGTTGCCAGCCAATCGCAGGGCACATACAAGCAAACAACCATTCACACTCACATCCACACCTACGGGCAATTTAGAGTTGTCAATTAACCTACCATGCATGTTTTTGGGATGTTTGAGGAAACCGGAGTGCCTGGAGAAAACCCACGCAGGCACGGGGAGAACATGCAAACTCCACACAGGCGGGGCTGGGGATTGAACCCCGGTCCTCAGAACTGTGAGGCAGATGCTCTAACCAGTTGTCCACCGTGCCGCCTACATTATAAATGCAAATATCAATTTTACTTTCACTGACCCCATAACATCTTTGTCCTCTGACCTTTAAGTAATTTCTTGATTGAATACGTCTGGAGTTAAGCAGGTTTGGGTTTGATCAGTGAAAATTAACCAAAAGTTGTAATCAGCCACAATTAATTTATGATTTAATAAGGGGGGGTGGGGGGAATACTTTTTCACACAGGGCCAGGTACATTTTTTTTTTTTCTTTCTTAATGAAATGACCATTTAAAAACAGCATTTTAAGTTTGCTTGGGTTATATTTGTCTATTTACATGTGGGGAAATTATGCAAAAATGTAAGAATTTGAGAAGGGGCCCAATACTCTTTCGCGGCACTGTATCCATTGTACATGGTTGAAACTAGCTCTGTTGCGAAGTGAGATTGAATGTATTAGTTTGGGGTTCATGAGAGTGAGTTTGTTTCTTTATTTCGCGCCGATTGGCTGACTAACTAACGATTAGCTTTCGTTAAAGTGGGTGTAAAAGACCCGTCTATCTACAGCACTGCGTACAGAACAATTGTCCTTTGTGACTCTGCTGCTGAATATACAAAAACAGTAAGACTAGTGGGGCTCTCCTGTAAAATATACATAAAATAAACTTTGTAAGATTTATTTATTTTTTGCTGCATAATTTTCGACTCCATACTTCAATCACATTGTACATGATGGTAATGCCATTATTTTTCTATGATTTTTGTTTTGTTTTCATGATTGGAAAGCAATCCTTTTTTGCAAAGCTCTTGTCCTCATTAGGATTGGGGGTGAGCTCAAATGTATCCCAGTTGACTCCATTGTGGTGGTAAAGGAGAACTCATAAGAAAGATTTGAGAGTCAGTCTGGACCTGCAAAAAGCAGCTCTATTTTTTGCTTGTGAATATTACTGCTGGATAGGAGGATGATAAAACGTAGCTGTATGTTTGTGTCTTGTCATGTCTACATACTGTAGGTTACTTGGGTGGCCCTGCAGAATAAAGGAGACTTTGGTGTTCTAAGTGCATGCTCGGGAGGAAGGATTCTGCTGTGGACAGTGAGCTCGGAGCAAGGAAAACTTGTCCTGAAAGCAGCCTTTGCACTCGTGCAACAGCAGGTTCTTTCGAGCAGGACCAGCTTCAAGGTAAGGCTCGGACACAGGAATACTTTGGAATGTATTGTTTTACCTCCATGTTGTGCAAATCTTCTTTGTCTGTGAAATGACAGAAGTGGAGCTTTGTGTTCTTGTTCATCTACCAGCACTGACATTTTGGATCCTGTACCCCTATTGTTGTATTGCTACGACGGTATATAATATATATATATATATATATATACACACACACTGAATCTACCAAATGAAAGAATAGACTTCCTTCTTTCACCAGCAACAAGTTTTGTTTCTACCCTTTTCTTTAGTCATCAGCAGTAGAATATAGGTAGGTTTTATTTCATTTGTTCGTTTCTCCCGGAAACCAGAGAAAATGTTGGTTTCTTTCAATTTTATTTTAAACCAACAAAATATGACGCGTGCAATACGTAATTTTTCCCCCCGTGATGTCCTTAACAACTAATTGGGTTTATTTCATGAACCGTTTAAAACGAAACATTTAGGAATAGCTTTTGATATCAAAATAATAATGTATGTAGCGATATGGGAGCGTTTGCCGTGTCGTCACACCACGGTTGGCAGAAAGCCTTTCGAAGTCAATGGCCGCCCGGGAGTCATAGAGTTATTCACACTTATTTTTTTCTCAGGGCACTCCGGTTTCCTCCCACATCACATAAACAGGCAACATTTTGTTGTATGAATGAATGTATGGACAAAAGTACGGAGACCAGAAATAGATGTTTGGAGTGTCTTTAGTAGATCATTAGCTCATAAGTTAACTCAACCCTAATTTGGAGGAAGACAACTCATTTTGATACAGCAGCACCTCTACATACGCATTAATAGTATACTTTTGTTTTTATACTTTTAGTATATAGTATATATATAGTATATATAGTATACTTTTACTTTTTGTTTTTTTATACTTTTGTTTCTGGAATAGACCAGCCTCCTCTTGTGTGGATCAAAAATTTACTTCGGACTTATTATTTTTATACACTACACAACATAAAAGATGAATCAAAATTGAGTTTTGTGAATATTTTGAATACTAATATGTGAACCACTCTCTCTCTCTCTCACTCTGTCCTAAGAGAAGTCAAAATGTTAATGGCTAATATATGAAAATAAAATATGAAACCATTTTGACATAGGGTTGCGCAATATAGCGAATAAAATATCAGCGTCACGATAATGGCACGTGCAATATGTGTGTAAAATAAAATATGAAATCATTTTACATAGGGTTGCGCAACATATCGAAAAAAATATCAGCGTCACGATAATGGCACGCGCAATGAGTGTATATGTGTGCAGCCCTAGTTTTACACATATTTCTATAATACGGTATTATGTTGGATGCAAACTGAGAGAATTCACAGCACCATAAAACAACAGGAAGAAGAAAAAAAAAAAAAGGTTTTATTTAACATCCATAAAGTCTGGCCTCCGTTTTCCTGACACAGTCCTCGTGCCGCTGCATTACAGCCTCCGTGGGATCATTCTCCCTGGCACGTGTGCTTCTGTTTAACTTTTCATAAATGAACAGCTTCAGAGGACTTTCAAGCAGCTTAGAGGTTGAATCATCAGGCTGTCGATTTCATTTGTTTCTTCGGCGTTTGGTTTTGCTTAGTAAAACTGCTGTGCTGATTGTTGTATTATGAGTTTATCTGAATCGTTGGCGCTTGTACTGTCAAACCTGATTAAATTGTTTGGTTGTAGGTGCTGGGCGAGCTGGCAAAAAAAAAAAAAAAAAAAAAAAATCATGATTCATTTTTTTCATATCACCCCATCTTATTATCACAGTGTTTTTTATTGTTTTTAAAATAACCAGTTTTAAAGCATCCATACTGAAAACTGAAGAAGCTAGAGAGTAGTTCAACATTTTACTAGCACCTTGTGTAAACAATACTCCTCAGTCAATAATTAATACATTAACCCCAACATGATATAAGCATAATTACTATCCATCCATCCATCAATTTTCTGTTTCGCTTATTCTCACTCGGGTCGCGGGCATGCTGAAGCCTATCCCAGCTATCGTTGGGCGTGTATACTTACTAAGCAAATAAAAATACATGTAGAACAATATAAAAACACTTCACCGAATGTCGAAAAATATAACTTGAAGTCCTGAGTCTTTTTGGAGGTACAGAATACAAATAAAATAAAGTGGCCCCTAGGGGATAATGAAGATACCTTGAATTGTAAACATATGAAATAATAGTAAGATGAATGGGGTGAAACATGAGCAAAGTATGCTCATGAAGCAAACTTTCTGCAACAACCATGTTCACATCCTGATAGGATGACATACTGACATCATTTTATCTTTTTTTTTTTTTTGTCTTTTAATTGGTCAATTAGAGTTGATTTTAATGCTCAGTTAAATAAACAGATATAGTGGTTGCTTTGTTATATTTTGTTTTTAGGGCCAAGGCACCAGCACTGTGGGTGTCACCTCCTTGGATCTGTCTCCATGGGACCCAGACACATTCTTAGTAGGCTCCGAGGGTGGCCTTCTGCTTAGGTGTTCCCTCTCCTCACAGACACCAGCCGCAGTCTCATCGGAATATCACAGTGTGCCACTGAGAGCCCCGGCCGTCTTCTCCTTTAGGCCTGGCAGCGGCCCCGTCCACTCCATACACTGCTCACCTTTTCACAGGTACAGATTTAAGGCCTTCGCAGTGAGTAAATCAGTCTAAATATAACTGGTGACTCATAAGCGACTGACGTGTTTTCTTTAGGAACCTGTTTTTGAGTGCGGGAACTGATGGCCTGGCTCACCTTCATTCCCTGCTGCAGACCAACCCACTGCGCTCACTTCGAGTGTCAGACACTTATGTTTTTAAGGTGCAGTGGTCTCCGACCAGGCCGCTGCTTTTTGCCGCAGCCACGGAACAAGGTAGTGTCAAAGTGGAGGAAATCTCACTCAGTCAGGAAAAATTGTTTGACGGTAGCATTCGGGAGAACGAAAACATGCAATGACATTCTATAAGTCCCATCCACCTCAAACATCTTAAATATAATCTATACCATATTTTAAATTGTCAAGAACATTACCACAGTACATTATGTTTTAGGATAAACATAATTCTGCACAACGTAATCATTACTCTAATTGTAATTGTTAGTAAACTATGGCTTCACTCTTTATTTTAATGTATGTATTGCATCAACCTTGGTTGCAGTTGCAGCCAAATGTCTTTTTCATGCAATTTTTGTATTTGTATCCGCTGTTACTGCTGAAACAATGGAAATTCCCCCAATTGTGGGACTAATACAGGTTATTTTACTTTATAAATATTTGTTATATTAATGTGCTTTTAACCTTATAGGCCCATTTTCTCAAGCGATGTAGCAGACTAGCGGTGGCACACAAATTCATTTCCGGTACTGGTGACTGTGTGGCTGTGTAGCGTCGAGACACTTATTAATTTGCCTGCTATTTTTCCCCTCAAAGCTGTTTACGCTCCGCAATAACGCGGTTCCAACCCGACCTGTGTGACAAATGTACTGTATCACCCAGTCACTTAATATTGGTGTTTTGCGACGTAATGTTGCGATAGTTTAGTAATTAGCATTGCGTCATCATCTTTCTCCTTTTCTCCTCTTATTTGATAATGATACTTGTCAGAAGTATACTGTAGGTTATTCGCTGCCATTGAGGTGACGATTCGTGACTCATGCCGCGTTGACAACGGACGCGAAGCGAACGTTCGCCTCGGCATTGTTTTTGCTCACGTTAGCTGTAGCTCATAGGTAGCTGGGGCGGCGTCTAATACGCAACGAGCATTTCCCTTAAGTAGCCGAACAGTGGAAAGCATCGAGGTTGGGCGACTGAAATTTCGGTCCATCGCTACTTTCCACTGTATAATGAGCTACACTACCTTGAAAGGCTGCAGGAGCAAAAGTATTGATATTTTGATTGAGGGTTCAATTCTTGACCATAAAGATCAGGTATCAGAGGTATCAATATTTCAGTATCAATCTAGTTATCAATAGTGCAGGGTGGAAAAGTATGTAAACCCACTAGGCCAGGGGTGGGCAATTAATTTTCCAGTTGTGAAGGGTCACACCAACATCCATCCACTCTCCGTACCGCTTATCCTCACTAGGATCGCGGGTGTGCTGGCGCCTACGTCAGCTGACTTTGGGCGAGAGGCGGTGTACACCTTGAACTGGTTGCCAGCCTATCACAGGGCACATATAAACAAACAACTATTCGCACTTACTGTAGATTCATGCATACGGACAATTTAGAGCCTTCAATTAACTTACCATCCATGTTTTCTGGAAGTTGGACAAAGCTGAGAAAACCCACGCAGGCACGGGGAGATCATGCAAACTGCACACAGGCAAGGCCGGATTTGAATCCGGGTCCTCAGAACTGTGAGGCAGCTATGCTAACTAGTCGTCCACCACGCAGCCTCACACCAACACGCGAACCTCAATTGTGTTCCGAAGAAATTTAATGTATTTATACAAAGCAAAGGTTCTCAAACCTCTACACCAAGTATAATATAAAAAAATACTTGGCTTTTCCAAGTATCACCAATATGAAAATACTGTGTAGCAGGCCCAAGTGTTAGCATGTTAAGTATTTCATGTTTGGAAGGCACTGTAATATTCATACCCAGTTTGAACATTAGCATTGTGCTTGAATATAAGAAAATGATTTTGACTTAACTAATGATTCAATTGAAATTTATTGCACATATATGATGATTAAAATCAAAAATCTAACAATAAATGTGTGGAAACAAACATTTCCAAAAGATTAAGTACAAATCTATTGGACTTAAAATCTAATCATCGGCAACTTTCTGTAATGTGTTCGCTGAGAAATGGATGAAAAGCTTGCTTTGCAAAAGATGTATTCGTTTATGTTGAGCACTCTTCTTTCCACCAGGTGAGGTGCAAATATTCGATCTGAGTCGCAGGTCCCTGAGACCAGCAGCCACAATTGACCCGGGAGGCGTTGGCCACGCTGCAACCTGTTTGGCCTTCAACTGTCAAAACACTGGCCTCCTTGCAGTGGGTAAAACAGACGGGACAGTTGGTGTTTGGAAGCTCAGCACTGATTTGACAGAGCAGATCCCCACAGAAGGCCATCTCCTGGAGCAGATAGCCAATCAAGTAGCAGAATGACACGATGGGATGGATGGAGACTGCTGCAATGGACTATTAGGAGTGCCGGTTTCAGTTGCAGCCATGTGTCTTGTGGGTTTGGAGTTTCACAAGGCAAGTCAAAAGCGAGTGGGCCAAATACGGCTCAGAAGGTGTTTTACATGAACACAGACTATTCTATACTCGGTCATCTCACCTCGGACCAAACTGAGCTCCTTTTCTCTCATTGAAGACGTAATAGTGATGCCATTGTTGTTCCTGTTCATGCATTTCCAGTGTAAGATTGGTCATCACAGTCTGATGAAAATTGTCAGTGGTTTTGAGTGAATATGTGCAAAAACTGCAGCAAAATATGGGCTGTGCTCTGGCAAAAAAATTTTTTTAAAAAGAGCGAGAGAGACTTCACTCACATTATCTTCAATATTTGTTTTTTTCTGTTTGTATACAACGTTTTGATACTATCATAGTACTTGCACTAATCACTGTCCATTTTTTGGGCTGCAACCTGTGCCGCACTGGCTCCACATACTTCCCTCTCATTTCATATTGCGTATAATATAAATCAGTCTGAGTCTAAACTGAGACAGATAAGTTAAAAAAAAAAAAAAAACAACACTACGGGAGTTACAGCAGTAGGATTTGATTAAATTAAAAAAAAAAAAAAACATTTAAAGAGTTAACACATCAAGTCAGTAAGATTATCAGTCTATATAATGTTAAATTTAAAAGTAAATATACAGTACTTTATTGTACAGGATAAAATTACAACAAATTGTAATTCACTTAATTTTGACCATAAACGTGATGATAGATCACTGATTGCGTAGTGGTTCATTCAACTAACTGGTGCCAGCAATATGGGTTCAGTTCCCACTCAGTGAGGAAAAGTGGTTACAGAAAATGGATGGATGGACAAATGATGACACTAGTTTGTATGCAGTATGATTAATATTTTATTTTTGTCCTCTTTATATTGTTTGCGAGGCTTGTTCGAATCAGGGAGTTGCTATGATTGAACAGGAAAAACCAATAAATTCTGATGTCACATTCCTTGCAGGTTTTAGGAAATGTACCTGTATAGCGCTGGATGTTTGTAGTTTCATCAGTGGTAGTACCATTGCAAATATTGCCTTCATGTCTATCATTGAAAGTGCTCCTAATTTGTGAATTGATTTTCGTTTTGTTTTTTTTTTCCTATTAGAGTTTTAGGAGATTTTTTTTTTTATTTTCCTATTAGTTGCGTGTAAGCTATATAGCCTAAAAACACTTTTTTACACTACTGCTGTCCATCTGTAAGAGCACATTGATCCATTAAGTTAAAACTGTCGAAAGATTACGTTTTGCATTGATGCATGTCAGGTTCAACGTCAATCCACGAGCTCATTCATGCATGCTGTACAGATTTCCCGTGACGTAGCGGCCCAGCGGACACGGCTCCCATGCTGGAGGTCGACGCATTGTTTTTTTCTTCCGGTACTTATTGAGCGTTTGAATAGAAAGAATTGAGACCCAACTTAAAAAGATTGTGACATTACTGTGCGGTGTTTGGGTGCAACAATACAGGTGGTAGGGATAAAGTCATTTCAGCGTTAACCGGCACCAATTTGGCATCAGGGTGACAAGACTGAACATTTGTCAAGGAAAAGATGGAGAATGTGGCTTTCACGAATCAGGCAGGGCTGATCTTTCTCAGGCCGGACACCCAGACCATACATCTCTGTTTGTTCTCCACACTTTGTTGAGGTTCAACACTGAACAATGTTAGAAAATGAATACTAAATTAATATTAAATACTGTATATAAAGGACATTTAGAAGATTTCAATTCATCTATTTGCATTTTTAGTACCCGGAGAAAAACTCATGCAAGTACTGGGAGAACATGGAAACTCCACACAGGAAGGCCCGAGCCTGGATTGAAAGCCACGACCTCTGAACTGTGAGGTGGCTATGCTTATCACTCATCTACCATGCCAACTATTAAGTTGAGAGAAATCACTGTCTGCATGCTTACACAACACTGTATACATTTGTTTAATACATCCCATTTCAGATACACACCCAGATATCCTTATGATTATATAATTGCATTACACTTAGTTGCACGGACACAACAAACGCACAACATATCAACATAGGGTGCGTTGGGAAGTTCACTCCGGGCGCGCACCCCGGAACCTTCGGTAACTCCGAGCGTTGTTAGCGTATGTGTGCCACTAAATACAAGTAAAACTGACACATTCTTCTTTTCCTTTCAGCTTGTCCCGTTAGGGTTCGCCGCAACGTGTCATCCTTTTCCATGTGAGCCTCTCTCCTGCATCCTCCTCTAACACCAACTGCCCTCATGTCTTTCCTCTCTATATCTATCAACCTTATCGTTGGTCTTCTTCGAGCTCTCTTGCCTGGCAGCTCCATCCTCATCACCCTTCTACCAATATACTCACTCTCTCTCCTTTGGATGTGTCCAAACCATCGAAGTCTGCTCTCTCTAACTTTGCCTCCAAAATATCTAACCTTGGCTGTCCCTCCGATGAGCTCATTTCTAATCCTATCCAACCTGGTCATTCCGAGAACGAACCTCAACATCTTCATTTCCGCCACCTCCAGCTCTGCTTCCTGTGGTCTCTTCAGTGCCACTGTCTCTAATCCGTACATCATGGCTGGCCTCACCACTGTTTTATAAACTATGACCTTCATCCTAGCAGAGACTCTTCTGTCACATAACACACCTGAGACCTTCCTCCACCCGTTCCAACCTGCTTGGATTTGCTTCTTCACATTCTTACCACTGTTGACGCCAAGTACTTAAAGTCCTCCACCGTCTCTATCTCTTCTCCCTGTAGCCTCACTCTTCCCCCTCCACCCCTCCCATTCATGCACATATATTCTCTTACTTCGGCTAATCTTCATTCCTCTCCTTTTCAGTACATGCCTCCACCTTTCTAACTGTTCCTCCACCTGCTCCCTGCTATCACTGCAGATCACAATGTCATTTGCGAACATCATGGTCCACGGGACTCCAGTCTAGCCTCATCTGTCAACCTATCCATAACCACTGCAAATAGGAAAGGGCTTAGGGCTGATCCCTGACAGAGTCCCACCTCCACCTTAAACTCCTCTGTCACACCTACAGCACACCTCACCATTGTTCTGCTGCCCTCATACATGTCCTGTACAATTCTAACATACTTCTGCCACTCCAGACGTCCACATTGAGTACCACAGTTCCTCTCTGGGTACTCTCTCATAGGCTTTCTCTAGATCTACAAAGACACAATGTAGCTCTTTCTGACCTTCTCTGTACTTCTCCATCAACACCCTCAAGGTAAATAATGCATCTGTGGTACTCTTTCTAGGCATGAAACCATACTGTTGCTCGCAAATACTCACTTCTGTCCTGAGTCTAGCCTCCACTACTCTTTCCCATAAGTTCATTGTGTGCCTCATCAACTTTATTCCTCCATAGTTCCCACAGCTCTGCACATCTGTTCTTAAAAATGGGCACCAGCACACTTTTCCTCCATCCTCTATCCTCAGGCATCTTCTCACCCGCTAGAATTCTGTTGAACAAGCTGGTCAAAAACTCCACATTCACCTCTCCTCGATGCTCCCATACTTCCACAGTAATGTCATCAGGGACAACTACCTTTCCATTTTTCATCCTCTTTAGTGCCTTTCTAACTTCCCCCTGACTAATCATTGCTACTTCCTGGTCCACTACACTTGGTTCTTCTACTCTTCTTTCTCTCTGATATTCCTCATTCATCAACTCCTCAAAGTATTCTTTCCATCTATGCAGCACACTGCTGGCACCAATCAACACATTTCCATCTCTATCCGTAATCACCTTAATCTGCTGCATATCCTTCCCATCTCTATCCCTATGTCTGGCCAACCTGTATAGATCTTTTTTTCCTTCTTTTTTCCAACCTGGCATACATGCGATCATATGCCTCTTGTATAGTCTTTGCCACCTCGACCTTGGCCCTACGTCGCATCTACATGTATTCCTTTTCTCCTCTCCTCATTCTGCTCAGTCTCCCACTTCTTCTTAGCTAACCTCTTTCCTTGTATGATTTCCTGTACTTTGAGGTTCCACCACCAAGTCTCCGTCTCCATTTTCCTGCCAGAAGATACACCAAGCCCTCTCCTGCCTCTTTATCTGATCACCTTGGCTGTAGTAGTCCAGTCTTCTGGAAGCTCCTCCTGTCGACCAAGAGCCTGTCTCACCTCTTCCCGAAAAGCCACACAACACTCTTCCTTTCTCAGCTTCCACCACATGGTTCGCTGCTCTGCTTTTGTCTTCTCAATCTTCCTCCCCACCACCAGTCATCTTACACACCACCATCCTATGCTGTCCAGCCACACTCTCCCCTACCATTACCTTACAATCAGTAAACTTCAGATTACATTGTCTGCACAAGATGTAATCCACCTGCGTGCTTCTACCGGTCACCCTATGTTGCTGCCTCTTCTGGAAGAAAGTGTTCACCAAAGCCATGTCCATCCTTTTTGCAAAGTCTACCACCATCTGTCGCTCGAGGTTCCTTATCTGGACGCCGAATTTACCCATCACTTCTTCATCACCCCCGTTTCCTTCACCAACACGTCCATTACAATCTGCACCAATCACGACTCTCTCTCTGTCTGGGATGCTCAGAACTACTTCGTCTAGCTCCTTCCAGAATTTCTCTTTCACCTCTTGGTCACATCCTACCTGTGCGGCATAGCCACTAATCACATTACACATAACACCCTCAATTTCCAGTTTCAGCCTCATCACTCAATCTGACACGCTTTGCTAACTCTTCTTTAAAATCACCACTACTCCATTTCTTTTAGCATCTACACCATAGTAAAATAATTTGAACCCTGCCCCTAAACATCTAGCCTTTCCGCCTGGTCTCCTGGACACACAGTATATCAACCTTTCTCCTAATCATCATGCCAACTAACTCCCGAGCTTTTCCTGCCATAGTCCCAACATTCAAAGTCCCCACATTCAATTCTTGGCTCTGTGCTTTCCTCTTTTCTTTCTGCCAAAGAACCCGGTTTTCACCTCTCATTCATCTTCGACCCACAGTAGCTGAATCTCCTCCGCCGCCCGGTTGGTTTACGGTGCAGGTGGCGGACGTTGTTAACCCGGGCCACGGCCAATTCGGTATGGAATTATTTGGATGAACGCTCATATTTGTTTGGCAAAGTTTTAAGCCGGATGCCCTTCCTGACGCAATCCTCTGCATTTATCCGGGCTTGGGACCAGCCTACAGTTTGCAGTGGCCTGTGCCCCCCATAGGGCTGCATTAAGTAAAACTGACACATTCAATATGGCGGATGGACTGACATATCCCTAGCAATAGCCAACATGTTCATTAGTAAAGATAGAAAGTGGAGCACGCTCTGTCTCCGGGTGCCGCGGTCTCTGGGCGCGTCGGACTGAATTTCCGAACAGACCTCAAACACTGAGGCGAAAATAGGATTGGTCCGAGACTGCATGACGTCGTGACGGGAAGCAGTTTTGGCCGTAAAACAAGCAGGCTGAAGCTTGGACGGGGCTCTTCTCCATGGGCGTTGTTCTGAACCAAGTGGGGGAGAGCCCAGCGCTGAACCTTTTCCAGCCTTATTGTTTGACTTTATATTTTCGAATAAATTGTTAAACTTTTCATCTGGCCTACTCATTGAAGTATTACCTCGACCAGAATAAAAGAACCGGGCAAAAGTTTGTACGGCCGGCAGATTATACCCGGGCCGCGACTTCTTTTTTCTCTTTTCCTAACCTGTAACAAAGTTAGATTTTTAAAATGTATATATCTTGCGTTGGATATTGGTGGATTGCTGCCTTGTTATTATATGAAACGTACGATTCTTTGATTAACGGAATGGCAGCTGACTCTCACCATGCTAACTGCTATCTTGCCTAACTTAACCTAGCTAAAGTACGTCAAGCTGTCAACTATTCCAGATCATTAAGTAAAGGTCTCCATTTTATTTCCAATTGTATTCACACCATATGCGCCATTTATTGGGGGGGACATGAGAGACATGTCCCTTGCAGTTTTTTTTTTTACCGTCTACGAGCAATGTTGTCCCTGAAGGAAATTTAGAAGATATTAAATCCAAGGTTGTCAAGCTCTGCTGCGCTATGGTACCTACCTGTCACACAAAAAAATTACTAATGATATTGATATAGTCCACCGCCTTGGAACATACCAAGAGGCTTCAAAGAGGCCCAGGATGACTATTCTTCGCTTTACAAACAGATCTACAAGAGAGGTTCGCCGAAGATTTGACTTCCGATGACAAAGCAACAAGAAATAAGCTATGACCCTGTAATTGAAGCTGCAAGGCAAGATGGAAAGAAGGCACACTTTGCTGGCACTCGTGTCATCACTGAGAGAAAAGAGATTGCTCTGGAATGACTTAATTCGACCCAGATCGTCATCATCTGCTGGAGCTGCTTCCCACTACTGAAAATCCTCTAAGGTGACAAGCTGATGGCCTTGTAACAACTTATCCTCATTCTGACACAATATAATCTTTGGCAATTGCAGCTTGAATAAAGATGGAGATTCTTTTGCAAATGAAGATTTAAAAGAAAATATACACTTGTTATTAAGTGACAGAGATGGTATATTTTTGTACTTTGTTGCTTGTTCTTTGTTACTTCTCGTTTTCAAAATGTTTGAACTGTTTTATGTGGACAAATTAATCCAAGTCCTTGAACTCCACTAAACATTTCCATGCCTTCCAATGGGAGGACAACTAATGTTTGATAAAGGCACTACTGAGTTCGGGACACTTACAGACTGTGATTTACAATGATGTGATGGCGGAAAATAACAGTCACTATGAGCCAGTACTTCTCTTACCTTGAATCAGTTCCTGGAATCCATGGGGAGAGCACTGCCAGTCTGCCAAGAATGATGAAACTCATGGCTCTGAATGAAATTATGGCAACAATACAGAAAAGTTGAAAGCTGTCATGAATACTATCATCTACAGAGTAACAGATGCAAGGCCAGTCTTTGGCCAGGATAATGTTTTAATAAGTAGTTGTTTTTTTTGTTTTTGTTTGTTTTTTCAAAACAAGTTTTGTCACTGTGACTTGAAAGTGCGAAACGTAAAACATTGAATCTGGAAAGCAAAAATAAATGGAATGCCATGAATAAAAATGTTTATGGGTTCAATGAAAAACGGATAAAAGCCAGACAGTGAACTAGTCAGTCAACATCCAAGCGAAATCACACCATACTTATGACAGAATTGGCAAAACCCTTGGTCAGTTAGCACACTGCAAATATCTTTTTTTGTTAAAGGTGGAGGGGGGGGGGGTCAAATCTCACATGAACTTTGATGTTGAGCTGGCAGGAAACCTGGTAGCACACATTTGTTCCATTTAAAATCACATGAAGGCACATCCTCAAATAGCAAACACAGACTTGCATTTGCTCACAGAAGAATAAGCCGCCATGCAGTCAGTCAACACCAAGACATCCAAATCAAATCAGACCATACTTATGACAGAATTGACAAAACCCTTGGGCAGTTAGGACACTGCAAATATCTTTTTTGTTAAGGGGGTATAAAATCTCACGTAACCGATGCTGAGCTTGCAGGAAACCTGTTAGCACAGTTCCATTTCAAATCACATGAAGGCACATCCTCAAATAGCAAACACACACACTCTTGCATTTGCTCACAGAATAATATTCCGTCATGCACTTCCAACTAATAAAGCTTGGTCCCACTCAGTTGCAAACCAATGCGGTTACATGCAACACCAAGGTGCAACTAGGAATAGGAGTCAGTTGTATCAGACCTCCGCCATATATACATTCCACCTAATAAGAGTTTAAAAAAAAAAAAAAAGATCGAGAAAATAAACAGGTTGGCTTTGGTTTCCTTAAAGAGTAATAAGTGGGATAATGTGTAATGACACAAAAATGAACCCATCCAGTGGGTCAGTATGTGCACCATGAGGTGAAGGACCTGACTATTTGTCAGATCCGAATAAAGGACATGAAAGCTAAACGTTCACTCATATAATTGAACAAAACTTTTTCCTCAAATGAAAACAGAAGCAAGGCAGCTTTCCGAGTGTCCAGTCATCTAAAAAATATAAACTCAATCCATTTTGGGATGCCCTGCTGAATGTGAATGGAAGAACAAGTGGCGCATTTCACAAATAACGCATTTATGAAATTCAACAGGGGATGGGGGAGTGGAAAGAAAGTCCCACACTCAAGTATCAAATTCCTGGAAAGCAGTTTTGAATTTATAAATGTAAAGATGTGACTAAGGATGGGTTGCACACATCTGACCATTGTAAATAAAGAATGAAAAAAGTAAAAAAAAAAAAAAAACCTTTTGTACTGCACATTTCATACCAATTTTCCATGAAATGATACAGTACATTCATAGACAAGGAAAGAAAATCCTCATGCTGGCACCAAGATCCTGAGATGTTACTAATTTTGTTTAGATTTATTAAAAATATACAGAGTCATTTGATCTAGCGCTCCCGCATTGTGACCTTAAGAAATAAATACCCTCTAAATCTACTTTGATAGTACCTAATCTCAGGTACTGGTGCAAAATAAGAGTCAGTTCGAAGTGAGTGAGAGAGGCTCACTGGGAGGAATACATCCAGCACACCAGCAGACCAAAAGCCATTGCGGCACCAGCACCGACATTAAGCAGAATGGGTCTCCAGTACTGCCACTTCTCTTTTTTTCTCTCCGAGTCGGTCAGTCTCTGTTTCATCTGCTGGACCTTCTGTGAGGTGCTGGCAATCCTCTCTTCGCGGTGTCGCTTCTTCACACTGCGAGAGCAAGTCAAGGAATGTGTCGTCAACAAATCAAACGTTTACGTCATGAGTCTAGCCTATAATTAGAATGGAATAACAAATGCAACAGAGAAGATTAAGAAGCCAGAAGTAGGTATTCTTTGAGTGAGAAAAGTTACCACAAATATGTATAAATCCACAGGGAAACTGCAGCTACACACAGAAACATAATTACACGACATGGACACAAGTTCAGTAGTGACATATTGTATCCCAATCAATCAACAAAGAATTGAGATCAAACTCTTGACACTCACTAAATCTTATATTTGAATGGTTTAGACAAGTCGATATTTACAAATTTGTAGTAACTTTTGGGAAAGACCCTTTTCTGTCACCAGAAACACTCTTGTGTCTAATTTTTTTTAAATATACTTAACTTCCCTTACTGCATTAACTAAGTCTTTATGCATCCATCTTTTTTCTTAATTACATTTCAAGTCAATGAGATTCAAAAGCCAGTTTTCTTACTGTCCAGTGCTCTCTGCCTCGCTGTGGTCTTGGTTGTGAGGCTTCTCTACCAGCAACGGCATGTGGTCTTTTAAGGTAGGCTGGGACTCCTGGCAAGGTCTGCTGTTGTTTAAGTGCAGTCTGGGTGGAGGTGGAGGTGGAGGCAGATCTGGCTCCAAATAATCACTTGTCCTCACTCCCAGCTTGACCTGATACAAGGGAAAAAAATATTGTAAAAAATGATATAACAATTAAGCTCATAAGGAGAACTGTGTTCCATCACATGGAAAGGCGTTTATTATTTTGGGACAGTAGCAAAGGTTGTGGCTTGTTCTATGGAAAAGCTATATTAATTATGTATTAAAACTGAGGCTTAAGGAATTTCACTTGTTGGCAGCAAGCAACAGAAGGTGCAATTAAACCTCACCGCACATCAATGATTAAAACAATTTTTTGTGGTAAATATTGCAATGACGTATGCTGTTTGCAAACTTGAAACTCGTATAATCGGGACCATTGTAAACCCCTTTGTATTTGTATTTAGGAAAAGAGTCACACACCACATCCATCCATTTTCTACACAGTTTATCCTCACTAGGGTCGTGGGTATAATGGAGCCTATCCCAGCTAAGTGCGAGCAGGAGGCGGGGTACACCCTGAACTGGTTGCCAGCCAATCGCAGGGCACATATAAACAAACAACCATTCACGCTCACATTCATATCTATGGGCAATTTAGAGTCTTCAGTTAGTTAATTTGTTTTTGGGATGTGGCACGAAATCTGAGAACTCAGAGAAAACCCATGTAGGCACGGGGAGAACATGCAAACTCCACACAGGCGAGGCCGGATTTAAAGCCGGGTCCTCAGAACTGTGATCCGGATGTGCTAACCAGTCGTACACCGTGCCGCCACACTGCTTTCTTTTGTGAAAAAAATAATGTAATGTTTTGTTGTTGAAAAAGGTATTCTTTAAATAAACCCCTTATATAATTTTCTTCCATTTGAAATTACCGGTAATATGAAAAATAGCAATATTTCATGAATCACTTTAAACTGATACATTTTTTGATTACATTTATTAAAGTGTATTCAAACAATCATCCTTGCTGTCACCTCCAGTCAAAGAGCTACCTGTGATGAACTGTTGGTCCCAAGGAGTTTGGCTCCCTCGATGACGGCCATGTACGAGAAGCGCAGTTGGTCAGGAGTCTGGATCAGGCCCATGCGGTAATCCCTCATGTCCAGAAGAACCTTCTGTATGTCCACTGAGGCTGGATTATTCCTCCGGTCCATCTGTAAAACACATTTTTCTTATTTGATAAGAAGGAACAGGTAAATCTACGCTTTTGAAAACAGTTGACACATTTGCCTTGTTATTCACGTTGAGTAAAACCTGATTCTTGAATTGCGGTATATTGACTAAGACTAGGAAAAAAGTTTCAACCAGTCTTGCCACCCAGTTTAATGATGATGATCTTTACTCTCATCCTTCTGACACTGCAAGTGCATTTAACAACTTTTTTTTTTTTTTAATTATTGTTACAATATAGTTCTATCAGAGCAGATAAGTCAAATTGTTGAGTGGCCATCTGAGTCTAATTGGCGTTTTGACAAGTCTACTGAGTAGGCAATTGTGGAACTAAGCAACGCATCATCTCAGTCAGCTGCACTGAATTTTAGATTTTGGTTCAGGACATTTTTGCTGCATCGCATGCACTTTTTTCTTTAAACTTCTGAATTCCTTTACTTTCATTGTTTACCTACATCTTATTTTTGTATGGACAGTAAATTTATTTGTACCTGTGAATGCATAATGAGGTGAGATTAATTGTATAAAGCCCACCTGGTTTTCTGATCTCACCAGCATCCGGTTATTTGAACATATTGATTTTGTTGTACTGTATTGCGCAAATAAATTTGAAAATATTATATATACATACATACAGTGCCGTGAAAAAGTATTGGCCCCCTTCTCAAATTCTTCCATTTTGCATAGTTTCTCACTTTAATGTTGAAGATCATCAAACAAATATAAATATCACAAATACAACCCAAGTGAACTTAAAATGCTGATTTTTTTTCCCTTAATAGCTGAAATAACCATTATTTCAGCTATTAAGGGAAAAAAAATCTAAGTTACCTGGTTCTGTGTGAAAAAGTAATTCCCCCCTCGTTAAATCATGAATTAATTGTGGCTAATCACAATTTTTGTTTAACTTTCACCGATCGCACCCAAGCCTGATTACCTCTTGACCTGTTCAATCAAGAAATCACTTAAACAGAACCTGTCTGACAAAATGAAGTCGGACAAAAGATTTAAAAACAAAAAACAAAACAAAAAAGACACGATCCAATCATCTATCAGTCTGCTCATTTCGAAAGCTTTAGGATTCCAGCCGAACATAGAGAGAGCCATTATCCTCACATGGAAAAAACAAGGAACGGTGGTGAACCTTCCCGGGAGTGGCCGGCCCACAACAATTACAAGAGAACAGCAATGACTCATCCAGCAGGCCACAAAGGAACTCAGGACAACTTCTAAAGAACCGCTGGCCTCCCTTGCTTCAGTTAAAGTCAGTGTTCGACAATAACAGTGACTCGGCAATAAGGAAGAGACTGGGAAAAAATGGCATCTTTGGCAGAGTTCCAAGGTGAAAACGACTGCTGACCAAAAAGAACATGACGGCTTGTCTAACTTTTCCATTAAAAAAAATCTGATTGATTCCCAAGAATTTGGGGGCAATATTTGGACTGACAAGATGAAAGTGGAACTTTTTGGAAGGCGTGTATCTCGTTACATCTAGCGTAAATGAAGCACAGCATTTCAGAAAAAGAACAGCCTACCAACAGTCAAACATCATGGCGGTAGTGTGATGGTCTTGGCCTGATTTATTCCTTCAGGACCTGGACAACTTGCTTTGATTAATGGAATCATGAATACTGCTCTTTAACAGAAAATCATGAAGAAGAATGTTCAGCCATCAGTTTGTGACCTCAAGGTAAAGCGCTCATGGGATCTGCAGCAGGATAACGATCCAAAACACACCAGCAAGTCAACTTCTGAATGGTTTAAAACTACAAAATGAAGGTTTTGGAGTGGCCTCGTCGAAGTCCGGATTGAAATAAGATCGAAAGGCAGTGGCATGTCCCTAAAAAGGCCGTTAATGCTCGAAAACCCTCTATTTTTTTCTGAATTCAAACAAATCTGCAAGAAAGAGTTGGCTAAAATATCTGCACAGAGATATTTTCGAAAGAGTTATTGCCAGTTACAGAAAACACTTGGATTTCAGTTGTTGCTGGTGAGGATGGTCCAACGAGTTACTGGTTTAGGGGGCCATCACCTTTTCACACCGGGCCAGGTGACTTTGAATAGTTTTGTTTTTTTCCTTAAATTAAATCATTTAAAAACAGCATTTTTAAGTTGGGTTATATTTGTCTGATATCTACATTTGTTTGATAATCTTTAACATTTGAGAAGGGGGCCAATACTTTTTCACGGCACTGTGTACGTACGTACACACACACACACACACACGCACACACACCTATGTAAAAATATGTCATGGAATATGTAAAGACAAAAGGTAATTTAGCAACGTTCTTGGTTAGTTTCTTTATTTAGCATTTCAAAATGCCATCATGAAAACAACATTCATTTTCATTTAATTTATGGGAATACAGGAATATGGAAGACTTAAATAACTTACTTAAAATTCCAAAATGTGGATGCTATTTGGTCCTGCTAATACGCAAGTTTTTGGTGAATTTATGACTCTTTGGCCATGTTCACACTGCAGCTCACTGCAGCTCAATTTTGCCCAACGTGACATTTATCAGATTTTTTCATGTCAATGTGAACAGTACAATTCTGATTTTTTCATATTCGATCCAGGCCTCTTTCATATGTGGATCTAAATAGGATATGTGTAAGACACGAGTGCAATATGGATGCTCACGGGAGGGAGCTCATCCAACCTAAACGTCATTAAAAGGCGACAAACATCACAATTGTTCAACAAAACAGACGCATGACAAAAGCAAACTGCGGACGAAGCAGGAAAAGAGTGATGGACATAAGATACTTTAGAACTCGAAGTAAATGTTGGCTCCGATTGCATAAAATCCTTGAAACTGCCACAAATGCGTCATGACGAGACCACCGTGAGGGGGTCACATTTACTTCCGTAAACACACCGCCTTGCCGTTGTGCGCATGGGTGTGACGTCACGGACGCATTCCATCTACAGTAGAGGTTGCATTTGTTTTTGTAATGTGAATGACTACATGAAAAGATCAACTTGAATAAACAATCCGAATTGAGCATCATGCCCTGCAGTGTGAAAGTAGCCTTTGTCAACCCATGTCAACCCTTAGCAACAGGTACTATCCACAATGGCCAATTTTGAGACAATCTCTGTTCTTACCAAGACCAGGCAGGTGTCCACTAAGGCAAAGGTCCCAGATCGCCCAATCCCAGCACTGCAGTGCACAACTGAGGGCCCGTGCTCCATGTCCAGTGAACCAGACTCCCGAACCTTGAAAAGGAAGTTGAGGAAGGAGGCGGGAGATTCTGGAACACCAAAATCCGGCCATGCAGTGTAGTGAAAGTGATAAATTGATCTCCACTCCCCTGTCTACAACAGACAATGTGTGACATTAATCGTGACATGAGGACTGTGTAAACAGAGTTGAACGGGCTGATTTTTCACTGGGGAACTATTACAAGAAACATTAAACCCCAGCATTTCAATTTTCCTGCAGGATTTGACAACTCATGAAAATAAATATTTAGAAGTTGCCTTTATGAAGACTTACCTTTATGTTTTGTAATTTTAGCACTCTGATTGTGAAATAGGAATGGTCCTCCTCTGAAAGTAGCCTGACAACAAAACCCGTATCTGTGAAAGACATTTGTAGTTCCTCCGTAGTTGGCCAGTATTGCGCACATTTTTCCTGAAAAAAAATCAAAAAGGAATTAACTCAGTATGGTATAAAAGACAAAGGGGCCTAGTTCATTTCAGGTTTATACATGCAAAAAGAGGCACAAACTTGACTGTGCATGCAAACAGATGTGAAAGCTGAGATACTAACGGGGCGCAAACAGGATTACATCTGGAAATTGTCGCACAGTTCATTTTGCCCCTTATGGGAGGAATACGTGCAAATGAAAATGAATTTTGTACATGCATGTGATTTCTCAAACCTGGGATGACTTGCCCTGGCTGATTTTGCATCTTTAAAGACCTTCTAAGGTGATTTTATTTTTTCCATTATCCTCACTAGGGTCACGGGTGTGCTGGAGCCTATCTCAGGTAACTCTGAGCGAGAGGCGCTACACCCTGAACTGGTCGCCAGCCAATCGCAAGGCACATATAGAGAAACAACAATTCACACCAATGGTAAATTTTGAGTCTTCAATTAATCTACCAGGCATGTTTTGGGAATGTGAGGAGAAGATGGAGTAGCCGGAGAAAACCCCCACATGCACCGGGGGAACATACAAACACCACACAGGAAGGCCGGATTTGAACCTGGGACCTCAGAACTGAGGTGGATGTGCTAACCGCAGAATAGTTCAGCTTAATAGCACGAAACCGAATCCCATTCATTTCTAATAGTAGTGCTGAACGACTACGGATGCCATATTTTTTCTGACCACTACGTCCGGTTGTGGCGCTTCAAACATGTTTCGGACAGGAATCAGGAAATTTGAAAAAGCCCTAAACCATTACAATTTACTTACATTGCAATGCCACTTCTTGGCAGCTGTGCAGCAATCAGAGTGTTTGGCTCAAGCAGCTACGTTTTAAGCGATTTCATGGTCAGGTTTGTCATAAATCATGACCGTTTTTGTGTAGTCACATCGTGCATGAGCTATTTTAAACACGGAAACTTTGATACAAACAGACAATTCCCTACGAGGTGATTTGAATGAAAATCTCACATATTTATGTTCTAATTCTGTGCTTAAATGCTCATATTTTTTGTGTCTTATGATGCATTTTGTTTTGTCTCTTTATAGTCGGATTCCTTTGCATTTTTTAGCCATTTGTGTGGCGATTTTGTTAGGTTGCATTGAACATCAGTATAATCTTTAATTGCCAAGTATGTCAAAAACACAAGGAATTTGTCTCCGGTCGTTGGAGCTGCTCTGGTACAACAACAGAGAATTGAGAGAAAATACTTAAAACATAAAAACACAGTCACATGTGAATGAATGGGGTAGTGCTTAAAATAGTGTGCTGAAATGCTTATATTCCTAAAGTCTTATAATGAAATTTGATTTAATTCAATTTTTAATCGCATGCTTTGCATTTTTGGCATCTTTTGGGAGAACTACCTCTTCATTCAAATGAATGAGGTTGGTTAATGGCTGAAAGCGCAGCAGTCCAATGGAACAACTTGTCAAAGGACATCAAGTGATTCCTTGACTACTTTAAAAACTGGCTACAAAACATCACTTTGTTACACACTTTTAGTCATATTTTTATTTTAATGGTTTAATTTTGGATGATCTTAAGTTGTTAATATGTACAGTATGTGTATATTGCCCTGCTGCTGCCATTACCCTGTTTTTCAGGTTTCTGCACCATAAAAGAAAATGTGATTACTAATATGTACTTGTGTACATACTGTAGCTTTATGCCCTCGGCCTTAATTGTGTTTTTATCCTTGGTGACCATGCTTGACTATGTCGGGACGTGCTAATGTGCCCTTTTTTTGTACTATCACCAAATGAAATCAAATCAAATCAAAGAGCTGCCAGTGAAGGGGAATCAGAAGAGTGTACAAATTATTTACTTATTTTAGTTGTTTTTTCTTGTTTTATTTTGTATGAAAAGCCAAAAGATTTTTTCTAAACAAGGATATTGTGCGTGTTCATTTCCAGTTTAAATGTGAAAGTGTAAGATATGCTTGGCGGTGAATAACATGTCTGGAAAACCAGGTAACAACATGCTCTCAACACCAGGAGATGTGGATGAAGGCAGAGCTGCAGGATCTGGGCTATGGCCAGGATCTCGCCCGGTGCACAGAGTGGGCAACGTCATCACTTGAGACACAGCTCTTATAGCACTCTTCGATCGAGGGCTCCCAGATGGCCAGCGTTCTAGTGGTAAAAAATGGAGTCAGTCGTCATCAACCCGCCCGTGCTACCACAATCTAATCTAATCTAAATTATGGCCTCAACAGGCTGAGAAGAAGAGAAGGGAAGAGACTCCGCAGAGTGGTCGGTTGTGTGTCGTTTCTGCAGTCACGTGCTGAAACCTGGACCTGACAGACCGCACTTTCACACAGGCTTCGCGGGGCAAGCAGGCAAGTACATTTACTGCCCAACCAAAGTTTACGCTCTGTACAAGGATAAGGGCATAGACAGGGAGATGACCTGGTTAAAGTTTCTGGCATCCCCTATGACACAGCGTCAGAGATAAATGACGTAAATGACTGTGTGCTCGTGTGCCATGTGTGAACATATTGTAAAATTGTGTGTGTACGCACGCAATACTGTAAATTCTGTATGGGTGTAATGTTATTCATGTTCATTGTATTTTTTTTTCTTGTTTAATGTGGTTCTTGTTAATTTGTGTTTCGTGTGATGGTGTCATCTTTGTATAACACAGCAGAATGCCATTTCATGTTTTATTTTTTTAAAAAAACACACTCTTTTTTATGTACTTTGTTTATCATTCTATTTATTATTTGTATATACAGGTATGTGCCAAAAAAAATTATATTGAGGGAAAGTCACTTTATTTACAATAATTTGTTTCAAAAAGTGAAGCTTGCATGTTACATTAGTTCACCACACACAAAGTGAAATATTTCAAGACTTTGTTTCAATTTTGATTATGGCAGAAAGACAAAAAAAAAACGGTTCAGTATTTCACAAAATTTGAATATTTCATGTGACCAACAAAAAAGGATCTTAATCACAGAAATGTTGGCCAAACATAGAAATGTTGGCCTTCTGAAAAGTGTATTAAAGTAATATGCCCTCAGTACTTTGTTGGTCCTCCTTAATTATAGCATCAAGGTGGCATGGCATGAAGGTGATCAGCCTTTGGCACAGTTCAGGTGTTATTGTAGCCCAAGTTGCTGCGATATTCTCCTTTAGATCGTCTGCATTTCGGAGTTTCTGTTCCCTCCTCTTCCTCTTGACAATACCGCATACATTTTCAATGGGGTTCAAGTCAGGCGAATTTGCTGGCCAATCAAGTACTGTTATTCCATGGCTATTAAACCAGGTAATTGGTAGTTTTGACTTTGTGGGCAGGTGCCAAATCCTGCTGGAAAATAAAATCAGTCTCCAAAAAGCACGTCGGCAGCGGGAAACATGAAGCGCTCTTAAATTTCCCGGTAGACACCGGTGTTGACGGTGGACTTGATAAAAGACAAGCAACCCACCCCAGCAAATGACATGGCTCCCCAAACCATTACTGACTGTGGAAACTTCACAATGGACTTTAAGTAGCTTGACTTTTGTGCTTCTCCAGTTTTCCTTCAGACTGTGGGACCTTCATTTCCAAATGAAATGCAAAATTTAATTTAATCTGAAAAGAGGACCAGTACTTTTTCCTTAGCCCAGCACAGATGCTTCTGACCTTTTGGTTCAGGAATGGCTTGACACATGAAATTCTACAGCTGTAGCCCATGTAATGCAGACGTCTGTATGTGGTGGTTCTTGACGCACTGACACTAGCCTCAGTCCACTCCTTATGAAGCTCCCCCAGATTTCTGAATCGCCGTTGCTTGACAATCATCTCAATGCTGCGGTCATCCCTGTCACTTGTGCACCTTTTCCAGCTACATTTTCCCTTTCCTCTTAACACTCTGTTAATGTACTTTGATACAGCGCTCTATGACCATCCAGCTTCTTTTTGCAATTTATTTTTGAGACCTTTTCTCATTATACAGGGTGTCGATGTTTATTTTCTGATCAACTGTCAAGTCAGCAGTCTTCCCAATGTTTCTGAAGTCTGCTAAGACTGAGACCATTTAAAGGCTGAGGAAAACCTTGGCAGGTGTTTTATTTTAATTAGCTGAAAAGATTGGGACACAGGCAGCCTACAATGTTGAACTTTGTCATGATATTCTAATTTTGTAAAATACTGCATTTGTTAATGTTTTTTTTTTTATCTTTCTGCCATAATCTTCAAAATGAAACGAATAAATGCTTGAAATATTCCACTTTGTGTGTGGTGAACTAATATAACATAAGTTTCACTTTTTGAAATAAATGGACTTTCCCTCGATATTCAAATTTTTTGGGCACATACCTGTAGAAACCTTCATCTTACACTTTGATGTTAAATGTCCTGTTCCCTAGAGAAGAGTTGGCAAAGTGGATGATGTCCTGTGTGAATACAAATCTTTGTTTAAACTTGAATTGGAATCTGTTCTCTTTTTTCAGTACAATAAGTTAACATGAAATACAACAAAGCCTAACATAAATGTTATTAATTACAATAAAGCCTAGATAGAAGAAAGGCTATTAAGACCAACTGAAAAAGTTGGCCGCACCAGTGCTACCAGTGCAAAAGTTAGTGTAGGGCCCAAGAAATTTCGATAGCTTAGGCCATTTCGAAGAATTAGTAAAGCTCTGTTCGGGATGGAATTATTATTATTTTTTTTGTATTTCAAGTGTTCACAGTTGTGAAGGATCACATACTACATTGTGAGACGCCACAAAAAAAGTGGAACTAGACATAAAACAGTCATTTGAGTTGACCAACAGAGAATTGTCATGACAACAAGAATAGAATGGAACACAAACCACTCCTTTTTTTAAACAAAACATGTCATCTTAAAACAAACTGTCATGCCATGAAGTAATTTAGTTTTAAGTCAGCACAGGACTGCAGCCTGGCAAAATACAACCACAAAATTAACTAACTGAGCTTCATAACAAAGCAGGGCTTTATCATATTATTTTATTCATCAGACTGTAAACACTTCAGCCTCAAAAATGCTATACAGTACTTACATTGTAATGTTTAACAATATGGTTTATATTAAATCTCTTTCGCCGTCTCTTAAACTACCAAAACTGATAATCAAAACACGGCGTCGCATTTTGGTGATATATGGGTGAAGCAATGTCTTTGGTGTTGGAGAACAAAAAGGTTTTGTAATGTCCCGACTGCGCCTTTTACCACATTGAAGCTTACTTCTAATAACAACTGTTCCAGCCATCAAAAGTTGCCCTTTCCAGGTGTGGTGAAGGTAAAACGCTCGTTCCGCGATAATGCCACCAGTATGATAGTGTTCAGGCTAACATCTGAAGTTCTGAACCATGCTGCACACAAACTCCACTTGAAGAGGTGGTACCTGGCCTCTTTGCAAGTGAGGTTTGGTGCTGTTAGGTTTAGCTGTGACTGCCGCATGGACCCACAGAAAAAAAAAACAAAAAAACATGCAAATCACAAACATACACACATGGACAAAATTGTTGGTACCCCTCTGTTAATGAAAGAAAAACACAAAGTGGTCAAAGAAATAACTTGAAGCAGACAAAAGTAGTAGTACAAATCTAATGAAAATAAACTAATGACAATCAGGCACTACTTTTGAATTGTGGATCAACAGAATTATTTTTAAAAATAAACTCATGAAACCGGCCTTGACAAAAATGATGGTAGCCTTAATATTATGTTGCACAACCTTTTGAGGCAATATTTTGCTCTTAGCCATTCTTGGGTGTTTTTAGCTGTGTTTTCAGTCATTACCCTGTTGCAAGACACTTGACCGGCGACTGAGACCAAGTTGCTTTCTGACACTGGGCAGCACATTTCTTTCTAAAATACCTTGATAGTCTTGAGATTTCATGACACAGACTCAAGACACCCTATGCCAGATGTAGGAAAGCAGTCGCAGAACAAAACAGAGCCTCCTCCATGTTTCACAGTAGAGAAAGTGTTCTTTTTTTGGTATGCTTCACTTTTGCGTCTATGAACATAGAGCTCATGTGCCTTGCCAAAAGATTCCAGTTTTGTCTCATCTGTCCATTGGACATTTTCCCAGAAGCTTTGTGGCTTGTCAACATGCAGTATGGCAAATTACACTCTCACATTTTTATGATCTCTTTTCAACAGATGTGTCCTCCTTGGTTAGCTCCCATTAAGTCCACTTAAACTAACAACGGCGGTTAGTGAGATCTGACACTGATGTACCCTGACCTTGTGAGTTTACATTTAATTTCTTTGGAGGTCTGGGCTCTTTTGTTACCATTCGTATTATCCATCTCTTCAATTTGTCATAAATTTTCCTCCTGCGGCCACGTTAATGTAGGTTGGCTACAGCCTGCGGATCTTAAAATTATGAATAATATGTGCAACTGCATGGTGGCACGGTGGGCGACTGATTAATACATCGGTCTCACAGTTCTGACATCCTGGGTTTAGATCAAGCCTCCCTGTGTGGAGTTTGCATGTTCTCCCTGTGCACCTACCAGGTAATCCGTTTTCATCCCACATTTCAAAAACATCCATGGTAGGTTTATTGAAGGCTCTAAATTGTCCGTAGTTGTGATTGTGACTGTGAATGGTTCTTTGTCTGTATGGGCCCTGTTCTCCTTGGTTCAAGTTAAAAGGAACTCTCAATGATTCAGCATGCAAAGAGCTTTTGGACAATTCACTGCTCCCACCTTTGTGGGAACAGTTTGGGGATGGCCTCTTTCCTGTTCCCACATGAGTGTGCACCAACACACAAAGCAAGGTCCATAAAGACATGGATGACAGAGTTTGGTGTGGATGGACTTGACTGGCCTGCACAGTGTCCTGACATTAGCCTCATAGAATACCCATTGGTGTGATCGGATGAATTACATTGCAGACTGAGAGCCAGGCCTTCTCGTCCAATATCACTGTGTGACCTGACAAACGCGCTTCTGAAAGAACGGTCAAACATTCCCTACACACACTCCTGAACCTTGTGGAAAGCTTTGACATCAGCCTCATAGAATACCCATTGGTGTGATCGGATGAATTACATTGCAGACTGAGAGCCAGGCCTTCTCGTCCAATATCACTGTGTGACCTCACAAAGGCGCTTCTGGAAGAACGGTCAAAAATTCTCTACACACACTCCTGAACCTTCTGGAAAGCTTTTTCAGAAGAGTTAAAGCTGTTATCGCTGTAAAAAAGTGGACCGATGTCATATTAAACCCTATTGAACGGGAAGAAGGGGATGTCACTTCAAATCATATATGAGTCACGGCAGGTGACCAAATACTTTTGGCAATAGAATGCATGTGCCTTGGTTCACTAAATGTTGGGAAACACTGGACTACAGTACCAAAACCAGAAGGGAGAAAACAATGTGACTGTGAGCTAGACAATTTTTTGGGTTGCTGTACAAGCAGATAGCTATATTTCAAGAAATATTGGGCAGCCAACAAATTTGGAAAACACAGAATATAAATAAAATATAACAAAGGGATTATCTTTGTTACTGATGAGTAAATGTGTGAAAAGTGGTAAAATAGAAACAAAAAGTGGCAAAAAGATGCATGTATGTGATGTCCAAATATAATATGCATTAAACATGTAAAAAAAAAAAAGTATTTGTTAGCAGTGGGGCCATTAAAATATACAAACACCCTGTTCAAATGCCAGGTTTTTGTGATATAAAAAATGAGACATAAATCATTTCAAAGCTATTTTTACTATTGATGGGACCTGGAACCTGTACTACTCATTTGAAGAAAAAAGAAAATACTTTAGAGAGGGGGAATCATCATAAACAACTGCAATAATGTGGTTGCATATCCTGGGTTTGAACCAACTAGTCTACGCATCAACTTTACCACTGTGCAATGATGTTTAATTGCTTGAAGCCGATTAATCAGTATTCATCTGTTTTGGCATTCACAGCATAAGTGCCTTGCTGAAATCAACAGGGGCTTGGTCAGCACAGAAAACAAGCAGTGGTGCTTCAAGTGTGTGAAAATATTTTACTAAAAATGAGACCGGTAGCACAGTCACTTGCAAAATATGCAAGTTTTTCCTCAAATAAAACAAAAGCGCTGGGAACACCCATCTTAAAAGGCACTCACTAACGCTAGTTGATGTACACTTTATATCGTCACATCAGCGAATTCACCAAACACCCTCCTATAACAGTAAAAAAATACTGTATACTGTAGCGTCTGCTAAGATAACAAAACGAAGACAAGCGGGAATCGATCAATAACCTCTTTATTATCAAAATGAACAGTTGTCAAAAAAACAACATCCAACTCTTTTTTTACTCAAGCCTTTATCCTTCAGATACACACTTCTCCCTCCTTCCAGTTGCCACACCCCCCGACTCACTTATCCAATCACAACTCAAACTCAAACAACCTGATGGTCTCAAAGACGGTCGGATCTTATAAAACTCGCCGAACAATCCATGTAACAACCGTACGTTTGCTACAATATTCATTCATTCATTCATTCATTTTCTGAGCCGGTTATCCTCACTTGGGTCGCGGGCGTGCTGGAGCCTATCCCAGCTGTCCTCGGGCAGGAGGCGGGGTACACCCTGAACCGGTTGCCAGCCAATCGCAGGGCACATAGGAACAAACAACCATTCGCACTCACAGTCATGCCTACGGGCAATTTAGAGTCTCCAATTCATGCATGTTTTTGGGATGTGGGAGGAAACCGGAGTGCCCGGAGAAAACCCACACAGGCACGGGGAGAACATGCAAACTCCACACAGGCGGGGGCGGGGATTGAACCCGGGTCCTCAGAACTGTGAGGCTGACGCTCTAACCAGTCGGCCACCATGCCGCCGGTTTGCTACAATACATTCTTGCAAAGAATTCCTTCCACCTGTAATCTTTTTTTTCAAATTATACTACTACTACTATGTCCTACAGCAAGAAGCAAGCCTGCTGGGGTGTACGTGATTTGGTCTTACGAGTTTTACAGGTTCCGACTGTCTGCGAGGCCATGAAGGTATCGCAATGACTGGAAGAGCGAGTGTCAGAATGTGATCGGCTGAAAGAGGTGTGGGGTGGGGCCAGTGCAACTGAGGACAGCAAGTAGTGCGAGTGAGCAAGCAAGCTTGTGTTTGGAGGCAAAAGCGAGCAAAGCAAGCGGACGACTGAGGGAAAAAAAAAAAAAAAAAAAATCAATTAATGAACGTGCATTCAACTATCAACTTAACTTGAAAAAAAATAATAATAATAAATCTAATGTTGTTCTAATGTGCACACTATTTTATAACTGGGGATGTGGATAGTGTTGTGCTCAAGACCACATTATCCAAGACCAAGACTTCCCCGAGACCAGAGCCTAATGAGACCAAGACAAGACCAAGACCTTTGGGGGTTGAGACCGAGACAAGACCAAGACAAGCAGAGACTGTGACAAGACCAAAACCATAAAAATCTATTTTAAAAACCATGACAAGGTTGAACAATTAATACAATTTTCTTTTAAATACATTTGACAGCCAAAACACACAGTTGTCTGCAACTCTTACAACACACAACATGCAAAAATCTCAAATATAAAAGAAAAAAAAAAAAAGCCTGACTAGGAATAAGACAAATATTCTTTGCACTACTGCAAGTTTTAGAAATGTTCAATTTTCTCAAACTAAACTGAAGAAACCTTGATAGAGAAAAATATTTCCTTTATCTCCCTTGACCCAACCCCTCCTCTGTTTGGGTACAAGATAATGATCCATGTTACCTCTCTGGCCACATTTGGCACATTTATCACATACTTGACTCAAAGTTGTGTCACTTACATCACATTGGCCATATGTCACACAGTGACTACACTGAGCAAAAAGCACACTGTACCTACCGTCATGGCTGCCTTATACTTTGCTTGTCACGGTGAATTAAAAAAAATAATAATTACAAAAAAAAAGCCACACGGTAGTAAAGTAGACTAACATTAACCTCACTGATTTGCGCTATGTTTAACTTCACTTCTGTCTCTCAGGTCCCCCGACGCGGCGTCATACTCGGCTAACTGAAAGGTCCTGGTTACAAATATCAGGTGCTCTGCCTGCATTTCACTATAAAATGCTACCACACTTTCGCCATTTGTCTTTTTTCCTCTCTCTTCTCAATTCGGCATCGCATTTTGCAACCGCTGTTTCCCCGCTCCTCAATCGAATCGCTTCACTTCCGCATACACACATCAGTGACAAAGATCACTGCCTGCTTCCGTCTTCACACCGTCTCAAGTGTTAAACCTGATTTGCAGTTTTTTTATGCGCAAAATGCAAATTTTGACCCGCAGTCTGCGATGCGAGACCGCTTAATTCAAGCCTTGCACACATACTGTACATAGGTAAGCAATGTTGTGCGCCACTGGACGCAGAGTCACCATGCTTTATGCATCCTTGATCATTTTTGTGCGTCTAGGATGTGGGACGCACATCAAACAAGATCCCTGCTATAAGTGATGCGTTTCGGTGGCAGAATCATGCTTTGGTGCATTTTTTCTTCAGCTGGAGCCAGGGCCTTGGTCAAGGTGGAGAGAATTACAAACAGTTCAAAATACCCGTCAGTGGCAACACAAAGCCTTGAGGCTTCTGCTAAATCTCAGGATTTGACAACACAAAATGGAACATCTGACCTTTATTAGGGGTTAATCAGAGGAACTTTAAATCAATGTTCATTCATTCATACATCTTCCGTTCCGCTTATCCTCACTAGCGTTGCAGGCATGCTGGAGCCTATCCCAGCAATCTTCGGGCGAGAGGCGAGGTACACCCTGAACTAGTCGCCAGCCAATCGCAGGGCACATATAAACAACTATTCGCGCATACACTCACACCTAAGGACAATTTAAGAGTCTTCAATTAACATACCATGCATGTTTTTGAGATGTGGGAGGAAACCGGAGTACCCAGAGAAAACCCATGCAGGTACAGGGAGAACATGCAAACTCCACACAGGCGGGCCAGGATTAGAACCCCGGTCCACAGAACTGCGAAGCAGATGTCGACCGTATCGCCAGAAATTAATATGATTGGTTAATTATGAACACAGCCAACTTCCGAGTTATAAGAGGGTGCCCACATTTGTGGAACCACCACATAAGTAAGTCAGTAACAGTTTATTTTTCTTGCACTCTCTAAAATGTTTTTTTTTTTCCTCAATTGAGTTAAGTTATAGGTTAGAATGAGGGTGGGAAGTGTTTTAAAAATATTTATCTTGGACTCATTTTTGTTTTATACCACCAAAAGCTTGAAGCTTGTGTAGACTAAGTCCACTATGTTTAGTTATTTGAAAATTTGAAACAGGTCAGAAGTATTGTTAACAAATTTAAAATGTAAATACGGCATCTAGCATTTTACTATCCTTTCAACTTGTCCGTAGCCATTTCTGAGCACAACCTGAAGGAATATTGGGTAAAAAAAAAAAAAAACACTGCAAGTAAACCCATGTCTATATTATAAAAACAATATAATAATCTATAGCCCAGTGTGCAGATTTGTCTCTTGAAAAGACAATGAGGGTTGCAGGTGATGAACTGATATGTACTTACAGATCCCTTTTCAATTATTCTGTTCAGCATTATAACAGCTTTGGAACACTGCTCCCAAATCATCAGCCAGAAGTGACCACAAGTGTTCCTTAAAGGTCCCTGTAAATCCCAGTGAAAATGAATTAGGCACTGTCGTCACAAAGAGATTTAAATCCATTGTGTTCTCCAAATAAGCCTAGCCAATTAATTCAATCGTCTATTGTCAAACTTTTAAGAGTGAATTAAGTATTGTAAACAAGACTTGCTAGTTCGCACCTCACCTGAGAAAGAATGTAAGCTCTATGGGCTTCTTCCACCGTTACTAAACTTGCATTGATGTAGTCATTTTCAGAGTTTTCAAGTTTTACCCGGCTGTGATCATCTAAAATCAGGAGAGACAGAAAAGCGTTACAAAGACATTATTGACTTCAATTAAGGATGCCTATTTGAAGAAAGGTCAATGACTTAGATATTTCAACAATTCTCGTATCAATGAACATCAACAGCTTGTCAATTGGAAAAATTGAAACTCAACAGCTTTAAATTTAAATGCACAAGCCAACTTCAAAACAAAATAACTTGTTAACCGATTCCTGCTGTAAGTTATCCACGTCAAAGCAGCCTAATAACAGAACCTCGCTCACTTTTCCAGCATTCATTGTTGTAGGTTCATACAGTAATTACATATCACATTTACAACTTTTTGTCATCATTTTGGTTTTTAAATAACACTAACTGCACTAACATTTGCTCTCCTTGTTTACGCTGTTTTTACTTGAACACAACATTACCTTTACAATTGCTACACATCATGCCCACCTCAACATACAAGTCTGTTGTGAGACTTACATGGACTAACATCTCTGTAGCGATTCAAATTCCGATTCACAGGAAGTTTTGCCACATTGTAGGGATATTCATTGGCTTGGTTACGGATTTCCTGGAGGAGCAGACAAAACACAAACAATGTTAGCTTTGCTTTGAAATGATTACTTGGTGGGAAATTGTAATCCATCTGGGTAAAGTTGTGCTCTATTTAGCCTGGCCCTCACCGGACAATAATTATTCTTTCATTTTTGTTTTGAGGCGCAAATGTAACTATTAACCTAATCTGTAAAATCAGTATTGTCCACAAAGATGACCGAGCTATTTTTGCTGGACAAACTGCAAGCTTTTAGCCCTGCTAATATGCAATCTTGCAGTGCATGCTGAATTTCTTTCAGTTGTTATTTGGTTCTGGCATCCTGCTTGACTTGTCTTTTGTAATAAAGGCTGTTTCATTGCATCTCTGTCTTCACATGCTTAAGCAAAAACACTCCGTGACCATTGTTTATATGCTATACAAATAATTTCCAAGGCGGAGATTATTACAGTGGGAATGCCACCTCCGTATATGCAAATTAGTATTTCAGCTTCAGTGATACAATAATGCCCTCAGTTTCAAACTGTCATCCACACTGAAATAAATTGTAGTCTATCCCATACAGTCGTGGCCAAACATTTTGGCAGCAACTCAACTCAATAACAGCTGCTTAAGTTATAAAGGAGAAAATGCATCTTTTCTCAGTTTAAACAGTTCCCAGGTGTCTTAACATACTTTCGTAATAATAGCCTAAGAATCAAGTTTTACAGCTGACTTTACACCCTGTTTTTAAGCCTACTGAACTCAGGCTGTTTTGAGGGGCAGTCCTGTCACATGCAATAATGCGGTTAAGTATGCCTTTAATTACCATGACAACCGGAGACGGAGCTAGGGTGTTGCAACGAGGCAAGTAGCGCCGAAAGAGGGCAGCGTTCTTCGAGAGCTCCACTGTTTGCGCGTTGTTTTTTGTCATTTAGTGTTGTTTGTCACTTGTGTGGAGCGGTCCGTGGTGGACTGTTTACAGCGGCAGCGGGACATTCATTGGAGGAGAATGTCAGCGCTTGCGCCCGGTTGCGCCCTTTCAACAGCAGGCTTACAGCAGCACCGTTTCTGATAAAGAGAATTTCAGGGATGTTTGAGTGTTGCCGCTTGTTGCTTTCGCACCTTGACAGGCAGTACTTTTGCAACAGTCGCGGAAACGTTGTAGCTAGTGGACTGCCTTTGATGGTGCCCTACAACCGGAAGCTTGGCGGGGAGAATCGAGACATTCTTTCTGTATGTGTATTGTGTGTGTTACTCGACATTGGACGCTATAGTTGCTTGTTAACTTTGAACTTTGCTTTTGGCTGCAGACCTCCTCTTTCCTCTATAACCACTTTATAATCCAAGGAGCATGAATAAATGTTTTATGTCTTGCTTTTTTTTTTTTGCATTGTTTTTGTGACAGTGGCCCTTTTCAAAAGCAATTTCAGCCCTCTTCTGTGTTCCACTTATAGCATAAATTCCAGAGTCCGAAGAAAAAAGTGACCGCCCATAAAAACAATATGTGGCGCATGTAGCGTCACACAAAATGTCATAGATTTTTACTCTCACTGTTTGAGCACATTCATGCCTTCATTTTCCATACCGGTTATCCTTACTAGGGTCGCGGGCGTGCTGGAGCCTAACCCAGCTATCTTCGGACAAGAGGCGGGGTACATAAACAAACAACCATTCGCACTCACATTCACACCTATGGGCAATTTGGAGTTTTCAATGAACCTACCATGCATGTTTTTGGGATGTGGGAAGAAACCATAGTACCCGGAGAAAACCCATGCAGGCATGGGGAGAACATGCAAACTCCACACAGGCGAGGCCGGATTTGAACCCGGATCCTCAGAACTGTGAGGCAGGTGTGCTAACCAGCTACACTGTTAGAGCACAATCCTGCAAAATTTAGAACGACAACATTTTCGTAAAGAGGCAGCTCACAAAATATTTACTTGTTTGTGAAATTTAACGTGCTGGGTAGGCAGGCACTCTGGAGGCCTAAATATCTGTATACAGTACTGGCAACTGAAGACAAATGCTCCATAATATGCCCCCTTTAACGTTTTTGGGTTTTTTTTGTACTGAACAGCTCAGGTTAGTTAAAAAAAAATGCCTGAGCAAATATATACGTTTTATTTCATATTTGCAAAACAAATCATTGCAACGTATATCCTGCAGTATATAATAGAACAGTATATTAGGGCTGCAACTAATGATTATTTCAAAAAAATTTTAATCTATCAAATATTTTTCCAATTAATCTATGAACCTGATTAAAAAAAATGAATCCCTTAGTCAAAAAGAGGAAATTTTTAATAAATGTACAGTGCAGAAGACGCACAAACATTGATAATGATTAAGTTACTGGTTTTGTCTGTAATGTCAGAAAGTAGGCACAAATGTTGATCATTCTTTTCCTAAGGAAAAGCAGATGTTCGCAAAGGTCAGTCTGCTTTCATGGAGGAGTACTGAAATCCAAGAATATGTACTGTTGCGAGGCCGAAATTCCGAGGATTTGGACATTTTTATGCGAAACAAACATTTCAAAACATTTCTCAAAACGATCAATCGAATCTCAAAATAGTTGTCGATTAGTTGTTTACTAATTGATTAACTGTTGCACCTCTACAATATATAAACAGAAAGATACACACAATTGGAGGTGCAACAATCTATATTTTCATAGCTAAACTTTGTAAAATGCTGAAGTAGCAAAATGGAAAAGAGAAACATGAACGACTGAACCAAATTTTAAAAAAAATACAATAAAATCACTGCCAAAACCTCTGACAACTATTTACTATTACATTATTAGGAGCATACACCTCTACAATAGCGCTCATTGCACACGTGTCTCTACAATACTGCCTGCATACCTATGAAACAACTTCCACCTGCTGTTTTCTCGGTAACATTTTTGTTTTCATCGTCAGCGCTGCCCTTATGTTGTCCTTGTTGTAACGTATATGACGCGTGTCTGTTTGAGTGAATGTTGTTTTTGAGGGAGTTTTCATGTGACATGGTCACAGCAGCCTGGTTAAACCGGAACCGAAGAGTGCGAATGTGAACGCACGTCTCCCTTGGAGATGGCGGTCGAACACGTGCCTTTTTCTTGGGAAGTCGTGCTGATGACGACTTCTCAGAAACTGACTGACGCGGCGAGCGTCTGCTGTTGCCGTCAAATAGCATTAGCTAACCGAGCTCAACTTGGAAACACTGCATTTGCACGTTTTCTTGCTACGGAAGTCGAGGGGTACTAGCACGCAAAGCTAGTTCTCCTTAAGTCTGTCCTTAAAAATGTGGGTAGGGTAATTGAGTCTCATTCGCATAAACAGATTACATTTCCCCATGCCTATTAGACCGGTCGCTCGGAAAAGTAGCTGAAGTCTAGCAAGCACAGAAATGTCTTAAAATCCTAGCAATACAATTAGCTTGCTAGTTAAATTAGCAAACGAGCGGCATGAAAACACCAGAGGCCTACAGTAGATAGCGACCAACTTACGTTGTAAATGTTTTGCCATCCCCTGGAATAATCAATGGCTTCAAATTCTTGCTCCATTGTAATATGAATAGCTGCCCGGACACTTTGTGGCTGACGAAAGTAATGTTTGCAGCTCCGTTCCCTAAGTTACTCCTCTCTGGCAGCCATCTACACAGTCGTTTATCTATTTGACCGTGGGGATCCCTGGGGGAGGCTGTGTGTCTTGTCTTGTCTTGTCTGTCTGTCTGCTACTTCTCCACTCCACTACGCTTCACGCTGATAATGATTCCTTGCCAGCTCGACTCTATCCCCCGCCCCCTCTTGACTCTCCTTTGGGGATATCTTCACATTTTAAACACACATTGTTCTTGGCGTTGAACTTGTTTTAAATGCCACCCCCATAAATTAACCTGTCTTCAATAGTACAAAACTATTTAAATCCTTTCTCAGACAATTGATTTTTTTTTTTTTTTTTTTTTTTTTTAAAGAACGTTTGAATACACTCTATGTATAATACAGGAGACCATCGCTATTCACAGGGGATAGGGATCGGGCCAACCGTGAATAGCGAAAACCTGCAAATAATTGACTCCCATTATAATTTTTACTCATTTATTTACAACAACAACAAAAAACCTGGCTAAGCGGGACAGTAGTGCCAATAAGCGGTTTCTGCAAAAAACTTGGGTAGGGTTGAGAATCCGCTCCCCAAAGTTATTTTTTTCCCAGAAAAAAAGTGTAAATAAGCCCCCCCAAAAAAAGCGTGAAGAAGCGGGAAAATACCTCCAATAAGCGGTTTCCGTGAAAAACTGGAGTAGGTTTACCCCGACCCAAAATTTAACCTTTTTTGGGTGGGGGTCCACGAATAGGTGAATCCGCAGGTGCCGAACCACAAATATGCGGGGTCCACTGTACTTAATTTAATTTTACACAAACCTAAAACCTCCACATCGAGAGGAGCCAGATGAGGTGGCTGGGGCATCTGATTTGGATGCCTCCCGGACGCCTCCCTGGTGAGGTGTTCCGGGCATGTCCCACCGGGGACGACCCAGGACACGCTGGAGAGGCTACGTCCTTCGGCTGGCCTGGGAACGCCTCGGGATCCTCCCGGAAGAGCTGGATGAAGTGGCTGGGGGGAGGGAAGTCCGGGCGTCCCTGCTAAAGCTACTGCCCCCGCGACCCGACCCGGATAAGCGGTAGAAAATGAATGGATGGACAAACCTAAAACCTTCAAGTTAAATTGTATTTTCTATCCAATCTAACTGAGGAAGCAGGAGAGGAATGATGTCGTTCAGCTATGTCTGTACAGAACTGATGCGTGTCAGAGAAGATTATGAAGTGCAAAAATATAACAGAGAGCAGCAAATTGAAGAGAAGAATAATGGATACATAAAGAACTATAGCAAGGTAAAATATGATATCATGATTGTGTGTAAGATAAACTTTTAGAATTTTAATGAAGTGAATGCAACGTGCACACATACAGGGGAAGGAGTGGGAGGAAACCCGGTTTCCGGGAGAAAACCCACGCAGGCAGGGGGAGAACAAAATCAAGGCCAGATTTGGGCCCAGGTCCTCAGAACTGTGAGGCAGATGCGCTAACCAGTCACCACCGTGCCGCTCGGCCAATTCTACTTAACCGAAATGGACAGTCTATCCAGATGCGTATATGCTAGCTTTCAAAAGCTTCTAAACTATCTTCCAAATTAACTTCATTTGGAGGAATAAGCCACATTACATGAAAAAAAGTCACATGGTTAAAGTAATAGGAGATGGTGGCCTCAAAGAAATAGATTTGCACTGTCTCAATGGCACTTCGAAAGTATGCATCCATTTTCTGTAGCGCCTCTCCTCACAGGGGTCGCGGGCATGCTGGAGCCTATCCCAGCTATCTTCGGGCGAGCGGCGGGGTACACCCTGAACTGGTCGCCAGCCAATCATACGGCACATACAGTGGGTACGGAAAGTATTCAGACCCCCTTAAATTTTGCACTCTTTGTTATATTGCAGCCATTTGCTAAAATCATTTCATTTTTTAATTAAAAAAAAAAAATGATTTTAGCAAATGGCTGCAATATAAAAATCATTTCAGTTCACTGCGATTGGCTGGCAACCAGTTCAGGGTGTACCCCGCCTGCTGCCCGATGACAGCTGGGATAGGCTCCAGCACGCCCGCGACCCTAGTGAGGAGAAGCGGCTCAGAAAATGGATGGATGGATGGCATTTCAGTTCATTTTTTCCTCATTAATGTACACACAGCACCCCGTCTTGACAGAAAAAAAAATTGAATTGTTGACATTTTTGCAGATTTATTAAAAAAGACAAATTGAAATATCACACAGCCATGAGTATTCAGACCCTTTGCTCAATATTTAGTAGAAGCACCCTTTTGAGCTAATACGCCCATTAGTCTTTTTGGGAATGATGCGACAAGTTTTTCACACCTGGATTTGGGGATCCTCCTCCTTGCAGATCCTCTCCAGTTCTGTCAGGTTGGATGGTGAACGTTGGTCGACAGCCATTTTCAGGTCTCTCCAGAGGTGCTCAATTAAGTCAGGGCTCTGGCTGGGCCATTCAAGAACAGTCACGGAGTTGTTCTGAAGTCACTCCTTCGCTATTTTAGCGGTGTGCTTCGGGTCATTGTCTTGTTGGAAGGTGAACCTTCGGCCCAGTCTGAGATCCTGAGCACTCCAGAGAAGGTTTTCGTCCAGGATATCCCTGTACTTGGCCGTATTCATCTTTGCTTTGATTGCAACCAGCCGTCCTGTCCCTGCAGCCGAAAAACACCCCCACAGCATGATGCTGCCACCACCATCCTTCACTGTTGAGACTGTATTGGACAGGTGATGAGCAGAATCACCTTAGAATGAAGGCAAAAAAAGTTCTATCTTGGTCTCATCAGACCAGAGAATCTTATTTCTCACCGTCTTGTAGTCCTTCAGGTGTTTTTTTTAGGAAACTCCATGCGGGCTTTCATATGTCTTGCACTGAGGAGAGGCTTCCGTCGGGTCACTGCAGTGATGGTTGACTTTTCTCGAACTTTCTCCCCTCTCCCGACTGCATCTTTGGAGCTCAGCCACAGTGAACTTTGGGTTCTTCTTTACCTCTTTCACCATCTCGTGCCGCACTTTGAAAGTAAATTGGATAAAATTGTGGCTGTCTAATAGCGACTCATTGGTACTATCCCAAACTACATATTTAACAAACTTGGAGGCATAGAGTTCCTGCTTTTTAGCGAATTTAATATTGACGAACTACCGATTATCAGAGTTTTATTACGATTGATGCACTTGTATATATTAATTTAATTTACTGAGCTGTATTTATTTATTTATTATTATTATTATTTCTTTATTGTACTTGTCAGTTTTATCTCTATTGTAATATGGGCATGCTACCTTGGCAGTTATGTCATGATGTTGTAAAAACGTGTTGCCATGTTTGTATTTTCTAAATGTTTAAAATAAAAATTATAACCAAAAAAAAACTTGAGATGAAGACGAAGACGACGAAGAAGAAGAACTGATGTTAGTTTAAATACCATTTAATGTTTTATGCCGAAGTCAGACACTACATAAAGCAACATAAATGTGGTGATTTATAACCACTGTCGCATGGGCGCATTTTACCAATTTTTTTAATTTCTCTAACAAGAGGAGTTGTTTTTGTTTTGTTTTTTTAACTCCTAAAATGCGCCCCGCTGTGGTCATTCTTAGTAATCACATCACTTGTGCTCATTGCGCCAACAAATGCTCACGTCATGACAGGCCTGTTAGCTTGAGGAGTGCATTGTGTCCTCGGTGTACTTTACCTGTATTTGCAAACATGTTTGTTGCCCGCAGCATTGCAGCGGATCATAAAGATCTAATTCATGATGTGTCGTATGATTTTCACGGCCGGAGAATGGCGACTTGTTCCAGTGACCAAAGTGTCAAAGTAAGTTAACTCGTGTTAGCTTAAGTAGCCTCACTTGGCTGTACCATACCCACATTTCCAACACATCGCGCGGACTTTTGAATTCATGGTGTTGCATTTGATAAGTTGTCGGCAGACGTAAACAACTCAATTTTCTTTGTGTGCTGCAAGGTCTGGCGTATAAGGGTGGCTCCATCGTAGCTAACTAGTGGTTTGGCTTACGTAGGATATAAAATGAAGATAAGTTACGTTGTATAGCCTACACAAGTAAACGCACATTCTTACATACGTTTCTTAAATACATTGTGTACAACCCCAGTTTATGAGAAAACGGACAAGCTTAAATTTAGTCTATCCCCTCACATAGTCGTGTTTGATTTTAATGGAAAAATAGGCATATTGATTGCCTGGAGACTGTTAACAGTTACTTTTGTAAGGTTTTACTTTTCAGGTGTGGGACAAAAGTGAGAATGGGGTGTGGCACTGCACCGCCAGTTGGAAGGTAAGATTCCGAAATTGAACATTGGAAACTATTTCTGCAGAAAGTCACACTGAATGTGCATGCTTAATATTGAAATCTACAACTATTTTTTGTTTAAAGAAAACAAAACGTTTATTTTGACCCAAGCCAATACTAGAGGAGATGACAAAATGCTGACTGTCTGTCAGCTCCTCTAACATCTTTCCAATATTTAATTTTGTAATATTTAGTGACTAGGCTTTACACGATCACGATTTTTGGGGCCGTTCACAGAATTTAAAAAAACGATCACCGATCCGATCACAAGATGGAGGAATGTGTCTATTTAAATTACCTGTTCATTTACTGTATATACTTGTGTACTTAATTGCTCCAAAAATTATATTTACAATAAATAATATATCTTTTTTCCTTTATTTATGCCAATGAGGCATAGTGACAGACAGAACAAATGAATGGTCTTCTATTAGATGGCAGGAAGTAAATACAGTAATTAATGTATCCACTTTTTGTGACATTTTTGTTTGTTGGTGTGCCGTGCAATTTTTCAATTGTAAAATAAGTGCCTGGGCTCCATCAAGGTTGGAAATCACTGCTCTAGTCAGATCGTGTATTCTAATCAGTCAGGTCAAACCAATATTACATGACAGAAATAATGGGTGCTAACTTACTGTAGTTAAATTACTTTAGTTTTAATTAAATTACTTCACCCACACCGAATCGTTAGAGCATTATTTGACAGAACGGCGGCATGTTTACGTACAACCGTTCATGATACCACTAGCTTGCGAGGCTACATAACATTTTATTGCCTGCTTGTGAGCCGTATCGTATAAAAAGTATGTGAACAATATTTTATTGCAGTAGTCTGACAGTGCAATCGTGAAAGAGCAAATTTGTCTTGTAGTTTGATCCGGGCATTACGTGTTGTCTGTTCCACACTGCCGACATGTATTTTTTATTTATTTATTTATTTTTAAAATAACTTTATTGGCCATCAGATATTTCCAATGTTACGTCAAAAGATGAGACAAGGCTAAAAATAAACAAGCTTTTGGATTCAAATATACTGTGCACGCGGCGACCTGGAGTACATTTCTTTTGCGGAGCCGATCAATGACGTCATTAATCGGATCGGCGAATCATGACATTAAAGCCGATCAGCATAAAATGCTCAATATCGGTTTTATCAGCCTGATAAAATCGGTGTAAAGTCTATTAGTGACTGCGCCATTCATTTCCCACGCTGGCCCAGTTGGTGGCGCACCGAAAATTACGTTGAAGGAAATTACGGCACGGAAATGAGCCATTTTGCCTAGCAATGGGTGGAGCCCATGGAGTATAACTCTCATTAAAAATGTTTTTCTTTGGCAGAAAATAGTAATAAAATAATTACTGTGTGAACAAAAAACAATAATAAAAATTGCGGCAAACGGACATCTACCTCTTTTCGTGAGCCTTTTGCTGGCAGCAGCTGTGTGGGTGGTCACGTGGATACTACCCAGCACTCCTCTCGTCCTCAGTGATCGTTTCTTTCTTTCTTTTGTTGATCTCATCTTTTTTAATGTGTGTGTGTGTGTAAGGTAACTTGCAAGTGACCCAGCAATGTGGTTTGCGAGAATGTTTATCCACTTTGAGCATCGTAACACTGGTGCTGCTTCACCACCTGTTATGACTTTGAGAGGTTCTCCCTGCGCGCTGCCGCAACTTCCTTAATGTCCCTGCGGACGTCGATCGCCGGTGACATACAGCTGAGGTCTGGGGACTTGACATGAAACTCATGATCGTTATGGGAAGAGAGAAAGAAGAGCAGGACGACGGGCGAAAACTGTCTTCCGTGTCCGCAAATGCATTTCTAGTGGGGATACGGTTGATAAGCTCTTCTCTCTGCCCACAGACACATAGTGGATCAGTGTGGAGAGTGACCTGGGCTCATCCAGAATTTGGACAAGTGCTTGCATCATGCTCCTTTGACAGGACAGCGGCTGTCTGGGAGGAGATTGTCGGAGAATCAAATGACAAACAGAGGGGATTGAGCCACTGGGTCAGTACAATGCCAGATTATTTTTTCCTTCTTGCATGAATAACATCTGACGGGGAAGCTAATATTTAAGATGGTATCCGCTACATCCTCATTCACTCGAGAGATTCAATGTTGCAAACAAATCCATATGGGCCAAAAATAAATTTTAAAACTCAGGTAACCAGTGAAGGGCAGCAAGGACTGGTATGATGGAGTCTCTTCTCCTAGTACCTGTTAAAAACATGGCAGCAGCATTTTGGACTAACTGCAGTCTTTGGCTATGGCAGCAGTAACCTTTTCTGTCTGTGGGGGAGAGGAATGGTTTCTTGATAATTTTTCTGGATGAGAAGGTTTGGTTACCTCGTTGTCAAATGATAAGTTGGATTTGAAAGTGCAGAGCCACATCACTGATGCAACATTGGTTTTCAGACAGTTGATCAAGACATCATGGGCAACAATGTCAAATGCTGAGCTGAGGTCAAGGAGTATGAAAATAGAATATTGGCCTATTTAGACTGCAAGCAGCAAGTCATTAGCGGCCTTGACCAACGGAGTGTCAATGCTGTGAAGCGAGCGGAAACCAAACAGAAATTTTTGGAAGTCGTGCGCTTTACAGGCTCGCATACTTTTTTTTTTTTTTTTGTTTACCCACTGATCTTTGACATATGATCATATTGTGTTGAGCAGGCTGGAGCCCTATCCAGTGGTCATTTACATTTTAAGTATTTTAAGCATTTTATGTGTTTACTGCTTTCCCATGTTGAATGTCAATTTCTGGTTCTGTGGTGTTATATTTGTCCTCTTTGTAGTCACTGGAACACACTGTATCATGATGTCACGTAAAATAAACAATACAAATTCCATCCTTTAGCCAGGGGTGTCAAGCTCATTTTCACCAAGGATCATATTGGCCAGTTCGAAGACAGTTCATGTAACTAAATGTAATGTAAAATAAATGTAACTATACTCTTTAACATATTGTTAAATAACTCTATTTGTTATTACTTATTGCCCTGGTATTATAACATGAATCCTAAGAAACCCGCGTTGCTCATCAATAAATAATCAAAGTATTTAATAAAGAAGAATATTGCCAAACCCAAGTTATGACATTAACTTTTTTCAGAAGTTTTTTTATTTACACTTAGCAATTTTACACTACTCAGAACATTGGTGTCAGAGTTAGCATTTTAGAAATACAAATCGGCCTGGTATACCACCTGCTAAAGAGAAATGTGTGAATAGTGAATACTGTCAAAATTTGTCTGCATGAATACAGAAACCCGTGAACACAGCAGCAGCAAAAATATTTATTCGTTTTCCAATCTTTGTTTTTTCGACATTTTGGGATCCTCTGTAGACGTTTCTCAAGTCACTTATAAAACTGCTGCTTTACACTGATGCGGGTACCCTACCACCTAGTGGTAAGACCCCGTCACTTGGAGGTAATTTGTAAGGCAACGATTTATTATGGGAAATATTGATGTGAATACACGTGTAAACTGCTCAATTGACTTATTTTAAGACCTTTCAAGCCCCCATGGGTCACATAAAATGACACGGCGGGCCACGTGTTTGACGTGCTTTAGATGGTCACTATGCTGAAGTCTCATGAGATTATCAAATTTTTCGCATCATGTCACACACACTCGCAGCCCGATGTCAAAGGTTTTGTCAGTAAAATACTGGCACATATACATTGCAAATACATGACAATGCAACAATATGGAGTAAGTATCACTGCATATATCATCATCAACATAAAGCACAACTTCTGCACTTCAATTATAACAGACATCTATTTAAATATCCGTATACCCCCGTTTACAATGGAACCTTTTTAGAATGAATTAAACAAAAAAACATCAAACCCAATTGTTTCAACAAATGTTTGTGTGACAGTTTGCTGATATATGTGTTACGAGACGAAGCTATCTCCCATTATTTTCTTCTAGATAAAAAGAACCACACTTGTGGACAGTAGAACATCAGTGACTGATGTGAAATTTGCCCCCAAACACATGGGTCTAATGCTGACCACGTGTTCTGCGGATGGAGTGGTGAGGATCTATGAGGCTCCGGATGTCATGAACCTGAGTCAGTGGTCCCTGCAGCATGAAATCTCTTGCAAGCTCACCTGCAGCTGCATTTCTTGGAATCCCTCCAGGTTAGACCTGCGTTTTATTGAAAGCTAGCGGGTATTGTATTATTATATAAAATTAATACGATGATATATGGTGTTCACCTTTTGTCCTTTTTATACGCTGACACTGTTGTCATGTTTGTAGCAAATATTCAAATTCAGTTATTTGCAGCACTGAAGGTTCCACTCAACGTTCAATTGGCATATGTATTTTTTTTTTTTTTTTTAACACTTCATTTGCTCATTCACAAAGAATGTGAGATGAACCAATATCTCTGATTAACATTTTGGAAAAATAACGGACATGAAAGATGGTCAACCCGGTAAGGTAGCTCATGTAAGTGTATCTTTTAGCAGTGAAATAAAGCAAAGTATTTTGTAGAGTATGGATGACTCTTATACTATTTTAGCTCAATACTTAGGATGGTAAGCTGTATTTCACATAATGGGCTATTTGTTTGGGTTAGACCCAGTACAGCTGTCTCCATTTGTTACGCTATTTTGGTCAGAGAAATAAATCCGTCAAACATTTTGGCATGTGTTAAAATACAAAATGTCGGACCCTTTAAATGTGGCTGTATTATAATAATAATAATAATAATAATAATCCATTGCACTTACATACAAATTAAATCTTGTGCATATCCCTCCCAACCAGCTCACGTGCCCACCCGCCAATGTTCGCAGTGGGGAGCGACGACAGCAATGTCACGTACGGTGGCAAAGTCCAGATCTATGAGTACAATGAAAACACAAGGTAGGGTTTCCCTCAGTGTTATTTGTCACACAGTTTCTGTCATAATCAACACTGAGGAATTAAAGTTAAAACAAAAAAAGTTTATGCAAGGATACGTTATATGTCTCCCCACTGGTCTAGACACAGTATTCTGATGAATATTGTGTTGGTAGAATAAGAATGAAACAGATTAATTCATCAATTTTCATCCATCTCAGGTGGTCGCCATTTTGGGCAATATCGCCATCTGCTGTGGGCTGAAATGAACTCCACAACTGCTCTCACGGTTGTGTTGCGAACGTCACATGACCAAACCCGGTAGTGGGCTCCTCGTGTATACTGCGAGAACTAGCATAATTATGGGCTGAAGAGATGGTGGGTTGAACAAAATTTGAGCAACTGTGGGTTCAAACCATCATGTGACAGATGTTATGGACCAAACCAGAAACTGAATCATAATCAGTTTGTTCATTTTCGGCACTGTGAATTTGAAATGATCTCCTGTTTTTGAGTATAAGGGATAACAATCGTCTTTTAAATCCGATTCATCGATTAATAATTTAAATCTTTAGTTGCAGCCCTGCTTGATGCACAACTCGTTGGTTTGATCTGCTTGTTGTGTCATTTCTGTTACCAAATTAACACTAACATAACTAACACATTTGCACTTTTTCTGAAGCAACTGTAAACCTGATTGTCAGTATATTGTCTGTTAATTGCCTCTCTGCCAAATGGTTAGTATTTAAGTGAAATCGTTGTGAACAGAGGCTGAGACTTTTTTATTTTTATCTAACATATTTTATTTATTGTTCTTCATTTCAATGCCAATGATCAATATTCTTGAATTAAAAGTTAACTCTTCAAAATGATGTACTTGAATTAAGGCGTTTTCAGACCGCACTTGCTCAGTGTGAAAGGCTCCCGCGTCAAAGCGCAACGACGACTGCAACGGGGGTGCGACCATCCCATATTTGGAAGTAGTGACGCAACAGTCTAGAAGGAAGTCTAAGACCGAAGGCTTTCCCCGCTGAGTGGACCGCATCTCAGCAATATGTATTTGTCATTGTTGGAAAAGAATGCCCTAACTTTGCTTATTTTAAGGAGGAGGTGGTAGCAAAAAAAAAAAATTAATGACAGGATCTCGGCGTTTAAACTTGTTTGTGAGCTTTCTACTTCCACGAAGAGCGCTTTGTGGTGTATTTCAGGCTGAGCAGGGAGCTTTGAAATGGAGTTGGAAAACCTCCCGCAGAGTCGTGTCTGTATATTATTTTTTTAATGGCCTAAAGTCTGGGCTCGTGGGACACCGTAGTTATTATGCCGTCCACCATTTTCCCCTTAGCGTTTACAGTACAAGTCAGGTAAAATAGGATTAATAAATCTCTCCCCCAGCCCCGCTCCCATTTGAGGAACTCCAGAATAGAACATTTTTCTATCCGATGATGCGACGCATTCACGCGACCCTCAGCGTCATGTCAAAACGCGCTGATGTGCCCTCAGTGTGCACACAATGAATGGGAAAGTCGAGGGCATCAGACGACTTGCCAAGTGCTGTGTGGAAGAGCCTTTATGCGCTAATATAATATCAGTGGAATAAAAAACATCAACAATACTATGGTTTATTGTGATAGTTTCTGGGAAAATATATCGTCCTAAAATCTTTTATTGTGACAGCCATAGGTGAGTGGCCTCGGCCCATCAGATTTAGAGTGGAAATAGCTGTGGAAGATGGATGAAAAGAATGATTTAAAACTTCTTCGTGAACAATGTTAAGAATGATTCGCCTGATTCGTCCAAAAGGCCTAACCAATGCTCTGACACGGAGCACCGACACATTTCTAAGTGACGAAGTTATCGGTCTTTGGAATTGTGCTCAAAATGAGTTTCTTATTACCAGTCAATAGTTCCCAAAAACTTCCTTTTTTTTTTTTGTTTTTCAAAAATGTTTATTATTAGAGTGAACCTGTAAAACTGGAGTGTTGAATGTTGTCTAAAATTAGTGCTAAGGCAATATAGCCTAAATTTAATATCACGACATGACTCTATATTTATTGTATTAAAGTTTATAAATGTATAAAACCGGACCAGACCAACTTGATTCACACAATAAAGCAGAAGGTTTAAGCCAACACACTTCCTGACATTATTGTAGACTTTAGGCAATGAATTCCTCAACAAAATAGTTCCTACTGGGCGACTCGTGTCTGGGATACAATGTTTTCATCAGGTTTTTGAATCAGTCTTTTTTTTTTTACTGTCAATAGGAATCATGTCCTTGGCTACAGTATATAGAATGAGATTGTTGACGTTGCCTCCCTCTATTTGGTGGTCGACCTCTCATAACGAGAGGAGCTGAACATAGCTCTTGTTAAGTTCTTGTGGTTTACAGGAGGGGCACAGGGAGTTGTGGCTCTCTCTAGCGTGATGCATGCATCGCACTTGATAACATGCCTCATCTTCAAGTGATTTTTTTTTTCACGGATATGCCTCTCTTCGTTGCAACAGCTTTCATACACGTTTTGCAGATTCCGATTGTTTCCAAATAAGAGACATTACGTGCCCTTTTTTTGGGGACTATTTCAGACTCGCTAGTTGCTAGCGTCTTCTCTATGTTGCCTTCGTGCAACAAGATCTGCTGCGGAAGTCTCACGGAGCAACGAAATTTCACGGAGTAGCAAAAGGTATAGAAAATAAAATCGATTATCCCTTTTTCCATATTAAGCATTAATAAATTATCGATCAAATCGTGATTCACAATATATTGTGCACCCAAGAAAAGCAGTTGGGTACACCAGTGCAAAACTTTAGTCTAAAGCCCTGCAATATCAATCAAAAGACCATGTTTAGACTCGTGGGTGCACATACAACATATTCCTGTTTTAAAAAAAAGGGGGGGGGGGGTATAATTCCTCTTTAATAACTGCTACCTTAACGTTTTGTTCCTACCATTGTCGAAAAGGAAATATGTTAAAGATGAGACGCTAACTTAATGTTTTGTTCCTACCATTGTGGAAAAGGAAATATGCCAAAGCTGAGACGCTGATGACCATTACCGATGCAGTGCATGACATTGCATTTGCTCCAAATCTGGGACGATCTTTCCATGTCCTCGCCATTGCAACAAAAGATGTCAGAATCTTTAAACTTGTCCCTTTAAGGTGACTAATTCACTGTTTTCTTATGCTATAAATTGACATTAATGCATGCATAACAGAAATATATTGCATCAAGCACTTCGTTGCTTTGCATCTTCATCTAGAAAGGAGAGCACCGCTACAGGACCGACCAAGTTTGAGGTGCAGATTGTCGCCCAGTTTGACAACCACAACTCCCAGGTGTGGCGTGTGAGCTGGAACATCACCAGCACCTTGCTGGCCTCTTCTGGGGATGATGGCTGTGTGCGTTTATGGAAAGGTTAGTGTCTGTTAAGAATAGACTTTACACCGATCTGATCGGCTTGATCGGCATCGAACGATAATTTGCATTTTATACTGATCAGCTTTGTCATAATTCGCCAATCAGCTCCGTAAAAGACATTTACTCTGCGTTTCCATCGTGTACAGTATATTTGAATCCAAAAGCTAGTTTATTCTTAGCCTTGTCGCGTGTCTTTTGACGTAGTACTGTAAATATCTGACAGCCAATAAAGTTGTTTAAAAAAAAAAAACCACATTGGCGGTGTGGGACAGACAACACGTAATGCCTGGATCAGACTACAAGACAAATTTGGTCTTTCACGATTGCACTAAGCCACACTACTGCAATAAAATCTTGCTACATCCCGTCTTTTACGATCACTGGGCTTTATCTTGTCAGCTCAAACTCAACCGGATACACTTGTTACCATGGCCCCGGCGACAACAATAGATCGCGCGTGTATTGTGTTGGTCAAAAAAGAACAAAATGGGGAAAAACTTGTGGTGGTGGTCACCGGTGCTCGGGAGAAGAAGTTGGTTCAAAGATTGCTTGAGGTATGTTCACGTACCGTATTTTTCGGACTATAAGTCGCAGTTTTTTTCGTAGTTTGGCCGGGGGTGGGACTTATACTCTGGAGTGACTTATATGAGAAATTATTAACACATTTATATAATTTCACGTTATTTTCACACTGATAACCGCAAGAGGGTGCTCTAGACGATGTAGAAGATGAAGGGGCGCATCGTCTACCTCCGGAATTGGCGGAGTTGTTTAGAAGTGACACCGAGGATAAAGATTTCATTGGATTTAGTGATTTGGAGTGACACTGATGGTTTGGTAAACTTGTTAGCGTGCTCTTTATGCTATAGTTATCTGAGTTATAGTTAACTGTTAATGTTACGTTAACATACCAGGCACGTTCTCAGTTCGTTGTTTTTGCGTCATGTAACGTTAGCTGAATGTGTTGCGTTAGCATACCGTACACCTATTCAGCCTCTTGTTCACTATTCTATATTTATCTTAAATTGCCTATCAAGATGAAATGTTTGTTCTTGGTGTTGGAGTTTATCAAATAAATGTTCCCCAAAAAATATGACTTATACTCCAGTGCGACTTATGTTTTTTCCTTCTTTGTTATGCATTTTTTGGCTGGTTCGACTTATACTCCGGAGTGACTTATAAGCAAGCATACTGCCAAACTGGTTACAAAGTGGCTTAAGGATAACTGTTAGTTTCCAATAATAATACCTTAAACTTGTTTTGTCCATTTATTTTTCACTCTCAACAGCTTCACATAACAGCACTACCGCCCAAAGATAACCCTGAACACAACATCTGCGTCATCACTATGCACTTCCTCATAACAGGTTGATGTTTTCGGTAAATATCAGAATAAACCCACCAACAAATTTAACTTGACAATCTCTACTGTCTTACAAAATAAAAAAAAATAAAAAGTACTGTTTGTAAAAGTTAACATTCAGTGTGCATGTCTATTGAAATATAACATGCTGATTGCCAGCAGACAAGTGAGTATCTCCCTTCCTTGCCCATCAGCACAATGAGTTGTCCACCTTCGGGTAGGTTTCCCATTGGCGCATCACTGAAAACAACAAGCTTCAAGGAATCATCATCTCTTAAGTTGTGATATTTTACTGTGTTCTGACTTTAGTTTCTTTAGTCCTTTATTTGCTTTATGCAGGGTTTGCACAGTTGGATGTCTTAAGTTGAATGCAAATATGCATGTATCAAACATGACACCTGGCCTGCTTTGTCTGGCCACTCACAGCTTGTTGTCTGTGAGAGGAGAATGACTCTCCAAAGCTTTTGATGGGTCCATGACAATAGGCTGCAGATTTTACATGTTTACATCCAGTTGCATCTCCACTCTTGTTTTCATAGTGGCAAAGTCCATCCGAAAGCAATTCTGCTGCTCGCGTCCCACCTGGAAAGCAGTTTTGAGGGGGGGATTGATTGTTGTGGCAAAACGTGACAAGCGAGGATGCCAATTACATAGCAGTGTTCATCAACCAGTAGAAAACAGCACGATCTACTGTACCTGGGACATTTACAGGAGTGTGGCTTTGACTTTATTGTGCCAGTAGAGGGAAGCATCAGCTCGCCTGTGGCCACATTTGTTTAGCTTGCATACTTTTCCTTCACATTTGAATTTATGAGGAGGACAAAGGTAAATGTCTCACGACAACTCTGCATCCTGAAGGAAACCTCACTTAATGTCCATGGAGAGCAGCATCCACTGTCTCTGACGTATAAGTGCCAGACGATATATTGCCAAAGTATTTGCTCACCTGCCTTGACCCACATGATTTTAAGTCGGCGTGTCAAACTCATTTTAGTTCGCGGGCCACATTTACCCCAATTAGATCTCAAGCGGGCCGGACCTCAATATTTGTGGCTTAAAAATCCATAAATAACAGCTATTCAAAGTTTTCCCCATTGTTTTGGTGCAAATAATTACAAGTACTTTCAGAAAATATTCACATTTATTCATTATCATCTTGTTGCAAATCATATGAGCAGTTTGAAATTTTTAACCCCAAATTATTTCAACTGTATTATGAATCAGTGAGCATGCACCATTCAGTTATGCATGCTTTTTAAATGTATACATAAAAATTTTAGTTGTGGCAGTGCATGAGGGGAAAAAAAAAAAAATCAACAAAGTTCCAACAAACCAACCTCTTGAAGTGAAGCTTTTGACTGAAATCTTGTAATATTCAACGTCTTAAAACATTTTTACAGTAGGTATTTATTTTCACCGAGTGAACATGTCACCCCATTTTATATTAGTGTGCTCCTGAAACCTGACATTGTTTGGCCTTCACAAGTGCATCAATGTCATTAGTGTTGTCAGTGGAAAAAAATAGCAACAAGTTTATTTTATTGTCTGTTTTAAGTGATATCCCATTCTAAATCCATATCGTTTAAAATGATGTTGGTCTACCCTTTGCAGCTGTAACAGGGAGGCTTTCAAAAAGGTTTGGGAGTGAGTTTATGGGGATTTTTGCCCATTCTTCCAGGAGCATATTTGTGAGGTCACACACTGACGTTGGGCGAGAAGGCCTGGTTCACTGTCTACTCGAAATCAACCCAAGGGTGTTCTGTCAGGTGGAATGCGGGACTCTGTGCAGACCAGTCTAGTTCATCCATACCAAATTCTCTCATCAATGTCTTTATGGACATACGCAGCAATCATTCTACCCCCTTGTTTCCGTTGAAATTCAGCGAGGCGCTAGTCAACGGAGGGATTCGTCAGCCGCGTCGCGAGGAGAAGGGGGGGTGGGGGCATCCCTACAATGTTGTTAGGTTTTTTTTTTGGTCACCTTTTTCATGCTTTTGGTGTTTGCATTTCTGTCAAGGAACATATTCACTCCCATTTACACAGTGTCCCTGAACGCATCTCGCGCCCTCACGCAGCAGCGGCGTGTCTGCCTACAGTAGTTTCGTTCTGAAGAACGAAATAGGAAATGCAGCAGGTGTACATTGTTTCTCGTATCATCTTTCAAAATTATCATGTAAGGAGATAAGTATACGCTACTCTGTGTGTTGTTTGAAGCATTATAATTTACCGTAATATGAGTGCTAATCTTTTTAGCGTGGCCAAACAGGTCCCTCTGTTGGTCACTTTTAATATTATAGTTGATTCACTGTATATTACAGTACACCACCATCGCAGTGGACCCCGTCATGTGACTATTGCACACACGTATATCGCGATAACGTTCAAACATGCAGCTCTACTCACCTGCCATTTTTGTTCTTTCTTGTGGGGACTTTTACCCAGTGGTATTTATTGCTTAGAAAAATATCACGCTTTGTTCGTTCGTCTTTCATATTTATCAAGCGGGTCAGTTCCTGCAAGTGGTCCTCGAGCTTAGGTACTTTGGACTTCTGACTGGTCTCTTTTGTTGTCTGTGCAGTTAATCACATTCATTGCTCTGCCTTTTTTGCTCGCGCTTCTCGCCAGACACGCATTTGAGCGCTGATTTGATGTTGGCAAAAGTGTGTTTCCACTCTCATTTAGAGCCAGCGGCTTGTCTTTCACGTCAACTCCGTATCCAGCAGTTTAAACCCCAAAACTGCGTCGGGTAGAATCATTTTAAGTTTACTTGATCTTTTTGTATTTTTGTTAAGTCTACAGTGTATTTATCGGGGGCATCCTCTTTCCTCGTTATCTGTTCGAGTCCCGACCCAGAAGCAGTCTCATACGTACCCACACCATCGCCAAAATGAGGTTGTGATTCAAGAAATACAGGGTGCCGCAACATATTACAGGCTTTACGGTAGTGATCAATCGTATCGCCCAATCACATGCGAGTTCAGTCACCCCGTTCAGCCAATTAAATCTGCATCTCGGGCCATAATTACTGATTGCGCGCAGCCGAGAAATAGATGAGAAATCTCGCAGGAGAGTGAGAGAGAATCAGCGTTTGTTGTTAAAGACTGAGAAAGATCAGAAAATCACCAGTCAAAGGAAGAAACCATTTGGAACAAACAGCGCATCAAATGGAACATTCATTATAGTTCTTAGTTGTAAGTTCCCATTGGGAGCATTCATTAATAGTGCATATATGTGAAACGCCGTTATGAAACAAAACACAGGTTTTGAACCAACATAACCTCTAAAACGATTCAGTTAAGATTTGTTAAAATGAAATGTGTAAAATAGTTTGAGACTACTGTTGTGTCAAGATGCTAAACAGAAAAGGAGAAACTTCATTTTTCTTAGTTTAAGTACTTTATTTGAACACCTCTTTTATTTACTTGCTCTTATTTTCAAATGCAGCAAAACTTTTATTTAGTAAAAGAGAGAACATTACACAGTTGTGCTCATATGTTTGATTACCAGGGCAGAATTTGTAAGGATGTGTACAATTCTTTATAATACTCTGATATCATCATATCAGTGGCATTAAGAAAATAACCTTCGATACTGTCGTTGATTGTGAAAGTTTTTGGAAAAAGGTATCGTTCTAAAAAATTTGCTATCGTGGCAGGCCTAAACACTTAATATATTGACCAAGAGCAATGGATAAAAAAAAATATTGTACAAACAAGAGTAACCACTGTAATAAAACAGCAGGGCCGCGAAGCAAGAACCGTGATATAGCATAGAATTACTGTATCTGTATTCCGTGATGATAAATTGCAGGGACTCATTGTTTCCATGTGCATCCCGGGACTCGCATAGTATCAAGTCTAAAATGATTTATGTACATACATTCACCTTAAAAATCAATGGTGAACAGTTAATCATGATATACTACAGTAATGTCCCACAATTATTACAGCGGAAAATAGTTACCCCTATTTACGGTACACACACTGTACATATATATAATTAAAGAACCTTAAAATAGATTCTCCGTGTCTGAACACTGAGCGGGTACACGTCTCTCGCTCTTTTTTTTTTCTTTTTTTTTTAAAAAGGTCTGAATACTCACTGAATATACACACATGCTAAATAAGGTAACAATAGGAAACAGTTGATAAAGATTATTACATTGTTTACGAATAAAACGCTATAAGCGCTCTGTGACATTCTTTGTAAAAATACCACATGATCAGTGGATCAGAAGTTGCACTTCCTAGTATCTCGAATATTGGACTGCGTTGAGCATGTGGTCCTGTCTCAAGCAAATGAGCCACTTCTTCGAATAACTGCCCCCACGTTGACAACTTTCGACCATTCGCGTATGAACTGCTTATCTTAAGCTATTGCTGACATGGTGGGACAAGTTTGTGTGGGGATTTTTTTAGTGTGATAGACTGCTGGTTCATTTCATATATTAAAGTGTCTATTCTGGGTAATTGGAAAATGAAATTTTGAGCCATGAGGCTCAACAGAACCTTCCTTTTGCTTTGGAGAATGATGATTACTGGACTCTGCCTGTGTCGTACAAAATGGATACCGCTGTTAACTCCATGTCCTTCCGCAGCCAACTACATGGACAACTGGAAGTGTACAGGCATTCTGAAGGGAGACGGCAGCCCACTAACTGGTTCATCTGGTCAGCCCACAGCCATGAGAACTGTGGTGGGCTCCTCTGCTCAGACCTCCCAGAATGCACTAAATGGAATGTCTGCAGGAAGGTAAGGTGGTGTGGCTTGCCTGACACCACTCACCCATCCCAACCTGAGCCAGTCCGAACTGACAACCCGGTATGCCCCACACTTTCTGGGACCATGACCGCTCACTGACAAACTCCTGGAGCCAAACTGCACTCACGCAAAGAGCTTGGCTTGTTGCTTTCCAGCATACAGGTTGTTGGCATTCAACCTGTGCACCCAGGTGTTACATATTTTGTTGTTTGTTTTTTGACATAAGTATTTTTGTTGTTGTTGTACTGATGCTTGTTAATAATCCCATGCTTCTATTTTGCATTGTATCAGGGCTAACCACCATGCTTTGTCAAGTGAAATAAACCTGTTCATTTAAGTTGTGCCTATTCTTTCAAAGACTAAAAACATTTGTAGTATGTCTCGTGTCATAGGGTAACATCAAACATTGATTTGATGATTTTGATACATTTAATTAACTGTTGTCTTAACCCCTAGAATCCAGATTCAAAATGTGTAATGCTAAAATATACATATTTCCTTGCCATAGTTCAACATTTATTTTAATTGTATTCTCAAGCTAAACTCTTTGCTGACATCTTGACCATGCCTTATCAACACCTTCTGTAGCATCAGAAAAAGTGTAAATGAATTTTGTAGGAAAGCAAACTCTTGTTTTAAAATGGAGATATGTCATGAATGTCCAGATCGAATCTATCATCCCATGATAGTTACTGTGATCAAACGGACTATTTAAGTGTATCTGATCCATTACACACGAAAGGCACATTGTTTTAAATCTATTAGTTAAATCTTTCAACCTTTTACATCAATAACAACCAGTGCCTTTGTTCTTATCCTGTGTGTTTTCATTAACTTTTTGTAAATTATATACATGTCTAACAAGTGCTTAAATTACTTTCACACCCATTTTTGTAATATGAACATGGTTTCCCTCATACTCTAACTTTGTGCTGACAAGAATATACAGTGTGTTGCATGCCGGATTTGAAAAAGGATTTTCTTTCAGCTGCTGACCTCTTCAAACATGAAGTACAGCATCCTGCATATTACTAATGCCTCTTCAGCATTACTATTTGTGTCGTTATGCATTGTGCATGAATGTTTCGAGTCTCTGGGTGCTTAATTTTGCAGTCATTTTGGTCTCAAATGACATGAAAAATATATCTATACCATAACTTCAGTCATTCTTTGATACCCTTTTTATAATAGTACTTTATAGCATATCATTTAATCTTTTAATGCCATTATCTGCTTCCCTTTGTCCATTTTCTTCTCTTATTTGTTGTGACTTCAGGTATTTCTTTCCCCCTCTGGATCCTCCCAGAGCTGGAACCGGGCATGGTCACCTGCTTCCTCCCCCTTCACTCATAGAGCACTGTGATGCTGAACACAGTCAGCCTCAGCAACACTCTATTTCATGCAGACTTTCCTCAAGATCACTGGTGTCCTTATCAGAGTCTGACGGGCAATAATACTGCATATCAATTGCATATACAAATAAAGAAAGACGTGATAGGGCTGCACGTATGCTTTTTTTTTTTTTTTTTTTTTTTTTTTGGTGTGTGTATATTTTCGCACTTTTGTGATGAAAATAAGTGCCAAACCCGTTGTCATCTTGTGTCCAATTGCCATACTAAAGCTACCAACAATGCTGCATCCAAAGCTTGTATTGTCAACTGTTATGATAAAAGAAATGCACACAATTCAATCCAGTATATGCTCAACCTATTTTAGCATTCGGCAAACCAGGTAAAAGAACATCCTCCTTGGTCTGGTGACCGTGTCAAACGGGTAGGAAGTTTAATCGTCTACTCATGTCTTTATTTTTTTAAACACATGATGTCGCCACAGAGCCACTAAAGATGACTGGCCAAGTGGACTTGGCAGTGAATAGCTGCGCGCACGTGCACAAAGGACCTACTGGCTCGTAACAAGTATTCATCGGTACTCTGGTGATGTGGATATAAGAGACCTGTTACCGAGTCAGAAACGGGAAACAACTGCAGGCTTTCTGCCATTGATTAAATGAGTTGACAGCAAAATTTAGCAGCTTGTCACTTCAGCCCCCCCCCCAAGTGCCTCTCAGACACAGGAACTCTTAGCAGAGTGGAAAGGAAAGCTTCTGGAAACCTGGGAAAAGCAGAATGTATGTCTCGTGCTGTGGGCAAATCAACTGATTGGACAGACATGGCCCAGCTGAAGTGTAATACTAAAATGGATTTAGTTTTCTATCATTTAATTTTCTATTTTAAAAGACACTCGCTCAAATATGTATGGTGGTTCTTGTAGCATTAACCATTTATATAGTCTTGATTTGGTTGTGCACAGGGGTCAAATACAGTCCCTTCCAACATTATTGAAACAGCAAAGTCAATTCCTTTGTTTTTGTTGTATAGTGAAGACATTTGGGTTCAGGAGGTAAAAATGCATGCTCTATTGGGTTACGGTCTGGCGATTGACTTGGCCAGTCTAAGACCTCCACTTTTCCCCCCTAAAGAAGTCCTTTGTTTTGTTGGCAGTGTGTTTTGGGCAGTCTTGTTGCATGATGATTGCCAGACAAAATGGTTTTGTAGACTTCAGAATTCATTCTGCTGCTACCACCATGAGTTACATCATCATTAAAGACTAGTGAGCCTCTTCCAGAAGCAGCCATGCAAGCCCAAGCCATGACATTATCTCCACCATGTTTCACAGATGAGCTTGTGTGTTTTGGATCATAAGCTGATCCTTTCTTTGTCCATACTTTGGCCTTTCCTTCATTTTGGTAGAGGTTAATCTTGGTCTCATCAGTCCATAAAACTTTGTTTCAAAACTTTTGTGGCTCATCTCTGTACTTTGCAAAATCCAATCAGGCCTTCCAATTATTTTTGCTGATGAGTGGATTGCATCTAGTGGTATGGCCTGGCTATTTCTTCTCTCTTAGTCTTCTTCGAACAGTGGCTCGTGATACCTTCACCCCTGCCCTGTGGATGTTGGCATTGATGTCACTGACTGTTGTCTTTTGGTGTTTCTTCACAGCTCTCACAATGTTTCTGTCGTCAACTGCTGTTGATACCCTTGACCGCCCACTTCGATGGCTGTTGCTCAGTACAACGGTAGTTTCTTTCTTTTTCAGGACATTCCATATTGTTGTATTGGCTATGCCCAATGTTTGTGCAATAGCTGTAATCGATTTTCCCTCTTCTCTCAGCTTCAAAATGGTTTGCTTTTCTCCCATAGACAGCTCTCTGGTCTTCATGTTTGCTTAACAGCAAATGCAGTTTTCAGAGGTGATAGCCAAAAACAAGCACTATCCCATGCTTAAGCAATCAATCTAAAAGGTAACACCCGAGCAACTAGAAACCCATCAGTCACATGTTCCAATACTTTTGCTCACTTGAAAAGTGGGTGGATTCGAACAAAAGGTGCTCTGTCCTGAGTTGTTTAACACATCTAGATGTAAATACCATGAAATAAAAGCTGGAATGCTGAACTTTTGTCTCATATTCATCTTTTGATCTGAAACCCAAATGTCTTCAGAATGCAACAAAAATAAAGGAAGTTACCTTGCCATTCCAATACTTTTGGAGGAGACTGTACATTTAAAGGGTTGTAAATCCATCCATCCATCCATTTTCTGTACTGCTTATCCTCACTAGGGTCGCGGGCATGCTGGAGCCTATCCCAGCTTTCTTCAGGTGAGAGGTGGGATACACCCTGAACTGGTGGCCAGCCAATCACAGGACACATAAAAACAAATAACCATTTGCACTCACATTCACACCTATGGGCAATTTAGAGTCTTCAATCAACCTACCACGCATGTTTTTGGGATGTGGGAGGAAACCGGAGTGCCCGGAAAAAACCCACGCAGGCACGGGGAGAACATACAAACTCCAGACAGTCGGGGCTGGGGATTGAACCCGGGTCCTCAGAACTGTGAGGCTGACGCTCTAACCAGTCGGCCACCGTGCCGCTGAACTTAAACTGTATTCTTAAATTTTTTTATACTTAACCTTTTCAAAAGGCTGCTGTTTTATTATTTAAGCAGGCTGCGTTTTATTTGCAGGCTGTGATTTATCACACTCATGTGCAATTGTTGCCTATTCATTTGTGTCTGTTGCCGCCATTAGGGGGGAAAGAGCTGAGGATTGTGCATTATTTTATTTTATTAATCGAAATGGATGGATGCAAATGAAACTGGCTTATTTTCGTAGTACTTAGCTTTTCAAAAGGCTGCTCTTTCATTTTTATAATTGCAGGCTGCGTTTTACTTACAATCTGTCTGTTGCCCAGATAAGGGGGAAAAGAGAAGAGGATTGTTTGTTTTATTGAGGATTGAAGAGGACTTTCCATGGGGAGGTCTGAAATTACAGGAGGCATGTTCCATTTTGTTTTTTCGTTTTTTGAATCCTCAAAATAAAAATGACATTAAAAAAAAAAATCTGTAAAGGATGATGTGCTGTGGCGACCCCTAATGGGACACGCTGAAAGGGAAAGAAAGAAAGAGACAGATGGATAGATAGAGAGATGATACAATGATGAATTATAATACACCACTACTGCGTATGAAACTGGATATGCATACAATTTATACATTACTTTCTTGTGCACAGTATGTTAGTATTCCACTTTAGTCTGCTGTTCAAGTGTACTCCCAAATACTTGTAGTGCTGCACCATTCCAATATCCTCACCCATGATGCTAACGAGTGTTGGTCCTGGTCCTCCCAAAGTCCAAAACTAGCTCCTTAGATTTGCTAGTGTTGAGGATTTCGATGATTCCACCTGAACCAGTCCACAAAATTGTCTACCAGTTCTCTATAATCCATCTCCTGTCCATTTCTAATACAAAACTGCCTCATTTTAGATGAAAACATTGTCATGTGTCAGTCAGGCTCGCTGTTTGAATGGAAAATAAGCACAGTAAATTACAACAACAAAATCGCAACAATGATGGTGTGACCAGATTTATTTCATACAAAATGTACAGGTACATCTCAATACACTTAAATATGGTTGTAAAGTCAGTTTATTTCAGTACTCATACATTATACTGATTCATTAAACATTTTGGAAAATACTTTTCAGAGGGAAAATGCCTGCCTAATTTCTACATGAAAAATAATTTCTGTTGTTTCTTGATTGTTAGTTACATAATATTTAGTTTCTAGACATGTAGAATGATGAATGATCTAGACATTTTCCTCAATGTACACACTGCACGCCCATATTGACAGAAAATAAACAGACTTGTTGACATTTTTGCAGATTTATTAAAAAAGAAAAACTGAAATATCACACAGCCATATGTTTTCAGACTCTCTGCTGTGACACGCATATATTTAACTCGGGTGCTGTCCATTTCGTCTGATCATCCTCGAGATGCTTCTACACCTTCATTGGAGTCCAGCTGTGTTTGATGATACTGATTGGACTTGATTAGGAAAGCCGCACACCTGTCTATATAAGACCTCACAGTGCATGTCAGCGCAAAATGAGAATCATGAGGGCTAAGGAACTGCCTGAAGAGCTCAGAGACAGAATTGTGGCAAGGCACAGATCTGGCCATGGTTACAAAAAAACAATCCTGCTGCACTGAAGGTTCCTAAGAGCACAGTGGCCTCCATAATCCTTCACTGGAACCAGAATCCTTCCTAGAGCTATATGCTAAATGCTGTAAAGCATCAAGCTACGGTAAAAACAAATTTGAGCTGTAAAAATGTACTAAATTTAATCTCGCTATTTGTATGCAGAATGTCACGTCACCAACGCGGAACACGGATAGCGGATTTCCTGCTTATGCTAGCTAACGATCTTAACTAGGATTGATGACATGTTTGTTTGAAGCCGAACCAACATTTTGTTTTCTTCATGGTTGGTGTCTTTGGACAAAAGTTAAATACATGTCGTCCATTTATTTATACAAATAGTATATGATACATTGCAGGGCTTCATATGAACCTTTTTGCTCACCAGCCAATGTGGCAAGTGGTTTGCCAGAGTTACTAGCCACTCAGCATTTTCACGAGCCACAATTTGGATGTTGGATAATTATGTTTAAAATTATTTTAGCTGGGCGGCACGGTGGCCGACTGGTTAGCACATCTTCCTCACAGTCCCGAGGACCAGGGTTCAAATCCCGGCCCCGCCTGTGTGGAGTTTGCATGTTTAAGTTACATTTTTGTGCATTATCCTCTTCTCTTTAGTTTTCTACAAATGCTAAGTAAGTCAGTGCAAGGTAAAAAGCAGCATCCTCTTCTCTTTTGACGCGCACAATACAACGCAGCCGTCATTGGACCTGAGCAACAAAACACAATAATATCCCTATGTGTCATTCCAAATATATACTGACAAAAATCAGAAACCACTTTATAAAAACAGACACTTTGTTGCTAAATACGTGCCTATGACAGAATTGTGTTCTTACGTGTTTAATGTGACTTCTGTTTTCGGACATCACTGGACAGCTTCTCAACATCGGGCATGTCAAATGTAACTTTTAATCTTGGCACATGACTGCAAGCTCTCATCTGTGAGGCGGTTGCGGTATTTGGATTTAATGTAGTTCATGTTTGAGAATATCTGCTCGCACAGGTATGTTGATCAAAAGATGGATAATACTCCAAATGCATATTTCTTCATGTTCCTATAACCGTCAGGAAGCGCATTCCATGTTCCAAACACAAGTTTCTCGGGTGTCGCGAGGCTTTCAATTGCGCTCCATTCGTGGCTTTGGGCAAGCTGGCCTTTCCGGCGAGTGACATTTTCAAGCTCGGCTGTCAGACTTTTGAATTTGGACACCCATAAATCTTCTCTCTTAAATAATAAAATAATCCAAAATAAATAACAACGAATAAATAAATATTATTTTCCAATGAAATATACTTCTTTCAAAACAAACTCCTCCAGCGCCTCCTCCGTGTTTAAGTCGAACTTCTCGATTGTGAGGTGTGCTACTCCCCACCGTGCTGCCATTACTAACTTACATTACCATCCTTAATTTAGTTGTTTCTCGTTTGTTTGCACAATTAATAAAACAACAACAACAACAAAACGGTCCTTTTTAAGGTATGGCAGTATTTTAAAAAGCGAGATAGAAAACAGGACTATATGTTGAAAAACATTCACAGGATTGTTACAGTATTGGAATGGTTAAGGGACATTGATGCGGTGGGTTGATGGCCTGAGTAATTCATACAGAGGCAACGATGCCGCAATGATGTCGTTTATATCTTGTGAAAGATCACAGCTCTCTGTAAACATCCATTCACATTGCTCTGATGTCATCTCCTATGCGCCTGACTTGTTGTGATGTATTTTACATACGTCATACGGTCCTAAAATGGCATTGCTCCTTGGCAACAGCATTTCTCAGTATTCAACCACAATTGACGAAGGATGCAATTCATACTGTACATGTAGTAGGTAATATCAAACAATTCCATAGAAAAGCAAGTGGACAATTATTATGTTTAAATTTGAGTGCGTTTGTGTAAATTACCACCGCTTGCTACCAAAATTGTACAGTTTATGTGCTTAATATTGTAGTACTGTTAAGTTAGAGTTGTTAATTTTGAACAAGTGTCATGGTGTAGGTGAAGCAGGCAAACTATCATACATGGAACGTGTGATGCCATTTGCAGTAGGCCCACTAACTGTTGTAGTCAGAAATCCTACTGGAGACTGGACCATGCATCATCCATGCAACGTTTAGAATGAGTCATACTCTTGAGAGGTACGTTTCTAGTGTCTGGAAAATGTGAAACGGGAAGATGGAGAAGGATCGCATTCAATATCATTCAACAATCCTGTTTTTTTTTTTTTATATCAACCTCCCATGAGGAAGTAGTTCCTCACCTATACAGACTGATGCATCAAGCAGATCATTTTTGCTCGAACAAACTTATGTTTTATGAAGAGAAACACCTTTCCATTTCATTCCTGCCAGGCTCCAGTATATGACGCAGGCGGGAAACGTGTTGCTGATCAGTTTGCAAGCAGCTGTTTTCGCACAGCAAATGTTGTCATCCACCATATGCGTGACAGAAAACGTGGTACAAGGTTTTGTTGGGCTAAACGTTATAATGCTAGTTACTTTATGTCTTGTATATCAGCAAGGATACATTCCAGCTGATAGATTTGTGGATGAATAATTTATCACCAGCCCTTCTTAAGTACAAGACAGTCCAAGTAGTTTCTGCTGCGAGAGGATTATTATGATTATTATTTTAAAATTATTATTATTTTTTTTTGTCCAACTGTAATTCAGAACATTTCCGGTCAATGTCCAATCAAATGATTGTCCTAACTTAAGCCCCACCCACACGGGGGATGACGTTGTGGCGGGCTTCCTGTGGAGTTCAGGCGCTGCTTTCAGCTCTCCAACTTGTCTTGTTTCGTGGAACTACGACGCTTTAGAGTGAGGAAACGGTTGAGTTTATGTCAAAGTATTTCATTGGTAGCTCACGTCGTGTTCAAACATAGGACGTTCAGGTCGGACGTCCCGCTTCTCTGGCGGTGCTGAATTAAGTGAGTGCGACTCCAACTAATGTTCTTTTGTTAATACTGTGCGTTCTGATTTAATCTTCTTGAGGAGGGGGCGTTTGAAAGTAGCAGTTCAGTTTCACACTCTCATAGTAAGTAGTTCTTACTTCATGTTTTTTTTTTTTTTTTTTTTTTTTTGTAGAACTCAGAAAAAGCTCAACAAACCCATTTGTTTTTAGCCACGAGCTACCGTTCGAGGTTAGCCCGTTGCTTAAATTGGACGCATGAGTTGATTGATTTTTACTATTTGACTGTTTGGTAACTTTGCTCAGTTAATTGATGGTTATTCCTTATTATTTTATTTATATATATATATATATATATATATATATATATATACACACACACGTGAACCTTCCCTGCTTTTTGGTTTTCTAGTTATCCCAGATGGTCTTGATTTGAGCTGTCCTCGAGCAGAATTGGGACACGACCCTGCACTGTCAAATAAATGGCAGAGAGTTTTTACAAATTAGAAGATGAAGCCTTTCCCAGTTTCCTCGGCAGGTCTTTGGACAGCACCAATGGCCGTGCCACACTGGGGAATGTAACACTGGGTTCAGGGCCCGGACTGCCTGTGGCTGCTTCTACAGTGGCTAAAATGAGACCTCAGTCTGATAACAGGTGGGAGCACACCTCTCTATTACGGATAGATACTTTGGGGTAGTCTGGAAAGGTGCTGAGTTTGAGATGGCCAATATTCACCTTCTGAGATTAATTGTACATTTTAATAGTTAAAACTATTTGCTCTTCTTGAATTGAGCGCTCATGTGACGGGAAACGAGGTTACTGTGTTCTCACGTTTTCCAGAGACGGTGGTGATGCCTCGTATCTGGAGGAAAGTGAGTTGGAGCGTGCCAACTCACAATTATCAGAAGACAAACAGGCCAAGTTTGCACTCAGCTTCAAAGATGACTTGTGAGTAAAATACTGTTCACATTGGGGCCTGACAGAAGCTCATCTGTCAAGAGTTATTTTCTTCCCACTTTGAGTCCTGCTACATGCAACTCGTTTTTGGAGATATGCTAGTCTGCTTCCTGACTACAGTTGAGCGGCCCTTGAGCAAGTCACCACTCCCATAAGTCAGGTTAACTCGTTCACTGCCAGCCGTTTCCTGAGCAGGGAACCCCTTGACTGCCAGGCATTTTCGAGCAATTTCACTCCCTTTTCAAGCCCCACTGAATATTGTTTACGATAACTATGTAAACACCAAAACCACCAAAAGAAAGATCACTCTCTTCTTGCATCAGAAAAAAAAAGTTTGTCTCTCTTAACATTTTTTAGTAATCAGCAGTCAAATATAGACTACTTTGAGCCAAATCTGTTTGTGGAGGAAAAAAAACAAAAAAAAACCAGCCTTTTTGTGAAAGCAGACAGATCAAGCAGAACAATGACTTAGACACCAATATTGTTTTTCCTTTAGTGAAAATCTCAAATATCTGGACATAAAACAACACTGAGAAAGTACTTTTGACAGAAAAATTATTTATTCAATTCTGTACATAGTATAACTATGTACAGAATTTACATTAGACAAAAATGCATGAACAAATGGGTCTCCCACGCTTGCACTTTTTTCCTCCGTCTCCTACTCTACTGTTAGCTCAATAGTCCAGGTTTTTATTACCTTGCGCATAAAATCTAGCAATGTTTTATCCACATCTGGATTTTATTCTTTAGTGGCGGTGAATGGGATGTTGTGTGGTTATTGTTCTTGAAAGCAGTCCTTACTTCTGCTCGAAGCACAACCTGTGCAGTTTAGAAACATAACTATGACTAAAAAATACATTGTTGAAATTGCTGTCGTGGGATTTGTAGAAAAAAAAAACGTACTGGAATGGGGGTTGAACGTCTTCTGGATGCATAACCTCTAAATTAACAAAAATATGTACCATTACTACAGAATATTTTTTATGGATGACATGTTTTGCAAGGGTAAAAAAAACAATGAACATTACCTTTCTTCGTCGTAATCCTAAAAGACATTTGACTCGCGGGTGTTGAATTACTGCAAGCTGGACAAGCTGGAAATGGAAAATTTAAATCAGCACTCTCAACAGATGTAAAATTGTAGTGTCAACTAGTGGGAGTAAATTATGTTTTTATGTAACAAGGATTGAAGTAGCGTGTTTGCTTGCTAAATGTAGCTAATGTGAGCTGCAAACGAGTTACCTTCATCTTCATTATCATTCGGAGGAAGCTCCGAATGAAGCTCGGCTGTTTCCAGGCGATCCAGAGGGAGTTCACTCATCAAGATTCCGGATCCCATTCACTCAAATCCTGGTCGGCAGACGATCGGCTGGCAAGCGGCCGCGAGCATCTCGCCATATGGCCCGGCATTTTGGGCGATAGCTTTGCAACAAAAGGAACGCTCGGACCGTGATCCTTTATTTCCTTGCATGACCATTACTACAGAATATTTTTCAGAATATTTTTTATCACGGGAATATTTTTCTTGCCTTGGTGCAATAAATTTATAGTACTGAAAGTTTTTGCTTTTGATTTTTTTTTTTTTCATTTTGTCTTCTCTCTTTTCCACCATTGTGCTTGCATCTTCTCATTGTCTCCTGCACCCGCCCCCTCCTCCTTCTTCCTCTTCTTCAATCTGGGGGAGGGATGTTCACCAAGGCATTCTTGCCCTCTACAGGGTGTCATTCCTCATTGCAGTTATCCAGACGCTTGACGATCACACATAAACTGCAGAAGACCCTCCTCCACCCATCGCCGTTAAATACGCCATAGCTTGATTCTGAATGACGTCTTTGGACGGCATTGGCAGGGAATGAGTGAATGTTGCAACACCATTTGGATGTCCTATCACTCTGACCTTTTTTTTTTTTTAATATATGCTTGCATGAATATACAGCAGAGGGTAAAAAAAAAAAATCCATTGAAGGATTAAAATGTGAAACAAAAGTAATTCTTTTCTGTTGATTTTCTACGTGGTGACAGGGCGGCTGACTGGTTAGGGCGTCTGCCTCACAGTTCTGAGGACCGGGGTTCAATCCCCGGCCCCGCCTGTGGGGAGTTTGCATGTTCTCCCTGTGCCTGCGTGGGTTTTCTCCGGGCACTCCGGTTTCCTCCCACATCCCAAAAACATACATGGTAGGTTAATTGAAGACTCTTAAATTGCCCGTAGGTGTGAATGTGAGTGCGAATGGTTGTTTGTTTATATTTGCCCTGCGATTGGCTGGCAACCAGTTCGGGGTGTACCCCACCTCCTGCCCGTTGATAGCTGGGATGGGCATAAATCAAACGAATCGTAGTCTGTTGTCTTATTGAGACTTTATAAAATACATTGTTTTTATTTTCATTTATTTGGTTTATGTTTTAGAGAGAGTCTTGGCCCTTTTATCGAAGTTCTATCTGTTGCAAACGCTATTCAAGAATGTACACTTTTTGTTTTTCCTACTTGCGTCACTATTCCCCTCACTCACTTTTGCATTGCTGCTTCATTGAAGTTTTATGCTTTAGTTGCTGGAGTCAGTGAATGTCTTTTTTTTTGTTTTCTTAATATTAAATGTATGGAATTATCTGAGTATTACTATTTATTTAGGGACAATGCAGACGACTTTATTGCAGCACATCGTTTATCAGAAATGCTGATTAAGATTAACCTGGATGAAAGTGCATCCAGAAACCAAGGATCCCTCCTGGGTCTTCTTCCAACACAGATGGGCTCAGTCCAGGGCAGGCACACAGAACATCCTACAGGTAACAATATCCCTGTTTGTCCAGTTCCCCCAATCCCTGCAAATTATTGGCACTTTGTTATTCATCAAAGATGCACATGTACTAAATTTGCATGATAATTAATCATATTTGTTTAGTAGTATAATTTTAATTACTTTTTTTGACATAAATTGAAGCTGTTGTAAGTTTCTCGGTGTGTTCAAGTAGACCTGTATTTAGCACAAGACTAACAGCCTTTGATGTGAGTTTTCCTTCTTTGCCAGATCTTTCAACAGGTCTCCTAACATTTGCTCAGTATGGACACAAGGATTGTACAGATAAAAAGGTATTTTTTGGATTTCACTAAAATGTGGAGTGAAAGTAGGTGATATCATATTGCAGAGATTCAGTACCTATCTAAATTCAAATCCAAAACTGGAGCTAACTAGCAACGAACTAAATATTTCATTTAAAGCTGTCATTGCACATATTGATGGACATGACTAGGGTAACTGCAAGTTCATTGGATGGTTGTGGACTATAACAGCATGGCTTAATCGTTTCAAGTAGCGGTAATATTATCAATATTATACTACAGGTCCCATCCCTGCAAGCTACTACTGACAACAATAATGTGCCAAGTGAAGCAGCGGACAGTGACCATTTTAGTGGCAGCTCCAGTTTTTTGGAAAATGAAAAGCTCATGTCTGTGGACAGCATGAACAGTGACATTACAGGTATGATTAATGCGTATGTAGTTGCATGTTACCTTTGGATGTTTACACTAAACGGTGTGTATTTTCAAGCCTTCTCACTGCCATCCCTCCAGGGATTATGACCCACACACTTAGCTAACATGGAGGTGCACATACAGTATGAGCAGAGAGCCGATTGGATGCTTACCGCACATACTGTACCATGTCTGTTAGAGTCGGTTACTGTTGAGAGTTGTACTAATACGGACGAGCAATATATGGTGGATATAAAAAGTGTTCACACCCATGTTCAAATTCCACGTTTTCGTCCATAAAAAAAAACACGTGACCAAATGTGACCATTTCCAAACTTTTTCCGCCAATAATTGTACAACTGTACAACCTGGTTGGAAGAAATGAAGTGTATTACAGAGAGGAAATACAGAGTCTTTGCACAAGTGTGCATTTTGTCATACAATTGGGGATGTGGCTGTGTTCAGAAGAATGATTCTGAAGAAGACTTTCAGTCAGACAGATGGTATTTGTTTGTGCCAACAAGTCATGCACACTTCTGGGTTTAAACTCAAATGTATGTAATGTATGTATGTTTGTAATGTGTAAATGTATCAAATGAATCCCCAGATGATGAAATTGATTTGAACAACTTGCCTGACGACGAGTTGGAACTCTACTTCAGAAAACTGGTGCCTTCTGCCATGCAAAGGGGCACAGTTGAGGGCCAAGAGCTCCCTGCCACAGTAAGCTTCAAACATGGTTTTCGTTCCTGTTTTCATATGATAGTGTACACCGCTACAAAGTAAAGGTTATGCCCTATTGTCCATATTCCTTTTACAATTGATGCCACGATTTATTTGGTGTCTTTGTTAGGTGCTACCTCGGACATCTGATGACCGATCCAATTCAAGTTCCATAGAGCCTGAACAGTATGGACACCAGATCATTGATGACTATGATCAGGTGAGTGTAAATGCACATTTGGGTCTTGACAATGTGTTCTCTAAATTGTATCTATCCCTCCATCCATCCATTTTCTGTACCGCTTATCATCACTAGGGCCGCGGCTAGGGTTGGGCATCATTTGAATTGGAGCGGCTCCGATTCTGGTTCCTTATTTCGATTCCGGTTGCAAACGATTCTCGATTCCGATTCTTTTAGGGGGCTGGGTCCAAAAAGGTTGCATGGTTTAAATAAAGGGTGTCCAAATTATGAACATCAGTTTTCTTAGCAGCCTGCAGCATAAACGAGAATGAACATTTGACTCTAGTTTCTTTTATAACCATTATCAATATCAAAACTATTAACTAAAAGAATGTGTGTGTGTGTGTGTGTGTTTGTTTAACTAATCCAATTGATTTTAATATTCATTAATTAATGTTTCAGCTAAAAGTTAAATATAGCATTGTTAAAATAGTTATTTGGGACTGTTTCATCACATCAAACGGTTTATATGTGCAAGTTTTAACTTGACTTGCTGTTTTAAGCTTGTAGCCTTTTATTTTGAAGGGTATGCATCGGACCCAGCAGTTTGGCACGAAAAGTAACTTCACACAGCACCGGCGATTTAAATTAAAAAAAAAAAAAAAAAAAAAAAACCATTTATTATTATTATTATTATTTTTTATTTATCCCTCCATCGATTTTCTAAACTGGGAACCGAAATTTTTTTATTTGAATGGTTCCGGGAGAACCGCAACGTTAGTACCGTTTCAAATCGGTTCTCGATGTCCAACCTTAGTTATGGGCGTGCTGGCACCTATCTCAGCTGACTCTGGGCGAGCGGCGGGTTACACCCTGAACTGGTTGCCGGCCAATCGCAGGGCACATATAAACAAACAACAATTCACACTCACGTATACACACCTACAGGCAATTTAGAGTCGCCAATTAACCTACCATGCATGCTTTTGGAAAGTGGGAGGAAATCGGAGAAACCCCACGCAGGCACGGGGAGAACATGCTAAGTCCACATCGGCGAGGCCGGATTTGAACCCCGGTCCTCAGAACTCTGAGGTTGATGTGCTAACCAGTCGGCTGTGCTGCCTAAATTTTATCAACCTATTTTTAATATTATAACTTTTCTCCTTTTTTCAGGACAACTTCCAGATGCCTGTTGTGCGTCTGGCTGCCACAGGTATGGACTCCTGTCCTGCTAGTGACGAGGACACTGAGGATGAGCTTGAGTCTGCCAGACAGACGAGCAATTCCACTAAAAACAAGCTACTACCAAGCATCTCCAGACAGTTGGTGAGAGAGGGAATAGAAGTCCGGTATTTATTGATCGCAATGATCTTAATCAACTTCACAAATACCCGACTATGTTGTAATTACGCTTTACACGATCAGGATTTTTGGGGCCAATCAGCGAGTTAAAAAAAAAACGATCGCTGATCGGATCACAAGATGGAGCAATGTGTCTATTTAAATGATTAAAATAAAATGTATTTACTGTATATACACGAGTATATCCGGTTGGGTTTATGACTTGACACGATAAAGCCCAGTGATTGTAAAAGACGGGATCCGGTGGTATCGGAATACAAGATTTTATTGCATTAGTCTGACATAGTGCAATCGTGAAAGACCAAATTCGTCTTGTCCTCTGATCCACGCATTACGTATTGTCTGTCCCACACAGTCATGTATAAATTTTTTTTTCAAAATAACTTTATTGGCTGTCATATATTTACAGTACTACGTCAAAAGACATGCGACAAGGCTAAAAATAAACTAGCTTTGGAATTCAAATATACTGTACACGATGTTGACGTGGAGCCGATCAATGACGTCATGGATCGGATTGGCGAATTATGACATTAAAGCCGATCAGCATAAAATGCTAATTATTGGCCGATGCCGATCAAATCGGTGTAAAGTCTAGTTATAATATGCGGTATGTCATGATTTGTGACGTGTATGTATGTGTGTCTTTTTACAGGTTGGTGAAAGTAATCATCCCAGTTTCAGGCCAGGTTTAGAAGGGGGAAGTTCTGATGATGAGTGGTCAAGTGGCCTAGGCGGTCCATCTCTGTCTGGGATTGAACACAGACGATCTGCCGAGGGACGAGTTATTAACCCTCCAGTCACAGGTTAGTTATGATGTGTAGTTATGTACTATTTATGTGAAATAGAGTATATGTGGACACTTTGGATTTAGAAGATATTTGGCATACTGACATGAATATGTTGTAGAATAGGAACAAATGTAATAAAAACAAATTTTCAATCATGACACTTGAGTGTGTTCATGTATTCTGTTGAGTGTTTTTTAGAACATGGTCTTTTCCACATTCTTCTTCAAAAGTGGTAAGTGGGAACAAATATGTTTAGAATGGCTCATCCATTGGGCCCAATGTGTTTAGAGATCTTTTTTTACATTTCACGGTATGTACCCAGAGTTGTAATCACGCATTATAAAAGACCAGTGGTGGGCAAATAATTTTCCAAAGGGGCCACATGAAAAATTGGAACGGTTGTCGAGGGCCACATCAGCATGCTAACCTCAACTGTACTTCATATTCATTTATCCATATAAACCATTACATGGTTGTTTTTTAATAAGCTGCTACTTGTGTTCTAATTAGGAAATACACATCTAAAAAAAAATAAGCTGTCCTTACAATTACACATTATACCATAGTCAACGTTAAAAAAAATGTCTACAATGTGTATGACTTTGTTACTGTGTTGTCAGTATGTGAATGAATTTTTAACTTTGCTTCAGTTGTTGTATGGTGAGCAGTGTGAAAGCACTGAGTACCTTGAATGTTGAAAATAATTAGTTAGTGAGATTTGTCTTAATTGTCATGAACAAATTCACATTCATGAAATTTGGCATCTGCATTTAATGCATCACGGTCGTAAACACAGCTAATGAACTCTGTTTTATAGCAAACACTAGAGGAGGGAGCGACTTAATGCTGTGTGGTGGATGGTCCATTGCCTATCTGATCCTAACCACTTGGCTACTGCTTAATATAATAATTTTGTAATAGTCATAAATATATGAAGCTCATTTACTTTGCACAGACAGAGAAACCTGCATGACATTTGTATTTTGTTGTCTAAACAAGGGGACGGAGGTGGTGGGGATGGCAGCAGTGGGAGTGAAGAAAGTGGAAATGATAGGGGAGTTTCAACAATCCCTATTCCAACAACAAATGTCCCAACCACCTATGATGTGCTGCGCGGGCTGGGGATTGTGGGTAGCAGCGCTGTTGGTGAAGATGGAGACTGTGGTGCTTGCAGCAATCTCACTAGACATGGAAGGAACAACTGTTGTACACATGCAGAGGTAAGTGTGCATTTCCTTAGGGTTGCCGCTTTGAAGCAACAAGACCAATTAGCCGTGATGCACTGTGTTTATCTGTAAAATCTGCATGATTTCCGGTGAGATTTTCTTTTGGAGCAATATCTGTATAAATTCTGACTAGCTTTGCCGTGTATACATAGTAATGGGTTTTAGTTGGTTATGCACTTTAGTTGCTCACATGCCATTAGTTATTCAATTCAAAAAATTATACTGAGCCAAGTCGAGATTTATGTCTCTTTTCACACCATTAAAAAAAAAAAAAAAATAATAATAAAAAAATGTAAATTTGTTTTTAATTTTGTGACAACAGATGGGTGACCGTGTGGGTCCTGTTGGAAACGGTGAAGCCAGCACCTCTAAAACTTCATCAGGGGGAAGTCATACACTCTCTCCTGTGAACTGGAGCATGATTATGGGCAGACAGGATGCACTGGTGAGTACAAAAATAGGTGTGAATGCTTGATTGTTCAAACCGAGATAAAACTAGTGTCACTAAGGTGATTTCATCATAATAATCACAATTAAAATGTGTAATACAATATATTGTGATAACCACCTGAACCTGTTGTTATTAGTGCCAGTTGCTGGTCTGTGTTTGGTACTCAAGGAAAACATTAATCCAACAAAATACAGCTATTGTACATGTGATAAGGTCTTGGTAGCTCAGGCTGTTTTGTGATGATAGCTAATCTTTTCTCATCCAAAAAAACTGTATTGTACAACTGGATAGCTAAGACTGGGTCAATTTTGTATTTTTTTTTTTAAAAATAGAAAGGCTAACATTAATAATATGAATGCCAGGATGCCATGGAAAACACTGAGTCTAAGGATGACATCTGAGCGAGCTGGCTCTGCTTATGTGAAAAGTGAAACTGGACTCGGGAGATCTTTGCAAGAAAAGTCAAATTTTTCCCAACTTCAAGTTACCAAAGACAACTTCCACAACCCAAAGGTAACTGTCAAAATATGTTAGTATGTTGATTTAAGCCTCCTCCTATTTTAGTGGCCATGTTAGGTTTACACATGGCCGTCTGTGGTTTAATTAATAATGCAGTACGACCTAGTAGTTCCAGTAAGATGTGTATCCCCTGTTTTGAATATGGGAATGCACAGTCAACTCAACAAAGGTTACGCTTAAAACAAGAGTGAAAGTTTTATTCGAAGTTTTTTTTTTTTTTTTTTATTATTATTTTTTTTTTATAAAGTTTGGACACAGTTTCTCATTCAGTTGTGCGTCAATTATATAGTATAGTTTTGTCCATCCATCCATCCATCGTCTACCGCTTTTCCGAGGTCGGGTCACGGGGGCAGTAGCTTTAGCAGGGACGCCCAGACTTCCCTTTCCCCAGCCACTTCATCCAGCTCTTCCACGGGGATCCCGAAGCGTTCCCAGGCCAGCCGAAGGATGTAGTCTCTCCAGCGTGTCCTGGGTCGTCCCCGGGGTCTCATCCCGGTGGGACGTGCCCGGAACACCTCACCAGGGAGGCGTCCAGGAGGCATCCGAATCAGATGCCCCAGCCACCTCCTCTGGCTCCTCTCGATGTGAAGGAGCAACGGCTCTACTCTGAGATCCTCCCAGATGACCGAGCTTCTCACCCTATCTCTAAGGGAGAGCCCGGACACCCTGCGGAGGAAACTCATTTCGGCCGCTTGTATCCGGGATCTTGTTCTTTCGGTCTCGACCCACAGCTCGTGACCGTATGTGAGGGTAGGAACGTAAATCGAGAGCTTCGCCTTTCGGCTTAGCTCCTTCTTTACCACAACGGATCGATACAAAGTCCGCATCACTGCAGACGCTGCGCCGATCCGCCTGTCAATCTCCCGTTTCATTCTTCCCTCACTCGTGAACAAGACCCCAAGATACTTGAACTCCTCCACTTGGGGAAGGATCTCCTCCCCGACCTGAAGAGGGCACGCCACCCTTTTCCGACTGAGGACCATGGTCTCAGATTTGGAGGTGCTGATTCTCATCCCAGCCGCTTCAGACTCTGCTGCGAATTGCTCCAATGAGACTTGGAGGTCACGGCTTGATGAAGCCAACAGAACCACATCATCTGCAAAAAGCAGAGATGCAATACTGAGGCTACCAAACCGGACCCCCTCTACGCCTCGGCTGCGCCTAGAAATTCTGTCCATAAAAGTTATGAACAGAATCGGTGACAAAGGGCAGCCTAGGCGGAGTCCAACCCTCACCGGAAACGAGTCCGACTTACTGCCTGATATGCGGACCAAACTCTGACTACGGTTGTACAGGAACCGAACAGCCCGTATCAGGGGGTTCGGTACCCCATACTCCCAAAGCACCTCCCACAGGACCACCCGAGGGACATGGTCGAATGCCTTCTCCAAGTCCACAAAACACATGTAGACTGGTTGGGCGAACTCCCATGCACCCTCGAGGACCCTGCCAAGCAGCACCCCCTCCAAGGACTCCAAAAGGGTGGGTACTCTAAACTGGTGTTTTGTGCATAGGCACAAACAACAGTCAGGACCCGTCCCCCCATCCGAAGGCGGAGGGAGGCTACCCTCTCGTGAATGTTGGGTGAACCCCAACATACAGGCGCTGAGCCGGGGAGCAATAAGTATACCCACACCTGCTCGGCGCCTCTCACCGTGGGCAACTCCAAAGAGGAAGAGAGTCCAACCCCTCTCGAGAGGACTGGTACCAGAGCCCAAGCTGTGCGTGGAGGCGAGTCCAACTATATCTAGTCGGAACTTCTCGGCCTCACACAACAGCTCGGGCTCCTTCCCTGCCAGAGAGGTGACGTTCCACGTCCCTCGAGCCAGCTTCTGTAGCCGGGGATCGGATCGCCAAGGTCCCCGCCTTTGGCCACCGCCCAGCTCGCACTGCACCCGACCCCTATGGCCCCTCCCACAGGTGGTGAGCCCATGGGAAGGGGGACCCACGTTACCCTTTCAGGCTGTGCCTAGCCGGGCCCCATGGGTGCAGGCCCAGCCACCAGGCGCTCTCCTTCGAGCCCCAGCTCCAGGCCTGGCTCCAGAGGGGGGCCCCAGTGACCCGCGTCCGGGCAAGGGAAACCTGAGTCCATAATTTGTCTTCTTCATAAGGGGTCTTTGAGTAGTAGAGTTTTATTGTCATTGAAATGTTCCATTTCTATTAGTGCAGGACAAGGTTTCTAAATGGTAGTGTGACAGATTGGTTAAAAATAAATCTTAACACAGGTGCCGCCTTCGTCGAACTTAAGAGGAGGGCCGTGTGGTAACACTTCTGCAGCTGAGGCCTCAGATGTTACCAGTGAGGAAGATAACGATTATCTTTCTACCTCCCTGGAGCCAAAATATTTCTGTCAAGGAGTGGCAGAGGAGCAAGATCATGAATGGAACACCTGTCCAGACAGCGTGGAATTGGAGTTTCAGAAAGGTTGGTGTTTACAAAAGAAGTAGAAATAATTTATTGCCGTTTTATAAAGAGTTTACAATCAGGTTGAAGGTGGGTACTGATTCGTTTAACAACAATTCGATTCAAGGACTGATATCGGTTCATTTAGACCGATAACTGAAACGATTCAGTAACTTGTTAGCCACAAATTCATCTAGTGTGACTAAATACCTGCATATTAAACGGTGCAGGTGACATTTCTAAGATTCTTATTTCTTTGTCAGGGAATCGGGTAAAAACTAATTGTCATTAAATATAAAGATTTTCCTGATGTACTTTCCTTTTGTCTTATTGTGTACTTATTGGGCGGCTGTGGCTCATTTGGTAGAGCGGGTTGTCCAGTGATCGAAGGGTCACTGGTTCAAATCCTGGCTACGACTGTCCACGTCGAAGTATCCTTGGGCAAGACACTGAACCCTGATTTTCTCCCAGTGGGTATGGCAGCAGTCGCCCATTGGTGTGTGTGTGTGTGTGTGTGAGGCTTTGTAAAGCGCTTTGGGCACTACGATGGTGTCGATAAAGCGCTATATAAGGCAGTCTATTTACCATGCACTGTATGTGTTTTCTAATGGACTGCTTAATAAACGTTGTTTTATTACTTTGCAATAAAACAAAGGGGGAAACAGCAACTAATTGTAATTTATATTTCAGCAATGATTTCATTGTTGGGCATTCTTTTTCTCTAGAAAATAAATGTTTAGTTGGTGTTATAATTATCAGGGGGGTCCTTGGAAAAATGTCCCCACTCTAAGGTGTCCCTAGCTGGACCCAAAGTTTGAGAATCCCTGTTCTTAACAGATAATAGTAATGGCTAGATGCAAAGCACTGTATAGCCTCCTCTGAGTATTGCTTGTCTTTTCAGGTGCAAATGCTCCTCACAGTGTGGTGTACCAAAATGAAGAAGGGCAGTGGGTAACAGATCTAGCTTATTACAGCTCCTTTGAGAAGGAAGTTGATGAGAAGGCATCACAAAACGATGGGCAATTTCAAACTGAGGACTTTGTTTCCGCCGGTATGTATCAAGTTCTCCCAAATACTGTACCGGTCGTGGATGCCCATGTGTGTTTGAGTCACTGAGCACATTGTTTATGCCCTTTATATATGTGTCAGTATATTTTCCACACTCAGGTTTTCTTTTGGTTTTGTTTTGTTTCAGGTGATGCTTTCGAAAAGATAGTCAAGGATCAAGAGGAGTTTGAAAAGGAGCACCAATTTATGCAGGTATTGGTTACCGAGAAATGTGATGCTTTTTGTAGTCCCTGCAAAGCAATGGGGTTTTAACTTGGTCAGGCCTTTTCATAGAAGTTTGTCTGGCTCTACTGTTAAAGTATAAATCTCAACCAGTGTTCAAATAAGTTAAAAAAAAAAAAAAAAAAAAAAAAAAGAAAAAAACAATTTTTTTTCTGTTATTGCAAGAATCAAATTCATTTTGAGTGCTTATTATTTTTTTGTAATTGCTCTTCCGATTTGCAGTTTACACGATTTTTGTCTTTGCATAGACTTTGCACTGCTAAGCCTACCGCACACAAAGCGATGCGGCCGAACCCGACGCATAGTGTGTGGTGTTAGGCAACTAGTTTTTGTGAGTGGCCGAGGGATCATGTTTTACGGTACGGAAAGTATTCAGACCCCCTTAAATTTGTGACACTCATATTGAACCTCTGCTGCTGTCCATTTCTTCTGATCATCCTTAAGATGCTTCTACACCTTCATTGGAGTCCAGCTGTGTTTGATTATACTGATTGGACTTGATTAGGAAAGCCACACACCTGTGGACTGTGAGCTGAAAGGTCTTATAGACGTCAGCGCAAATGAGAATCATGAGGTCAAAGGAACTGCCTGAAGAGCTCAGAGACAGAATTTTGGCAAGGCACAGATCTGGCCAAGGTTACAGAAAAATTTCTGCTACATTTAAGGTTCGTAAGAGCACAGTGGCCTCCACAATCCTTAAATGGAAGACGTTTGGGACGACATATATATGCGCACGAGCACACACCTCTCGCCCAAAGATAGCTGGTAAAGGCTCCAGCATGCCCGCGACCCCTCCTTACGATAAGCGTTATGGAAAATAGATTGACATACACAATGGGCTTGAAGTTAACTTTTTGCTGATGGGCCCAAAGATTTTTGCTTGCCCACGACAAATGTGAGCTTGAAAGGCACTTTTAATTTTACGATATTGTGAATATTGTGAAGTCCCTACATACAAGTTTTTTTTTCATAAGCTTGCCTGATCGGTCGTGTTGTAAGCCTATACAGGCTCACCATTTAGGCCGTCCATATAGCAAATTGCTCAGTGTGCACGTGTGAGTCAACAAATTTTTTTGCGATAGTCCATTCTGGGTTCGGCCGCATCGCGCACTCTCTGACTGGCCTGAAATGTCTAGTTCCAATAAACATCAATGTCAAATAGTCAGGGTGAGCTTCCAAATCACTTTGGTGTGGCTTACAAAATAGGAGAAGAATATTTCCCCAACATTTCTGTGATGTGGGCCCACATGAAATAAATGATTCTGACTGAAGTAGCTTCAGTTGGTTAGAATGCTGACTCTTATTGTGGAGCTGAGTTACAATTGTTGCAAAGCATATGACATCACTGGATCAATCAGTGTTATTCCTTCAGTTTTACTGGAAATTGCTTTTCATGCAGGAGGAGCAGATTGTACCAGATAGCAGCAACAGTGCCTTTCAGAATGACTCTTGGAAAGCTGGTACTAGCAGCCACATCTTGATGAGGGCCTCTCAAGTTTCCTCTGAGTTTAATCCAGGGGACCAAAGCTACTTGCGACTGTCATTAGGGCAGTTTTTTGAACAACGTTCTGAAGCCCTGGGCTGTCTCGGCAGCGGTAATAACGTGGATGCGATTAAACGGGTCAGTGATAAAGTATTGCTGTTATGGAATTATGTTTATTTTTTTTGTTAAGTTCACTTTAAGCCTTATTGAGGGCTATTTCTCACATCAACTTTCAACTGTCTGAAGAGAACAGAAATTCATTTAAAGTAGATTTTCTGCAACTTAAAGTAGTTGGTGTGATAAAGTACTGTCATTATATCTCTAGCAACCACATGTCTTTTTGCCTTAGCTTGTCCCTTTTAGACAATAAGCTGTAACTTATTTTGTGTCCTTAACAATACAGCCATCTTTTGGGTATATTATAACTTCTCCAGAGAAGAGGGAACCATTTGCACTAATTCAGCCCTCTGACTTCCCAAATGAGGAGAGCTTTCCTCACAGTGACTCCATGGAAGTCAGCGAAACAGATAAAACACTAAGTCCTGGTAAGTCCACAGTGTTGTTAACTTGACCAACTGAATAGTAGATGATTTGATGAATATTCTTCGTCATAATCATTCAGGCCTGAAAGATCAACAATGAATGACATCTTTGGAGTCATTACAATTGTTCCTGATTTATAGTAATGTTTGCAGATGATCTGGACAAAACCTTTGTGGATTCTGTTGAAAGGGTGTCACCAAAAGGGAACACAGAGCCTGGGCTTTGTGAACAGAAGGTAAAATAATCTTTTATTTGTGGGAGTCAACACCCTGAGCAACTAGTTACAATCCTTTCCATGCAAACAGGACCATGTCGATATGTGCGAATGGATTTTACTTTACAACTATGGCAATACTTTATATTCCGTTAATCATTGGATAGCAGTGGTTAAATTAGTTGACATAATCATCATATAATTTCTTATTTTTAGGACCATAATTCTCTTGAAGCTCTTCTTGACTGCAACATGTGGCCTGGCTCTGCGTCAAATATGTGGAATCAGAGCTGCGTATCACCCCAAAATAACAGTAGCAATCTTATGCTGAGTATCAGCACAATTGCATCAGCCATTGCAGATGCATCCATCAGTACTGACCCATCGCAGCTGGCTGCCATGATCATGGAGCTGTCCAAGAAAAGTAGGGCGAGGAATCGGACAGAGCCCGCTCAACCTACAGGACCTGAGGAATTCGTAGTGGAACCTCGTCCAGATGAACATGTAAGGCTTTTCTTTTAAACAATAAATTACAAGCCCCAATACCAGTGAAGTTGGGATGTTGTAAAAAACGAATACAATCAATTGCAAATCCTTTTCAACCAATATGCACTTGAGCGTAGTATAAGGACTGACAACTGATAAAAAACATTTTTTGTTGTTGCTATTATAATTTTTTTCAAATGTTCTCTCATTTTGTATTTGATGTCTGAAACAAGTTCCGCAAAAGACTGGAAAGTTGAGAAATGCTCAAAAAACACCTGTTGAGAACATTCCACAGATGAACTGGTTAATTGGAAATAGGTGAGGGTCAAGATTGGGTATAAAAGAAACATCCCTCAAAGGCTCAGTTGTTGACAAGCAAGGATAGGGAGAGGTTCACCACTTTGTGAACAAGTGCGTGAGCAATCATCGCCTCCATGGTAATGAATACGCTACACTTCTTAGCATGCTTCTTACACGTATTGTTTACAATGTCATGAAGGAAGGGCAAGGAGTGGGTGGAAAAAGACGGACAAGCATTACGCTAACTGTTAAGCTATCGTTTCATGAAGTCGCAAAACACTGAAATAACAGATTGGGTGACAGTATACTTGTCACACAGGTCTCTGTGTAACCGCGTTATTGCAGAACATAATCAAGTTTGAACAACAAAACAAGCTAATTAATACGTGTCTGGAGATGTGAATGTAAAATAATTCACAGCCTCACGAGGTGCCCTCTGAATCGGAAATTAATTAATACATCACTGGTATCATCTGAGAACGGTGTAACGTTAAGTCTATTATGAATAATAAATATTGGTGTAGTCCCACAATAGGGAAAATGCCAACATTTCAGTAACAATAGTGGCTATAGGAAATATAAGTATATAATATAAATAGCATGCAAGAGATGACATTCACAAAATACTTTGATTCAGGCTGCGACTGCATCCGCCTTTACAAGGTTGATGCAATAATAACAAACATTGACGCAGTAATGTATTAATGAATAATGATTATATTTTGCAAATGCAAAATGCATAATTACTTTTATCCAGTTACATAATATAGTGCAATAACTGTCCCGCAGTAATGTTCTTGACAGAATTTAGAAAATATGGAAATTCAGACACATTTGGATATTTTTTTCTGGAAGTGAGTTTCTATAGGTAAGCAGCTCTGCGTTTCTCAACATACAATTGCAAGGGATTTTATCATCAGTGACCTTTGATCCCTCAGGCGGCACTGCATCAAGGGTCATATTTTTCAAAACCAACTTCTTCTCGAATTTGGGTTTTACTGTTGTCTCTACAGCGCCTCAGTAAACTTGTGAAATACGAATTAAAATCCATGCATTCCTGAGTTGCAGACATTTTTTCTGCCAGGAGTCCTGAAATCAAATAATTCAAATTTCTTGAGTTTATGTACGTCACTCGTGAAGATCTCCACATTCCTCTCTGTATCTTGAGCCAGCGCTTACAACATAACAAAACGTGAAACTTGAATGCACACGTGGCTTTCAGAAGTGGGTCGTCTACACGGAGGTAACCAATCAGAGGGAAGGGGCGGTCTTTGTGAAATATTACCAAAGCTGATTCAAAACTGGGTCAAACAGAAGTAGCTGTCAGAGGGAACTTTTGTGGACACTTGTGTGAGAAAACCAAGCTTTTTTTTTTTTTTTTTTTATATAAATGAAATTTACACTTTTATACTCTGTCCATGTTGGAGAGTCGCTCTATAGCGGTCTAAATAGGCAAAATATGACACCTTTAAAGATGTGTCACCTTTGTGTAACAGATATTGCCACGTAGGCACAGGAACGCTTCAGAAAACTATTGTTAGTTGACACAATTCGTCGCAACATCTACCAATGCAAGTTAAAACTTAACCATGCAAAGCAAAAGCCATATATTTACAACACCCAGAAACACTGCCGTCTTCTCTGGGCCAGAGCTCATATGAGATAGACTAACACCAAGTGGAAAAGTATGCTGTGGTCCGACGAATCCACATTTCAAATTACGTTTGGAAATTATGCATGTCGTGTCCTCCGGGCCAAAGAGGAAAAGGACCATCCGTATTTTCATCAGCACATAGTTCAAAAGCCAACATCTGTGATGGTATGGGGGCGTGTTAGTGCCCAAAGTATCAGTAACTCGCACATCTGTGAAGGCACCATTATTACTTAAAGATACATGCAGGTTTTGGAGCAACATATGCTGCCATCCAAGCACGTCTTTTTCAGGGACGTCACTGCTTATTTCAAGAAGACAATGCCAAGCTACATTCGCACGTGTTAAAACAGTGTGGCTTTGTAGTAAAAGCGTGCGAGTACTAGGTAAGACACTATCGAAAATTGATTGGAACTGGGACTAACGTTCCAATTCTTACAGAATCGTTCAAATAAAAATAAAATGGTTCGTGTGAGTGAAACAATAAAATACGTGTAATGCCAACATTGAGCCAGCTAACAAGTTTAACATTCAGTATGTGCAGTATTTTCTATATACCAAGCGAGTGCGGGAGACACTGTCTACAAAGCTCACACACCTTGCCTAAAAGGGCAGATAGGATAATCAAATAAAAACAAGTGTTTTTGTTTTTATACTGTACCAAGGGGTGGACTGGACATCGGGCATACAGGTGGGCCGGCAGTCCTCTGGGGCCGATTGCAAAGCTGCTGGGTCCTCCCTTACTGGTCCACAATTTAGAGGGGATGGCCCATTGGTCCGTATTTAATATAGACAATCAGGCTATTGGACGAAAGCGGCCCCACCCATTACTTGCGTGGTCCAGTTGTAACGCAATGACAGCATGACTCGTGCTGCGTGTTTCATAGTAGTATAGAGCAAAGAGCGTAATGTGCAAAAACAAAAAGTTGAAGAATCTCATTTTAGCTGCTGCAAAATGAGCAAAAATGATCGATGTTCGCTTGACAAACTGTTGTAGACTCAAAAAATGTGGTAGCTATGGCACTTTAATCTGATAAAATAGCAAATGGTCAGCGCTTATAGGTGTTGAATGACGAACAAGTGTCCATATGAGGCTGCGTCTTAGTCTGTCAGCTATTTAGGTTAAAGGTGGATCGAAAAGGCTGCATAGCAGTTTAGATTTGGCGCAAGTCTATACTGCAGTTAAACGGGTTTTAAAAAGCACTCTAATAAGAGAAATGAATGACGTAAATATTTAGCAATTTAAACATTTCAAAAGTAAATGTTAAAAAAAAAAAAAAAAGTCCAAACCTACCTTTGCAAAGGGTATGCCCACATTAAATAAGAGTAAGACCGTGTCAAATGCTTTTAGGACAGAGTTGCCTCTCTTTGCCTGATGCAAATGCATGTTGTAGCGTTTTAAGGTCAGAAACATTTTGAACCTGAAGCCTGAGCTGCTATATCAGAGATATAAAGAAAATAATATTAGAAATGATTTCAATAATGGGAATAAACAAATCAGTTGAATTAAACCGAGCAACCAAAAGTGGAGTTAACAATAGACACCATACTTCTGATAGCGAGGATGTTGATGACACACTGTTTGAAATAGATTATACATCTATCAGGAGGTATAAATATACATGTTGAGTAAAGTTTCTTATTTGCTTTCCAAAAAGCTTACAGTATATGATGGACAAAGTCATGATTATCTAAAATTCTAATTAGCCATAAGGCTAATTAATTTTTTCAAAAGTGTGTAAGCATCCCTAAAGCAAACTCTAGCCCTTTTGTTGTTATCTTGGCTGGTGTTACGGATGACTGTGAGCCTTTCCAATTATTATACAAAATAAAAATGTAATGATACTGAATAGGGCTAAATTGGTAGAACCCATTGAAATAAGATGGAGCAGCAAGTATTAGCTGGATAGTTCCTTATTGCAGGATTTTACTGGTTTACATTGTGGCAAGGTTTTCCAGCAAGTTCAAACATTTCTATTTTAATTTAGTTTTAATTTGTTTTCAATTTACTACATTATAAATTGCAATAACCTCTCCCTCTGTGTCTCGTCAGGCCAGGCTGATGCAGTAGCAGTTGAGGAGAGAGACTACATACTGCATACACCTCACCACAATGATTAGAGTTGGCTTTGGAATAATTGTAAAATACATTCCTTCGGGGAACATACAGTATACATGCATTACTAGTCAGTTGTCCTCCACTAATTACAAGGGGAAAGCCAAAAATGCCCGGGCCGACTATTAGTATATATTTTTTCCAAGTCCACCCCTGACTGTTCCTGCTGCTAATCTAAACTGGGTTGTCAAATTCTACTTTAGTCTGTCTTCACAGGAGACACCAGGTTAGCCCATCAATGGGAACTCAGTAATATATTTTAAGTCTGGCAGCATTAGACACTGATGTGTACATTTATTTTCAGGAGGTTTTCAAAATTAAATCTCACTTGTAAAAGTGTATACCTATACTCTTTTGACAAGAAAATGTATAACATATACATTCAAGTTCATAGGTTTGATAATACTAGTTAATAATAACCCTGTGAGAAATTCATAATAAAGTTCATAAAAAGTTAGTTAAAAGACTTAAAATTCATAGATGCCTTCAGATGGTTTAATCCACAAATAACTGGTTATCTTCTTTTAAACCAGGGGTATCCAAACCTTTTGTTTCAAGGGCCAAATTTAGAAAGCAAGTACTAGATTGACCTGTCAGGAGACCAAACCTGTCTCCCATTGTAAATGTGTGCCGCATTATGAAGCACAAAATATGATAAGAGACACCGGACTGTTGAGCAACTGAAGTTGTACATCAAGCAAGAATGGTAAAGCATTCCACCTACAAAGCTTCGGCAATTAGAGTCCTCGGTTCCGAAATGCTTATCGAGTGTTCTCAAATGGAAAGATGATGTAACTCCATGGTAAACGTGACCCTGTACCAGCATTTTGGAATGTGTTGCAGGTATCAAATCTAAAGTGAGCGCATATTTGCAAAATAAACAAACAGGTGTTTGATGAGCATTCCTCAACTTTCTCAGTCTTTTTTGCCACCTGTCCCCGCTTTTTTGGAATGTGTTGCAGCCATAAAATTCAAAGATAATGATTATTTGCTAAAAACAAAGTTGGTCAGTTTGAACATTTTAAATATCTTTGTTGTGTATTCAATTGACTATAGGTTAAAAATGATTTGCAAATCATTGTACTCTGTTTTTGTTTACGTTTTACATAACCGCCCAACTTCATTGGAATTGGGGTTAATTTATTCAATTTGCTTTTTTAATTTTTAAAATGTTTTTTAAATTGTATCATAGCGTAGGTTAGGGCCATATTTTACATCAATTTCATGACCGTACAGTTCATAATACTTTTGTGCAGTTTTATATTTAACTTTTCCTTTCCATTTAGAAGGCAATATCACTGAATTACATTGATCTTGTTGTGGTTTAATTGATATATAGTATGATATGGTAATTGTAATATCTGTTTGTAAATAAGGGAAACTATCAAAATAAAAAATAGCATTTTTGGTTGCATTATTTGTTGTAAAAAGATAAATGACACCCCCCAATCTTTATCAGTGCAACCCTGATGAAGATCAGAATGGCCTGTCGGTCACACTACAAAGACGTACCTGTGTTGAAGAACAGAGTGCCCTCGACATTGAGAAATACTTGAAGATTGAAATGTCTGGCTGCAGTGACACATCAGTAGCACATACTACCTTTGACCTCACTGGCTGGGCTGACCACATCAGCCGAACGCAGAAGACACAGACTGGCTATATTGAAGAACAAAGTTTAGCTAAACAAATGGACAATGAAACCGGTGCAATAAAGGAGGATAAAGTCACAAGAGTAGAGGCAACAAAGACTAGCTCTTCCAAAATATCTAATGCAAATATATTATCTTCTGATGATAAGGATGATCTGAAAAGAAGTTCTATTCCTCGTCCTCATTCATCAGTCAGTTCTTTGGACTCGAGGAAATCTTCCATGCCCAGTGTCCCTGGAGAGAAAAATGCTGCATGTGACAACACTGTGTGTAAGACTGCAAAGACTAGTATTTTCTCAGCAAGAGCATCATCAGTTTTTGGAACAAAACTAGAAGAGTTGAATTCACAAATACCCCCTGGTGGTTGCTTCTCAGAGACATATCAGAGCAGTCATATGGGCACTTCTTCCTCTCCAGGGTGGAAGAAGCACCAGTCAAATCCTCCGTGTCTTAAAGGTTCCTCTGCTCCAATACAGAAAATGAGTAGCACTGTCCAGCAGCAGGGTGTTAGACAGAGTAACTCTCCAGGAAAGAAAACGCCAACCAAAATCCTCATGGCTGTTCCTCCGTCTCATTGCTCTGTGGAAAAACATGTTGGCTTCTCCTTCCAAAACACTCAGACTCCAGGCGACTGTGCATCCGGTGAGTAGAAGTTTGTATAAATAAATAGGATGGTCTCTGTTAGTGAGAGTAAGAGACTGTGTGTGAGTTGAGCTCTCCATTAATTATAGACAAGTATTATAAATAAACAATCGGTGACATTATTTACAGAGCTGCCAACAGAATCCTGTATGGAGGAGAGACATTGCGACTTCAGGCCCTCCACTTCACCTTTAACTCACTCCTCACCAAGTCAAACTTCACCACCTGAAGCTAATAGGTACTGTATCAATTCTAAAGCTGCATAAGTGTAATGTTTCATAAATGTTATATGATTATAAGTCACGTTATGATTCATGCAAATGAGTATATCACTGGTTAATACTTATTCACGCCAATGCTGATGCTCAGATAGCACCAGAATCCAGTATGCTACCTAACCTATCCTATTGTTACCATGTTAGTGTTTACTATTGGCTTTGTTAAATACTGTAGTTTTTTGGGATTTGAATGTTATGTTCCCAAGACTTAAAAATCTATCAATGACAATTTTGTAGTTTGTTTTACAGTTTTCTTTATTTTGTTTCATTTGCAGTACTGGGTCTCCTTCGGCAGCTAGTGGCATTCTGGCAGGCAAATGGCAGGCAGATCATGACCTCTCTCCTCAGTCAACCTGCTCCAGCCCCAGTCTCAGTAGGCTTACGTACATCTCAATGAATGATGCCACAGTTTTACCAACACCTGGAAGGCAAAAGGTACAAATAGTAATTAGTTATACTGTGTGTGTGTGTGTGTATGTGTGTGTGTGTGTGTGTATGTATATATATATATACATATATATATGTATATATGTATATATACATATGTGTGTATATATATATATATATATATATATATATATATGTATATATATATGTATATATACATATGTGTATATGTATGTATATATACATATGTGTATATGTATATATATATATATATATGTATATATATATGTATATATACATATGTGTATATGTATATATATATGTATATATACATATGTGTATATATATATATATATATATATATATATATATATATGTATATGTATATATGTATATATATATATATATATATATATATATATACATATATATATATATACACATATGTATATATACATATATACATATATATATGTATATGTATATCTCAAGAACACTTCAGAAAACCAATGTCAGTAAATACAGTTCGGCGCTACATCCGTAAGTGCAACTTGAAACTCTACTCTGCAAAGCAAAAGCCATTTATCAACAGCACCCATCTAAGATGGACTGATGCAAAGTGGAAAAGTGTTCTGTGGTCCGACGAGTCCACATTTCAAATAGTTTTTGGAAATTGTGGCCGTCGTGTCCTCCGGGTCAAAGAGGAAAAAGAACCTACCGGACTGTTATTATTCTATGTTCACTGGTTCACTGGTAATTCTTAGTGACCTTTTATTCTATGATTGACATAGTTAACCTTTGTTTGATGAATTACCAATGAATTGTTCATTTATTTATTTTACATGGTGAATTAAACAAAGCATGAATTGTAACCTAACACCAACTCAATGATAATTTCAAGCCATTCGATTCTACATTATACAGACATTTAAATCGATAAAGCCATATATCATGCCCATTCCTACTTTAACTGAAGTGTGACAAATGGGAAGGGCATTTAATTAAAGATGATTGACAGAACCAAAATGTCTGCATGAGAGGTGATCTGTGAACATTGGGCAATCTCCCCCATATTATACTAAGGCTGAAAGTGTGATTTTGTAGTATTACATGCTTTTTATTTTATTTGCAATGACATGAAGGACAATAGGCAGCAAAAGGTACTGAACGTGAAAAAGAAATTGCTTTAGTAAAACAAATATGTATAGCACAGGATTTAGGGATTATAAATTTGTAACACTAACTTCAACATTTAATGTACTAACATTTTACATTGATTCTTTTAATCTTATTTATTTATTTTTTTAAATTCTTTTTCTCTCCACAGAGTGATTGTACCATGGCGCTCAGCACCACAATCATCAGATTCAGTCCAACTCCGCCTGTGGAACAAGGCCCACAGTCCCATGAGAATACATGCAGTCATTCCAAAAGCCTTGATGAAGTGCAGTCGAAGCACTCCAAAAGTCTGGAACAGCTACCAGCGCAACACTGTAAAAACCAAGATACCACGTGTGGTGGCTCTAATCTGACCTGTACCCGCAGCCAGAGTGAATGTAGCTATGCTGGTGATAAAATTGATGGTCTTTCAGCAAACTGCAGGAACTGTAAGAACACAACTGAGTCCGATGTAAAGCATCTCACAAAGGTTGACTCGGGCTATATCAGTAATTCACACATTCCACAAAGTGTCACAACAGCAGCTCCTCATACATCTGAACAGTGGGGATCTGCCAGCTCCATCCCATCATTATTTTCTGGTGGGCTTGGCATACCACAATCTTACTCATCAGAGGGACTACACTACAGGCCCATCAAATTTAAGACTCCGCATCCTGGCTTGATTGCCGTCCCCCACCAAGGAGATATGCAGTCCCTCTTGGCTGGCTCCCAACTAGCTCAGCAGTTTTTTGGACCTAATGCGCCATTAAATCCTGGCATCTATCATATGGGAGCAACTGGAACCGGTCTCTACAGTGTGCCTTCTTCAGGCATGTTTTGTTTTTTAATTTTAGAAATGAAGTATTTTAAATTAATAATGATTTCCTTGTTACTGTAACTCTTTTAGGCTTAAGACTATCATTTCTTTGTTTTTATTTGTTTTCATAGATGTGGCCAATGGTGAGCCAAGAGTGAGGCACATCCATCCAACAGCACAACCTGTGGGGATAGCTAGTGCTACTGGGTCTCATCACCTTTCAAGATCCACTCAGAGTCATCAGGACATGGGAGTGCTGGGAAAACTCTACAACCAATATGGTGGAGAACCAATGGTGACAAGTTGTCTTGATGAGCTAAGAGGTAAAGATTGGTTTTAGTTTCACTACTAATATAGGTTACAAGAGAGACAATATTTGTATGTATTTATTTCATTTTCAGTTCAAGTGGTGGTACCTGAGGAGCTTCAGTTTCCTCATGCCTGTTGTGTGGGAATTGCTTCACAGACCTCCCTAAGCATCTTCAACCCCTCTGAAAGATGGCAACAGGTTTCAATAACAGTTACAAGTCTGTCCATTGATGGTGAAAAGGTAGTTTTTAAATTTTTTTTTTTTGTGATACCATGGGAAAGTCAAAGGACATTCATATTTGAATTAACTTTGAAGTTGTCCAGAAACTTAGGACCCTTATGGGGGACAACTCAAAGCTGTTCATAAAATGTTACAAATCAGTGGACACAGATATGAATTACTTGATTTAATGTTGTAAATTGACAACGCACAGTAGTCATATTTGTCTTCTACCCCAATCGCTTTAGGTGGTTAATTTGCCTTACCAATGGCTGATCGTTAAGAGCAAGACAATCATTGGCCCCAAAAGTACAGAAGAACAGAAAGTGTTGTTCATTCCTCCAAAGGCTGGTGTCTACCAGTGTGTCCTCAGTGTTTGCTCTTGGCCTACACCCACCAACCGTGAAGTGGCTGACAGGGCCAGTATTTTTGCCAGAAGGGTGGTGCTGGTTGCCATTGCAGAAAATCCTTCAGTGGAGGTGAGCCAAATGTAGAGTAGTCTATTTCACCTTCGATATTGTCAAAATGTAAAGAATGCATCAGTACGGACCCATCGCAGGTCAGTACTGATGCTGCAATATTAATATTATTCTCCTCAACATGATGGCTTATACAGTAACATCATATATCGTTCATTTTGTTCCTTAGGTTGAAGTAGGTAATTCTGGATGTTTGGATTTTGGAGATTTGCCAGGGGGCAGTTCGAAATCCCTTCTTCTGAAACTTCTCAATATGACCCGAGCCACAGTGCCCATCAGACTTGTCATCAGTGCTGTAAGTCAACACACAATAAATATCTATTACTTAAGTACCGAAATTTCTCATGTATAATGCACATTTTCTTCCCCCCAAAACTGTCAAAAGTCAATAGTGCGCATTATACATGGGTATAGGGGAAAATGGGGGGGGGGGCTTTCACATTTTATAAACGTATGCCGCCATCTTGAGGTTATGGAAAACCTGTACACTTTCATTCCATATAGCACAGCACAGAATTTATGAAATTCTGCCTGGGTAATCAAACATATGAGCGCAACTGTGTGTTTTCTCATTTACTAAATAAAAGTAGGGCTGTGAATTTCAAAATAAGAGCAAGTAAATCGAAAGTATTGCGTCAAATAAAGTGCTTAACTTCAGAATAATTCTTTAAAACTAACAAAATACCGATAATACTTAAGGTTTTGATCATATGAACAGAAGCAAAATTAGGCATTGTAAAAATAAATTCTACAAGGGTTTTCCAGAATTTTTAGATCAACTTTGGGGGTGCGCATTATACACGAGACATTACGGTACATGCAAACCATCAGCTGCAGGGATACTGTCACCTCCAGTAGGAGCTATGTGAATCCAGCATGACGAATCAGTGTACAGCATCTAAGAATTAGATAAGATTTAACCGTGACTAATACATAATATATCAAATTAAAATCTTATTTTAAAACTATGGACTCAAAACTAATGGCTAACCACACATTATACTTGAATTCTTTAAGAAGGCTACAGCATGGCGTTGCTTCACGTTGTCCAAACAGCAAGTTTCCGTAACATCGGAGGCCACGCAACCAGCAGGTCACATGGCCTCACTGTCTACTTCTGTGGTGAATCATGTGATGCATGCCAACTACGGAGAGGTTAGTCTTGTTTAAATCTGTTCAGTCTTTGTCAGCACTTCTGAATTGATGAGTATAGATGGAATGCAATTTTCATTTCTTTTTTTTTTCTTCCTAGAATCCAGAGTGTTTTATGGTTTGGGTTCACTTCAAGGCCCTGCAAAAGTACACAACCTCTTCAGGTACTATCTCTGGGTTCATTATTCCAGGTGTACTTTATGACTCTATGTAAGACAATGTAATGTTCTATCCACAGAAGTGTGTGCAAAGCATGCGTACGAACATTCACACGCAAAGTGTGTGATTTACCAAGTTGGACTTGTGCATGGGAACGTGCGTGAATTTAAGCACAGTTCTGGCCATGCGTATGCACAAAACGTTGTACAACAGTGAAACTACAAATAGAACGCACTAATGGGTCACAGAGTTAAGCAATCTCAAACCATATAATATTTCTCATATAATATACATAATTTGCGTGATTGGTGTAACAGGTTATAAAAAGCAGCTGTGACAGAACAACTTGAAATGCGCGTCATAGCTTTTCTTGCTCGACTGGAGGATTTGGAGAACCGTGTGCTCCACAGGGAGTGCGTTTTCCAGGAGCACGCTGATCTGTTCAGTCAGAGCACAGAGTATGACTTATCAGCAGGTACCACTTCCCCAAAAATACATTGACAAATTTGTCGTGATTTGGAACCCATGTTTGAGCGGGAGACAAAAGACCAAAGCCATCCCGGTGTACATCCAGCCCCTGAGCGCAGGCAGGACTGGATTGAGTTGTTATTGAAAGAGCAATAAATTATTGTCATGTTTATTTAAAATTTCACAAATTAAACAAAATGTTTCTTAAACACCTCAGCTCAGCTTTTTATTTTACCTGCAGTGTGACTTGTTGATGGTACTGGTTCTGTTGGGAGAATGTCTATGTCCCTATAATAATAATAATAATAATAATCCCATGTAGTGAGGTGTCCCCGTTGATGCTTGCAATACGGGTTCATAGGTGAAAGCTGTTGCTTGTCCTCCTCCAGTTAAACTCCCTCCAAAGTCATCTTTGTTTTGGTTCGAAATACATTTAATAAGTTTGAAGGTAAGGGCTGAAAATATGTGCAAAGACTGAGAACAGTAGAGTGCTAAATATTTTAGCTATACTGTAGCTTAATTAACTTTTTCACCATCTCAGCTAGACAGATTTTTTTTGGGTGTGGCTAAAAACTAGCCCTGTGACGAAAGGGGGCTGGGGCTTATACTTTCTGGCATGAGCCCCCGCCCCCACTATATATAGTAAATGACAAGCGCCCTGATTCGATACAGTAGCCATTTGCCGGAATTGTCACTTTATTCATCATAACTTGACCCATTTTCTGCGTCTTCCCCGACGCGCATCGCATAAAAGGGCAGCGGTGAAGCAGACGAGATCCCCCACCCCCAGCCCGAAAGCTGCTAGAGTAACCGCCGGAGGCCCACCGTTAGGGCTGTCAGCCTCAGAGTTAACGGCCGCGATATCACACCGTGAGGATGAGGAGAGAAACAAATATCCACGGGGTGTGCATCACACTGCTGTGTCCGCATATGGTGCACCATTCGGTGGCCACAGCAGAGCTTTAATGGGCTGCTGAATTGCAAAGGAGGGTAAATTGTAGCAGCGTGGGGCTCAGAGGCTGCCTGGGTGCCAACGAGTCTCTCTGCGGCCTGTGAGAATGTGTGCAATGTTCATCGTTTGGAATTATCCTCTCCCGGCTAAGGAGCTGTGAGAGAAGGCACATATTTGATTGACAGATGAACGTACTGGGGAGGCGGGGTTTTCGGAGCATTCGGCAATACGTCCACAGTTTCTGGAAGCTGAAAGAACGTCTGTTCTTGACCATTTTGAAGCCTGATTTCAAATACTTTTTTTTTTTTTTTTTTATTCATTCAAATGTGTCCAGATTGTTAATGCTACTCTGTGGCGTGTCAAATTTACAGGACATTTTTTGGTGACTTTGCGGGGACTTAAAAGATGATTCTCATCTGCTGACTGTGACATGTCTTTTGGCACTGCGTTTGATGTCAAACAATTTATTTTATATCCAAGACTGCTCTTTTATTTGATCCAACAGAATTAACAGCAGGGGTTAGACATTCTCTCATTTCTATTTTTTTTTTTTTTTTTTTTTTTTTTTTTTTTTTTTTCCCCCCCCCTCTTTTCTTGGCAACACCTTGCAATAATTCACAACTGTCTGTTACAGAACGTCCGTATTTTGTTACGGAAGTCACTCATTAACGCTTTTGTTACGGAAATCACTCATTAACACTGATTGTTCCGGATATTGGGGGGGGGAAAATCAGGCGTCTGACATTACGGGTGCGTCTATTCTTGTTCGCCCCCCAGCTGCCAAGTTGCAGAGGCAAAAGTTCTCTTTGCGTCTGGTGTCAGCGCATTGTGAGTCACTCATTATTATAAAATAATATATTTGTATAATATATATAATAATACATATTTGTAATATGTAATAATGACCTACGTTCCTACCCTCACCTATGGTCACGAGCTGTGGGTCGTGACCGAAAGAACAAGATCCAGGATACAAGCGGCCGAAATTAGTCTCCTCCGCAGGGTGTCCGGGCTCTCCCTTAGAGAGAGGGTGAGAAGCTCGGTCATCCGGGAGGATCTCCAGAGTAGAGCCGCTGCTCCTTCACATTGAGAGGAGCCAGATGAGGTGGCTGGGGCATCTGATTCGGATGCCTCCCCGGTGAGGTGTTCCGGGCACGTCCCAACGGGAGGAGACCCCGGGGACGAAACAGGACACGCTGGAGAGACTACATCCTTCGGCTGGCCTGGGAGCGCCTCGGGATCCCCGTGGAAGAGCTGGATGAAGTGGCTGGGGAGAGGGAAGTCTGGGCCTCCCTGCTAAAGCTACTGCCCCCGCGACCCGACCTCGGATAAGCGGTAGAAAATGGATGGATGGATGATTTTCATCCCAGCCACTCCACACTCTGCTGCAAACCGCTCCAGTGAGAGTTGGAGATCACGGCTTGATGAAGCCAACAGAACCACATCATCTGCTAAAAGCAGCGATGCAATACTGAGACCACCTAGCCGGACACCCTCTACGCCGCGGCTGCGCCTTGAAATTCTTGTCCATAAAAGTTATGAACAGAATCGGTGACAAAGGGCATCCTTGGCGGAGTCCAACCCTCACCGGGAACGAGTCCGACTTACTGCCGGATATGCGGACCAAACTGACTCCGGTCGTACAGGGACCGAACACCCAGTATCAGGATGTTCGGGACTCCCCGAGGGACACAGTCGAACGCCTTCTCCAAGTCCACAAAACACACGTAGACTGGTTGGGCGAACTCCCATGCACCCTCGAGGACCCTGCCAAGGGTGTAGAGCTGGTCCACTGTTTCACAGCCAGGACAAAAACCACACTGCTCCTCCTGAATCTGGGACTAAACATCCTGACGGACCCTCCTCTCCAGCACCCCTGAATACACCTTACCAGGGAGGCTGAGGAGTGTGATTTCCCCCTGTAGTTAGAACACACCCTCCGGTCCCCCTTCTTAAAAAGGGGGACCACCACACCAGTCTGCCAATCCAGAGGCACTGTCGCCGATGTCCACGTGATGTTGCAGAGGCGTATCAACCGGGACAGCCCCACAACATCCAGACCCTTTAGGAACTCCGGGCGAATCTCATCCACCCTCGGGGCCTTGCCACTGAGGAGCTTTTTAACCACCTCGGTGACCTCTTATATTTTTAGACTGTGTTAAGGGAGCATTAAAACATGAAAGTGCCACTACATGACATTTTTATTACCACAAAGTGAAAAAAGGTTGTGACCTGAAAAGGGATTTGCGAGAAAGGTGGCCTGCAGACTTGTCTCAATTTCACCAGTTCTGTTAGGATGAATGGGCCAAAATTCCAACCAACTATTGTTGGAAGCTTGTAAAAGGATATCCAAAACGCTTAACCCATGTTTAGGCAGCTCCATTATGACTTGACTTAACTGAATGGAATATAAATGAGTTTCCATCTAACGACTCTAGTGTACAGACAGTGGCCTCTCTCCAAAAAGGACAGTCTCTCCAAGACTGTCCTTTTTGTGTATTCCCAAAATTTTTTACCATCTGTGGTTCTGGGGTCTGCCTCCAACTTGGAGCATAAATAGTTGAGTTTATCCACACCATCTCAGGCTAGTCTGTCCTAACTGAGCTTCGTTGCATGAACTGATGAAACCTGCTCGGATGAGAGGCGAAACATCTACAGAGACAGTCCAGTTGCGATCAAGCCAATGCCCTGACAACAAAGTCATACAGTTTAAAGGCAATAATACCAAATACTAATGAAATATATGTTAAATTCTGACTTTGAAGAAAGTATTTAAAAAAAAATGTCTAAAAAGGTTCTCTCGTTATTCTGGCACTTAGCAAACAGAAATAATTTGGGTAATCCTGATTGACCTATAATAGGAAAAGTTTAGTCTGATTTCATGTCAGACAGTTAGGGCGAAAAAACATTCGTCTTTTTACACTGTATTGCGAATGTAAACTTTTGCTTTCAGCTTTATTTCAATGAAATACATCTTAAAAGATCAGTTTAACTTATTTGATAGCAACTTCACAATTCTTACATCCTTTGAATTTAAACTAACTAAAGCTGCAGTTTGGATGTGAACGGCCTCCCAACCTCGGACTTTTGCTACTGTCTCTCACCCTCATAAATATTTTGCTTGAGGAAGCTCCAAAGGTTCTCAATAGGGTTATGGTCAGGAGAATATAGTGTGCACAACAGGGGTTTCTCACCTTTTATGCATATTGCAGCCAATGACGTAGAGGTATTCCTTGCTGCATGAGATGGTTAATTGTCATGCATGATGATTTTTGTTCCAGACAGCAAGGTTTTCTTTTTGTACGATGGAGGAAAGTGGTGAGTCAGAAACTCTGCCTACTTTTCACTGGTCATTTTCACACTAACGGGTACGATCAGCTCTCTCTTCATGGATCTCGCCCCAAACATGATTCTGCCACCTCCTTGTTGATGTCGCAGTCTTTTTGGGACATGTTGGCCATCCACCAACTATCCACTACTGCATCAGTCTGGGCCATTCAGTGTTATACAGCACTTATCAGTGAACAATCTCATGCCGCTAAGAATTACTCTGCTTCATTGGCTGCTATGGGCATAAAAAGAGAGAAACTCATGGTGTGGCCCAATCATTCCCTGACCTCAACCCTGTTGAGAACCTTTACGCATCGTCAAGCAAAAGATCTATGAGGGTGCAAAGCAGCTCAGATCCAAACTGTACCTCTGGGTTGCTATTTTGACATCCTCCAATGAAATTCAAACAGAAACTCTTAAAGTACTCACAAGCTCAATAGATGTCAGAATTGTTCAGCAGCTATCAAATAAGGTTTCTTATGTTAAAATGTAACTTGACCTGATAAGGTGCTTTTGTTTGGACTAGATTTTGATTTCAGTAAATATGACCTCATAATGCCTTAAATTCAACTCAGCTCTTTTAAAACCTATAGAATGTCCTGAAAGACTGTTGTGTGTAAAAATTTGAAACTGCATTTTAAGTTGTTTTTGTTTTTCCAAGAAATACTTTTATCATTGGGGGGGGGTTTGTTCAAAAACGTTCCAATTAATCTGTAGTAGTTGATAACGTAAATATTATTTGCATTGACTATTTAGGAAAATCTGAGATTTTCCTAAATAGTCAATACATTTGCATTGTAATTTGGAATGCAGTGTAGTTTTCATTTTATAATGGTGTAAAAGCCTATTTTACAGGTGATCAAGTTATAAGTGGCAAGAACCCTGCTGTGTGACAAATCACAATTTTTATTTTGTGTATGTTTTTCAGGGGACTTGGGTCCGGCTGAAGAGTACAGTGCTCGTGTGGACATAGAAGTTGACTCTCCTGGTGCGAGTCATGTGATCAAAAGTATTCCCATCAGAGCTAGGTCTGGAACCGTGAGGGTCCATGCACCAAAGGATCTCCAGGTACTATAATCATGTTGATGGCGGTTTCTAATGACATTCCTGTGCTTCACTTGACTTCCTATTTTTGTGTGTAGCAATACCATACAGCTAGATCTAGTAATATATAGCCACATGAACTGGACGAAAGAGAGTTTACAAAAAGGTTATTAGAGATGCTGGTTTGCTTCCTGGGCTTTGAAGATGCGTGCAGTTTGCATGTTCCCGCTGTGCTTATGTCAGTTTTCTGAGTGTATTTTGGCTTCAGCCCACATTTATACAAACATGCACAAAAATATGCAGGAAAAACTAAAACTTTGTCATTTAACCTCAATCAACAATATAGTTGATGGAGAGATGCTAGTTTAACTGGAAACTGTTGAGGTTCGGTTAGGCACCAACTAGGAATACGCGCACCTGAGGGGTATGCGAGCACATTGCAGGGGCTATTTGTAAACAGGCTTGGACAGGTGCCACGGAAGCCATGTACCGGCGTTAAGTATACAGATTGCATGTATATTTCTAAAAAAATATTTATTATTTTGCAGGATTACATTTTTAATGCAGGGAGAGAGAGGCTGGTTGTTGATTTGAGCACTCGCCCACTTTCTCACTTAGCGGGCCGAGCAACCTTCAGGAATTTAGCACAGCAACTTGTGGGTAAATGGTCACAACACAGCTAAATGGACCGCAGCCATCACGGCCACTGGCTGAATGGCTGTGTTGCATTCCCAACAGCGGCTTGTTTCAATGGTTGGTGACTGGGTCATATTCACTGGAGGACTTATTCATTTTGGATAACATTTACTCAGAAAACTGAACTGTCAGTCATTCGGACTGCTACTGACTTTGCGATATACTGAGGTGATCCAACTGGATTGATCTGTGCTCGACAAGTTAGCATTCTGAATGTAAATATATCGATTTAAATCGTTTTAAAAAGTAATCATTGTATCGATACTAGGAAATAATGGAGCCTATCCCAGCTATCTTCAGGCAGGAGGCGGGATACACCCTGAACTGGTCGCCAGCCAGTCGCATGGCACATAGAAACAAACAACCATTCGCATTCACATTCACACCTACGGGTGATTTAGAGTCTTCAATAAACCTATCACGCATGTTTTTGGGATGTGAGCGGAAACCGGAGTGCCCAGAGAAAACCCACCCTGGCATGGGGATAAGATGCAAACTCCACACAGGCGGGGCCGGGATTTGAACCCCGGTCCCCAGAACTGTGAGGCAGATGTCCTAACAAGTCGTTCACTGTGCCGGCTCGAAACACATTTAATTTTATTTGAATGAGATTCAAATTAAAGGGTCAAGCATTTCAGAAACACATTATCATTAAACAAAACATAACCATAAGGAAATGAATGATTGTTGTTGTTCAGTCATCAGTCATATTTAAAAACACTGTTTCACACATTCTGCCAGGGTATGTAAACTTATGAGCACAACTGTACATATGCAGTCATACGTACCCCTGAAATAGTGGAATGAAAGTGTAGGCGACACCTTTTTTTATAACCACTAGGTAGCGGTGGTATATTACAATGAAAGTGTACACCTTTCTCATAACCTCTTGGTGGTGGTGGAATTTTGAAATGAAAGTGTACAGCTTTTTCATAAACTCTAGATGGCAGCATACATTTTTATAAAGTGTGAAAGTTTTTTTTTTTCCCCCATTTTCCCCTATACCCATGTATAATGTGCACTATTGACTTTTGACAATTTCGTTTGAGAAATTACGGTACTTCATTGTTGGGGTTGCTGTTCCTGCTGTGCACTTTGACTTCTGAGGGGCAGTGTGGTGCACGCAATGAGATACTTGCAGTAACAAAGAAACTAGAAGTCACGATCGAATATTGTTAATATAACTCGTTTTCACAGTTTGAAGAATATATGCCAGAAGGTATTGTTATATTGCCTATTTATATATGGTTCTACAGCGTTTGTGTATCAATATTCACTATTATGAGAGATCTCAGCGCTGCTGATCTAAGCGCTCTCTTATGAGAGATATAAGCGCTGCAAGTTGAATGCTAGTTTTCGTTAGCTCGTCTTTTTTATTCATTGTGTATTAGCTTTGAGCTAGCGATTTTTGTGAACCAAAACAAAGAGAGAATTGAAGTCTGTGATGTATTTGAACATTCAAATAGGTGTTATTCTTTTGTTTTTTTGTGTTTAGTTTTACAGTGAACTTCAACTGGAGTGTCAATAAACGACTTTAAGCGAGCAACATTCACTCTTACTCCTTACTACTACATTAGCACCTTAGCAACCTGTTGTTGTGATCACATGGGTGGTGCATGCCGTCCAGGCAATGCTGGCTAGAAGTGCTGGAGCGGAGCATGTATTGGACTGCTTGTATAAGAGTGGAAAAATCTGAGATTTTAGATCCCGTCCGATCTGATCTGATACTCGATTTTTGCTGACATCGGCCTGATTTACGATCTCAAAGATTGGATCAGGACACTCTTACTTTACATAATTAGGGTCACCAGTCCAGAGCAATAGTGAGTGTGATAAGGAAGTGAAGAAACTGGTCCAAGCAGGTTGAAACTGGTGGAGGAAGTTGTCAGAAGAGTCTGTGCTAGGATGAAGGGCAGAGTTTAATAAGACTGATGAGGCCAGCCATGTTGTACAGGGTAGAGAGCGTGGCACTGAAGAGACAACAGGAAGCAGAGCTGGAGGTGGCGGAATTGAAGATGTTGAGGTTCTCTCTAGGAGTGAGCAGGTTGGATAGGATTAGAAATGTGCTCATCAGAGGGACAGACAAGGTTAGATGTTTTGGAGGCTAAGTTAGAGAGAGCAGACTTCGATCGTTTGGACATGTCCAGAGGAGAGAGAGAGAGTGAGTATATTGGTAGAAGGGTGATGAGGATGGAGCTGCCAGGCAAAAGAGCTAGAGGAAGACCAAAGAGAAGGTTGATTGCTGTAGTGAGGGAAGACATGAGGGCATTTGGTGTCAGAGGAGGATCCAGGAGATTGGATGATCTTTATATTTAATGTCCATAATTAATTTACCCAATTCCCTTACAAAAAAGGACAAGAATCAAAAGAAAATTTCACCTGCACTGTCCGGTATGCACATATTTATTTCACTGTCACACTGGATAAATGTTTGGCTAAAGTTACTGAATCGTTTCAGATCGTATCGTTCGAAATGAACCAATATTGTCTTTGGATCGAATCTGCAGCCATGAATCGTGATACGAATCGAATCGTTACACTCCTAAAGGTAGAATATTATGTGTTTAATTTGAGTTAAAAGAATACAATTCCTGAGAATTAAAAGTTGAAGTTAAGGTCATTAAAATAAGTTTCATTCGGTAATCACTTGCATAAGTTCTACTTTTGGAGAATCATCAACACGTATGAGTGAGGGGTACACATGGAGCACAAATAGTCCAGGGGGTACACAAGACACAAAGGTTGGGAACCACTGATCAAGTGTTAGTGTTAAATGTAATGCATACAGCAAAAAATATAAAGCTCTCAATCACAGTCAAAAGATCATTTGTCCTCGGGAATTATAACAGAAAAGTCTTCAAAGGTTGCACTGTTCAGTGTTATAATGTATTGATGTAATGAAGACCGAATCCTCTGACATTTTTTAAAATGCAAAAATACATGTATTGCTTGTCACTAAACAAGAATCAGTCTCATTGTTAATATATGATTAAGGCAGTTGGACGATTATATTCACGGTGAATAAGAGTCCAGTGCCAGTTGCTTTTCCTTAGGATACATGTAATTTGATTTTACTGAAGGAGTGGTATCAGTGTGCTGTGTTTTGTTACAGACTGTCTGCCTACGTGCTCCACTGGGTAAATCTTGTCAAACGACACTGCCGTTAAAGAATGCAGGAAACATTGACGTGTGGATGAAACTCAAGGTAATTACGATCTTTCACTTCTCTTATTAGGACAGAGCTTTGGATAAGCATCTTAACATTTTGTGCCGTTTTGTGAGAAATATTTTTTTTTTCTTTTTGTGACCGCCCTTCCTAATATTGAAGGTATGCTCTTTTTTGGGGGGTTTCGTATGTGCCCTCTTTCTCTCCTTGTCTTGCTCTTTTTAATAGTGCAATGAAGACTGTTTCTCAGTGAAACCTGATGAGCTGTTCCTCACAGTGGGAGAGGAGCAAGGCATAGTGGTCTCATTTAAGGCGTGGGGCTCCAAGAAATACAAAGCAAGGTATACATATATGTACACACAACTGCCATTTTTAAGAAATGACTTAAACAGGTTTGTATTCCTCAATGCCGGCTTTTTCTATTACAGCCTTCTTACTATCTTGGTGCTGCCGTCAGGCCCCCAGTATGAAGTAAAACTGAATGGAGAGGTTGTCTCAGAAGAATCTGTCACCTCTGCTGCTCCTGTCCTTAGTTCTTGTCTGGGCAGTGATGTTCCGCCGATTCTATCTAACAAGCAGTTTGTGGCCTGGGGAGGTGTCACCTTGGGGCGAGCAGTGTAAGCAGCTTTATGTTGTATTTACAAATATGTGATGACTTAAAATTGAATAATTGGTATCCTGAAATGTAATCATGTCCATACTTTAATACTCATAATAAATTCAAACTTATTTTTCAGTCAGCAGAAACTGGTTCTAAGAAACAATTCATCCAATGGTACTCAGCAGCTTCGGCTACTTATTCGTGGTCAAGACCAGGACTGTTTTCAGGTAAATTGACAGAAATTGTTGTGAAGACTTAATGTTTTCTTTCTGTCTCCAGTATCTTGTTTGAAAGGTGCAACACACCCACCGACAGCGCCCAATCCTTTAGCGTGAACACGCAATTTAGCGCCTCTTGCTTGGGATCTTATTAAATCACGCCCAACGGTGTCTGTATAATTGTCAAATTTATTGTAATCATGTAAATTTAAGACTCTCTCTCAGCTGCAGAGTTTGTTCAGTCCAGAGGAGCGTTTGACCCGGCACGGAGAGCTGTCCATTCGCCCACAAGAGGACGTGACCATCCACCTGCTCTTTGCGCCGACTAGGGTGGCCTGCATGATAGCCAAGTTGGAGATCAAACAGTCTGCGGTCCGGCCATCACAACCAGGGGTCAAATTCACTGTGAGATGGCAGTCTTAGTCATTGCCCATTTTCCATGTTTTGAATCTTTGATTATCAATCCTGCCAAGTTTATCATTACGAAACTTGAGTTATGGTCATATTCTGTTACTGTCTTTGCTCAGATTCCCCTATCAGGCTACGGTGGCACCAGCAATATAATTCTGGAGGACCAGAGAAAGCAGGCGGATGGCTATGTGGTGACAGTGTCAGACATTGCTATTAATCATGTTAGCAAGGTATGCCTGTGTGTAAGAAACACCGGTTCCAGAGCGGCTTTCATTAAAGCTGTAGCCTTCTCGGATGTAATGACTCGGTCAGTTATGGACCCTTTCGTCATCAGCTTAGCACCATCACAGTTTGTTCTCAAAGAAAGAACACAAGAGGTAGGAGAGTGGACACCAGACACTCGGACATTGGAGTTGGGAAAACAAACATGAATGGTAACTGTGCTGTACTGTTTTTTTTGTCCTTTTTTTTCAGGCAATCACATTGCTCATGAAGTCTACCCAAAGAGAACAAACTCTGTGTCAGTCAGACACACCTCTACTGGCTACTGTTGTTCTGTTTTGTGGAGATGAGGTCTCGAGGCAGCAGTACCGGAGGTGAGACCTTCCACAGTTTAGTTTTTACTTTTATTATACTGTGCTGTACTGTTGAAATAAAAGTATTATATTAGCTGGAATATGAAGTGGAAATAGATAACGACACCTAAACTTACCTTGCTTTAATCCTGTGAAAAGTAAAGTCACCAGCATAGAGACATTAATCAGACAATCAAGCAATTCATAAATGCCATATGCGAGTTCCAAGCTAAACGTAATACCAATCCTATCAGTCAGCTCAACTTCTACCTCTGTAGAGGGACCAAAACGTATTGGCACATTCCTGGAAGTGCTTGAAAAGATGTGCGCTGAAGACATATAATATATTAAATAGGTTTCTTAAAAAGCATTAAGTAATTGGGGTATGAGTTACATGTAACTAACATTGCACACTAAAACATTAATTGTAGTTTCCCAAATTAAAATGTTCCATTTAAGGCAACATCATTAGCCATTTACCTATATTGCTTGCTATGTCTGAAGACAATTAGCCTCATTCGTTAACCATGCGTATGCACAAATCTGTGGTTAAATCATGCATAGGCACGGCTGACGCACAGATCTGTGGTTCAACCATATGTTTGTACTTGTTTTTTTTCGTACTCTGAACAAATTTAGAACCTCCTCAGACCTGCTTATGTACAAATAATGCAGGATCAGCTTCGAAAAAATTGTCAAACACCTTTTGTCCAAGATACACAACTATAGTAATTTATAAAAAAAAAAAAACTTTTACCTTAATAAATCAAATCAGAAATGTACTAATGAGTTGCCTGTCCTAAATAACTGTGAAAAGCACACCTCATCTACCCACGTTCTGTTAAAGTGCTCGTATTGTAGAGTATATGCATTGTGTGTGTCCCCCGCCTGCTGCAGCTTTTGTTGTCACTCAACAAACAGTAAATGTGATCAGACTGCTCTGACTAGTTTTTCCAAGGCTTCTGTAATTTTCTAATCCCTACGATAATCTCATTTTTTATATTTCTCTGTGATGTGATGTGAATGTCACATAAATCAAACACTCCACCGCTTATGTGGTTGAATTGTGACGTACCTTCAACCGGCATATGGCTCATATATTTTCTGTTGCTTCCAATGCAAAGTTTATTAATTTATCAACTACAAATGCCTCTTTGATGTTCTGTATTACTACTATGTATCTGCACAGCGTATGCAGTCATTCTCTGCTCTTAAATTGATATTTTTCTATAATGTTTTGTGCTTCTTCTCTAATTTCACTTTGGAATGAATTAAACATGATTAAGATGATTTTTATTTTTTATGTTGTCGGTTTCTGTGTTTTGCAAGCTTTCCGATGATAACAACCTTTAAAGATTATGCTAGGATGAAGATTAAGAAAATTGTCACTTTAAACCTCCGCGCGTTGGTTGAGATCCGTGAGGTGGACACCGTTTTATCGGAAATTAGGGGCGCGGTTTATGCAGATTATAGCTCGCGGGCACAAGATCATCATCTGGAATTAATTCTGATTCACTTACATACGCACGGTGGTGTGAATAAAATTGGCTGGTACGCACATGAATCTGACGGTTACTTGGTTTATATGCTCAATTTGTGCATAGAGAGAGAACATTTATTAAGCAAAGCAAATTTATTTATACAGCGCATTTCATACACAAGGTAAGTCAATGTCCTTTACATGATTAAAATCATTTAAATACAGAAAAACATAAACATTTAAAACAAAGAGGGAAAAAAATCAAAGTACAATTAAGACCGCGTACAGTGCATGAAATATTTAAAAGTGGAAATGCTTAAAAAAAAAAGCATGAGGAAAAGAGTTTTTAACCATAAAACATTCACACTTGGGGCTGACGTCACTTTTGCACACATTTCCATTTGTGTGCAGCCTAATAGCTAAATACTAAATGCTGCTTCACCATGTTTGGTTTGGACTCTGTGCTCCACTATTTGACCTAAGTCTGTCGATCTCAGAGCCCTACTGGGTTTATATTCCATTAGCATTTATTTCATGTATTCAGGACCTAACCCATTTAGTGATTTATAGACCAGTAGCAGAACTTTAAAATCGATTCTAAAGCTGACTGGGAGCCTGTGTAAAGACTTTAGAATTGTGGTAATTCTCTGCCCTCATAATGCTCTGACCTCATTGTTCTAGTAGGAGCCCGAGCTGCAGCATTCTGAATGAGCTGCAGTTGTTTATTGCTCTTTTTGGGGAGTCCAGTCAGAAGACCATTACGATAGTCAAGTCTAATTGCAATAAAAGCATGGATGAGCTTCTTTAAAAATTACAAAGACTTTGTCTGTAGAGGTCATAGTCAATTTGGAGTTTAGTTTTTCTCCACTTGCGCTCTGTTTTCCTACACTTTGATTTAGAGGTCTTTACCATCATTGTGCTCCTCCATGGTGTTCTAGGTCGCCGCCGGTGAAATTATCCAAAAGTTCATCAACTTTCTCAGCATTCGCATTTCGTGGCACAGCTATGGTCTCCATAAACTTGGTGGCGGTACTCATTTATGTACCTTTTTTAATAAACATAGAAGTTGTCTGAACTTTTGTAAGAATCTATAATTCAAAGAATACAAAAAAATTATCAGAAATAGCCACATCCTTAATGTCAACTGATAGAATTTCAACATCCTTAGAGATGACCAGGTCTAAGATGTGACCTTGAGTGTGGGTTGGACTCTTATGTTGAGAGAGGTCAAATGTGTCTGGTATAGTAGAGGGTTCTTTAGATTTTCTTTCCATGTTATTATCAACATAAATGTTAGTCTCCCGTTATGACAAAATAGTTATAGTCAGTACAAATAACTGACAGCAGTTCTGAAAAATCCTCGATAAATGCATCCTATGCATTTATTAGTGAATGAGTCCTAATGTAATAGTGTTAATTAAAAAAAAAAAAAGCTTGTAAGAAGCTACCATATTTAGAGCGCATCGGAATATAAAACGCGCTCACTAAATTTGTAGAAATTATTATTATTTTTTTTTTACATATATTAGCCGCACCAGACTATACGCCGTGGATATATATGTTGTGAATGTAGATATTTACACAGAAAGATTTTGTAAATGTTTATTTACATACATTAATTGTTTCCAAACAGTGCCTGTAACACGGCAGTTAAATGGCTCAAACATAACAGAAAAGTCATTGTTTTTATTCAACCTCCTGCTCACTGAAACAACTGAAGTTGTCGTCTTCAGTGTTGGAGTTGAAGAGCCTCAGAACATCTCTGTCACACACCACTTGTACTTTCCATGAGGGTGTGAAAAATACAACTTATTTTGCGTTCGTGCGTGTCATACTGCGTTTTGCGTTGAGTGCGCCAAAAACTTGCGCCGTCTTCTACACGCAGGAGGCATCTGGGCATGCCCAAACCCTAGTGCATTATAGGAAACGGTCATATTTTAAGCATTTATAGATTATCTATATTTTAGCCGCATCATTGCATAGGCTGCAGGGTTCAGAGCATGGAAAAAGGTAATGGCTTATAGTCCAGAAAATACGGTAGTTTGATCTTTAAAAAGAGACATTGTGCAGCTCTACTTCTGCTGCCCTGCTTTACAGTATGTTGTCGAAGATTGCAAAGACAAAACAAATTTAATATCTGTGTTCCCTCAAACTGTTTTCCTGGTTCTGTTTCAGACTTCTTCAAAGCAAACCAGATGCTGCGCAGAAAGTTCTTGCTGAAAACAGTTTGCTGAAAATCATTGACTTCAATGACAAGTTCCTAGGAGAGGAGATCACTACAGAGCGTAAGACATCTCACAAGGAATAGCAAAAAACGACAAAGAAGAAAATGGTTACAGACCCTTTCCAAAAACCGTGCGTGCGTGCGCTTTGTCAAACTGTCTTCTGTTACTTTCTCATAGCGTTTGACCTGCCTCAGCGACCAAATGAGGCCTACATCTTCTACTGGACACGTTGGTAAAGTGACAGTGTCATTAATAGGAAGCACATATAGCAAGGAGTATGAGCAGAGCGACAGTCCTGAGATGATGCTGACCTCTGCTATACAAGACTTGGTAACAGAAAGGTAATACACTGCTTAAAAATGTCAGCTTTCACATTCATAGTGCATTTACCAAGCCTGTGTAAATCTAAATACCTATGAAACCAAAATCAATTATACAATGGGAGTTAGTTACTTCAGTCAGTTGTTCATTGTATTATTGCAATTCTGGATGTTTGACCAGCCGAACTATTGAAGCTGAATGAACTAATTATTTTTGTGCAACTATGTTAAGTTGTAGATATTCTGTCTTGCTGTTGTGTTCATTGCTAGTGGCATGGTAAATGGTAATGTGTCTTTGGACGTGCTGCCAGTGAAGGGTCCCCAAGGTCCGGCAATTAGAGTGACAGGGTGCTCCTTAAAGGTAACATAAGACCTTCATGGTTTGTTCAGTAATTCTGTCTCATCAGTGGAATTAAGATGCTTTGAACTAAAATCAAAAGATAGACATACATTTTATTTTTTGTTTTAGACCTCAGAGCCAGCAATGAGACATTCTGAGTCGTGGACTGTCCATCCAGAACAGCTTGTCCTCGGAGCTCCAACTATGAGTGAGTGGTATCCAGATTACAAAAACATATTTTGTCTTTTCACATAAAAATAATTCCACAACACAGTGGGATTTTTAAAATACGTACTGGCATTGATATTTCAAATGCTGTAATTATAGATGTTTGTACAGTCAATTATTTTTATTTTTTTGTCATTTTAGATGCTGTAGCTTGCACAAATCATGTCCAGATCAAGAACAATACCTCCAGAGAGTTGAGCTTTGATTTGTCCTGGCCTGCTCATTACCTGACCATTACTCCTCAGCATGGAGTCATCGAGCCACAGTAAGAATAAATGGATTGCCATCTGATTATTTACTTTGATTTTAGAGTAAAATTGTTAAATGTGCATTCTTCATTCTATGTTGAAGTTAAGGTATTTGGTGTCATAAAGCCCTTCGACTCTATTTTAGGCTAGACTGAATTTGTGTCCAACCATGCATTCACAGAATACATTCGGAATACCTTTAAAAATATTCTCAGAAGTAATAATACAAAAATGTGCATTTAAAAAGGTTTTACAACACTTCATTCTTAAAGTAATATAAAAGCAGTATTAAGTATTATTATTAATCATTATATATTCAGTATTATTCTTTACATGGTAGTGTCCAGTACATGTACCTAATGTTGTGGCTGTTGAGCGTATGTGTGTACTGTACTTGCAGCACTAAGGGTAAACTATAGGTGAGTGTCTCAATACTTAAATTTTAGGTGCCACCTGCAGATTTTGATCAGCCCCAACCCTTCCCTCGCAAGCAAATCTGACATGCTCCCTTGGAACGGGACGATATATGTCCTATGTGATGGTCAACAGAAGGTACAGGACTTTAACAAACAATACAAACATGAAGCCATGTCTTATTTTTGAAAAATCTTGTAAAAAGAGAAACGTTTTCTGCAGCTAATCAAGGTCCAGATCCGTCAAGATCTGGTGCTGGATGTTTCCGCTGCTCCAGGAGATGCGACTCTGTCAGCCCTGCCCCCTCAGGCTGCCACCCCTGTGTTGCCTGCGGTCAGAATGACCTCAAAGTCAACGCTGCCCTTGTCACCACTGCAGTTACCTCAAGCTCTGGTCGAGATCCCCAACAAAAACATCATCTTCTCCGACACACCTTCAGGAGAAACATCAGGTTGGGTTTCCACTGTCCTAAAATTTAGCTCAGCATTAATATGTTGGATGAAGTATGAACACTCCTGCAATCCATGTTCTGCACGACATTTTATTTAATTTATACTTTGCCAATAGCTCATATTGCATTTCTCTTGCTGCACTCTAGAGACACATTTGGAGGTGGAGAATGGAGAAATGGATGTTAGGTGGTACATATCATCATTTGCTCCTCCCTACGTTAAGGTGAAATATTTTTTTATACCGAAACTCTATTTTCCCCCCTCTTCACAGTTTTAATTTTGTTTTCTTCTATTCTGTCCTATTTTGTCAAAGTCAAATGCCCCAAATGACGGAGAAAATATGCCTTTGAAATCAAACAAAATTTTGCTCAGTATGACATGAACAATACTATGAATAAAATAGCCATCCATTTTCCGAACCGCATATCCTCAATAGGGTCGCGGGCGTGCTGGAGCCCATCCCAGCTGACTCTGGGCGAGAGGTGGGATACACTCCGAACTGGTTGCCAGGCAATTGCAGGGCACATATAAACAAACAACCACACTCACATTCATACCTACGGGCAATTCAGTCTTCAATTAACCTACCATGCATGTTTTGGGGATGTGGGAGGACACCAGAGTACCCGGAGAAAACCCACACAGACACTGGGAGAACATGCAAACTCCTCACAGGCGAGGCCGGATTTGAGCCCGGGTCCTCAGAACTGTAAGGCAGATGTGCTAGCTAGTCTTACACCGTGCCGCCTGAATAAAATATCCTTTACAAAATTAACTTAATTAATCAGTTGCTCACATTAATAGCAGAGGTGGGACTCAAGTCATGTGACTTGGACTCGAGTTGACTGAGGTCGCTGAGTTTGACTTGCGACTTGCTTGGCTAAAATGTATGAAAGACTATACTCGGGCTCCGTCTGCACTGACATGCGTTTCAGTGTAACTGGCGAGAGTGTGGATATTTGAAAGGAGGCTCGCTGGCTCCACTCATTTGAACGTATCCAGCGTGTACATACGTTCGCGCACATTCTTGTCACAAGTTTTGCTTTTTATTCCAGGATTTGTTTTGTTTCTGCATTCCATCCACACAGAGCCGGCGTTTGGGGAACCCGAATCATATCAGTTTTTTAAACCAGGACCCAGAGTGGACGAATCTCAAAATCCATATTTCTTTCCAAGTGTTAAAAATCTCTGGCACGAGGCCGATTCGATACATGTCTAGATACACAGGTAGCGATTCAATTTACAGGCAGAATGATTCAATATAATTCGATTCAATATGGGAGCGATACGATTCTCGATTCTATTTGGTGCAGGAAATTTTTTTTAGCACGTGCTAATCATAAAAAAACCTTGACCCAATTCTATAAAATGACATTTGTCTAACCTTATTTTCAAATGTACAGTAAAAGACCACATAACCCTGAGCATTGTTGCTTTTTGCGACTGTAAAAAAAAAAGATATATTCTTTTATTTAAATACATTATTGAAATAGACCACAACAATTAATTTTGAAGATTTTCTCTCCACAAACAATATTTAAAGAGCCATGGGAGGGGTCTCGCACACCGTGCTATTCAAGCTAGAACCGCCACTGCACACACGCACTGCTTTTATTTTTTTATTTTTGAATTCAGTAATGTATTTATTTTTTGCTGGGTGCTGACTGACATTTTGAACTTTTGAGTCGTGATGACTAGCTTAGTTCAACTGCCGATTGTTGTCTCAGTTTCAGGACATACCTGGCTTTTTGTCCTCTCGTTAATTTATTTTTACGGTTGCACAGTACCAACTTGAACGTACTAAGTGGACCGCGAGGACTCGAGAAGAAGCATTAGTTTGCTGAATTACAGCCCAAGAAAATTGCAGAGATGTACCTACCTTTGCCATATTGTCTGCATGTTTACAATCTGCGGTGCACATTTCTCCGCCGGCCCCAGTGTCGACAGCGGACTTGAAATAAGGTACGTGACGTCGCATTCAATGTTTACAACTCCTGGTGGAACGCTACTTTGCTATCACCGTGACCATGGATTTAGCTTAACTACTGATGAGCTTTTTGATGTTGAAATAGTGATGCTACGGAGAAATGTAGTGAAGCTAGTTGTCTCACTAGTATCTAGCACTGCTGCGTTTGGTTGTAAACATAACGTTACCTGCGGAGTCACAGCGCGAGACCTCTTGTGCTTGTTTTACAAGATGAAAACCATAAAGCCTCAGTCAACCGATTCCTAGCCTCGCGATATCCGGTCCGCAGCCCTACAACCGACTTATCTAAGGATTACTGGGGGATTTTGTATCGATAATGGAGTCTGCTTCTGATACAGTCGTATCTCTCGCCTTTACGAACTGATATCCGGTCGCATCAGTTTATCGTTCCCAACCCTATTAAAAATCGCTTGTTCTTTTTGACGATGCAATTTTAATTGCTTAACATACATACCGATTTTTGGGTTTCCTGAAAAGTGGTGGTTTTGGAGGTAGGAGGATTCTACCAGACACCAGCGATATTTAAATTGCAGCTTATAGCACCAGCAAGCAGCTGCTCTTATCAACCATCGTTAGCAAAACATTGGTAACAGTATACCATGGATTAAAATCCTGCAAGATCGCTCTGCTCAAGAAGGCCTCTCCAAAGTTTGCCAATGAACACTTGAATGATTCTGAGACTGATTGAGAGAAGGTGATGTGGTCAGATGAGATCAAAATCGAGCTGTTTGGAACAACTCGCCGTGTTTGGAGGAAAGAGGAATTCAGACTATGACCCCAAGAACACCATCCCCACAGTCAAGCATGGAGGTGGAAGCATAATGCTTTGGGGATGCTTCTCTGCAAAGAGTACTGGTCAACTTCACCGAAATATGGTTGGAGCCTTGTACCATGAAATCCTGGGTGAAAAGCTCCTTCTCTCAGCCAGAAAAACTTAAATGGATGCGTCCAGCACAATAATGACCCAAAGCACACAGCAAAGCGCACAGCCACGGAAATGAACAAGTGGCTACAGAAGCAGCAGCACAATAAGGTCATATAGAGGCGTAGCCAGTCTCCAGACCTAAATCACATAGAAATCTGTGGAGGGAGCAGATGCATCGAGTTACCAAAACACAGCCTCCAAACCTTTGGAGAGGATCTGCAAAGAGTAGTCATGTTTTGATAGGTGGTCAAATACGTACTTAATGTATTTTAAAATAATTAAAATATTTCATTTGATGTGATTTTCTAGATTTTATTTTTGATATTCTGTCTCTCGTTGTTAAAATACACCTACCATTAAAATTATACACTGTCTTAGTCAGTGGGTAAAGTTACAAAATCCGTAAACGCTTCTTCATTTGGCAGTCTAGTGGAGGAGTCTTGGTTTGGTGGTTGCCAGGAGAACGGTATTTGTCTGACTGCATTGTGCCAGGAGTAATGTTTGGTTGAGGGGGGATTATGGGGTTGTTGGGGTTGTTTTTTTCAGGAGCTGGCTTTGGCCCCTTAGTTCCAGTAAAGTAAGTCTGAATGCTTGGACCGTTCCATTCTCCCAATTTTGTGGAAACAGTTTGGAGCTGGCCCCTTCCTCTTCCAACATGACATCAGTGCACAAAGCAAGGTCCATAAAGACCTGGTATGGATGTACTTGACTGGCCTGCACAGAGTCCTGACCTCAACCCGATGGAACACCTTTGAGATGAATTAGAAACCTGTAGATTAGGAAAAGGATGTCACTTAAATTCACATGTGAGTCAAGGCAGGTGAGCAAATACTATTGGCAATATAGTGTATATTTGGGAAACCGGTTGGAGCCAAAAACAACATACACGTGGATATAATTGTTGGTACCCCTCTGTTAAGAAAAACAAACAGTGGTCACAGAAATAATTTCAATTTGACAAAACTAATAATAAATAAAAATCCAATGAAAATTATCCAATGAAAGTCAGACATTGCTTTTTAATCGTGGGTCAACAGAATTATTTAAAACTCATGAAACAGGCCTTGAAAAAAATTATAGTACCCCTAGAAAAGATGGAAAATAATTTGACCATAGGGATATTTTCAAACAAGGCGAATCCTCTAATTAGCGTCACAGGTGTCAATCATTTTAATCATTCAGTCAGTCTATTTAAATGGTGACAAGTAATCACTGCTGTTTGGTGACATGGTGTGTGTTACACTGAACATGGACCATAGGAAGCGAAGGAGAGTTGTCTCAGGAGATTAGAAAGAAAATTACAGATAAGCATGTTAAAAGTCAAGGCTATATCACCATCTCCAAGCAGCTTGATGTTCCTGTGACTACAGTTGCACATACAGTATTATTCCGAATTTTAAAATCCACGGGACTTTAGCTAACCTCACTGGACGTGACCACGGGAGGAAAATTGATAACGAATTGAAGAGACGGATAATATGAACAACCTTCAAAGAAATTAAAGGTGAACTCCAAAGTCAAGGTTCATCAATGTCAGATTGCACCATCCGTCGTCGTTTGAGCCAAAGTGGACTTCATGGGAGACGACCAAGGAGCACACTGTGAAACATAGAGGAGGCTCATCTCTCTGACCTGCTGAGAGATGCAGAAATCTCGCTGCAAATTACAAAAGAGCCAAGGCCAAAGAGCAGTCAAAAGACACCAGAAACTAAATTGTAGACCTGGACCAGGCTGCGAAGACTGAATCTGCAATAGGTAAGCAGCTTGGTGTGAAGAAATCAACTGTGGGAGCAATCATTAGAAAATGGAAGACATCCAAGACCACTGATAATCTCCCTCAATCTGGGGCTCCACGCAAGATCTCATCCCGTTGGGTCAAAATGATCACAAGAACGGTGAACAAAAATCCCAGAACCACACGGGGGGGACCTTGTGAATGACCTGCTGAGAGCTCGGACCAAAGTAACAAAGGCTACCATCAGTAACGCACTACGCCGCCAGGGACTCAAATCGTGCAGGCCAGATGTGTACCCCTGCTTAAGCCAGTACATGTCCAGGCCTGTCTGAAGTTTGCTAGAGAGCATTTGGATGATCCAGAAGAGGATTGGGAGAATGCCATATGGTCAGATGAAACCAAAAGAGAACATTTTGGTAAAAGCTCAACTTGTCGTGTGTAGCATATATTGGCTTTTGCATGAAACATATTTTATTTGAGAAATTAATTCGTCGAAGTTGAACGTCTGCGTTCACTTACGGTCCAATTTACGTTTTAACATTAAAATCAAACTATTTTCTCGAAAAGGGGATCCAAGTCTCTTTTTACATGTGTAAAACTTGAGGAAAAAGTGACAAAAAAACCTCTGTCTCAAAATTTTAACGATGCTACATTTTAGCATCGTTAAAAATCCTAGATTCCAGAGCCTTAATTATTAAACACAAAACACACAATACACATCAAAAAGTAGACTTTTATAGAATATTAAATGAAATCTACAAGGGATTTATATATAGGGAAACACACAAAGGGGTCTAACTACAGAAAGAAAATAACACTAATAATGGTGAAAGAAAAATAGGTGTACGAAAAGGGAAATAGAACATTGTGTGTTGCGGGGCTAAAGTTGAAAATGTGAGCGTTTAATGCGTTGAGTCAAAGCGAGAGCACAGTTGGGATTTTGTGTGAAGAGAGTAATTTCCCCAAAACTATTAGGCACTAATATTGTACATTCCAGCAACGCTTGTTGTGGTGTACTCACGACCGTAGATCAGAAAAAAAATCGGAAAACAGCAGGTCTAGTTGAGGAAGAAAACTGATGCTGGAAAAAAACCCAAAAGAGGCAGAAGAAGAAAAATGGAAGTTGTTCGTCATGCTTCGTTGGGAGAATATGACCATCCCTCTCCCTGCCGGTTTTCGGGATCCGTTAACAAGTTCAGAGAACTCACATTTGGCTGGCAGCGTGTCTGGTACCTCAGCAGCAACTGTTCTTGGCAGCGGTGATCCACGGAGGCTTGGAAGCTGGGTGTCCTTTGCCAAGCGGGGAGGGGCAGCACGGCGCCACCTAGAGGAAAAACCAAGCGAGCCAGAAGAGGCGGGAGTCAAAGGTTACATGTTGTGGACATGACGTCCACAATTTCCCAAAACAATTTGAAATGTGGACTCGTCGGACCACAGAACTGGGTGTTGTTTATAAATGGCTTTTGCTTTGCATCGTAGAGTTTCAAGTTGCACTTACGGATGTAGCGCCGAACTGTATTTACTGACATTGGTTTTCTGAAGTGTTCCTGAGCCCATGTGGTGATATCCTTTACACATTGATGTTAGTTTTTGATGCAGTGCCGCCTCAGGGATCGAAGGTCACGGGAATTCAATGTTGGTTTTCGGCCTTGCCGCTTACATGCAGTGATTTCTCCAGATTCTCTGAACCTTTTGATGATATTATGGACCGTAGATGATGTAATCCCTAAATTCCTTGCAATTGTACGTTGAGGAACGTTGTCCTTAAACGTCTCGACTATTTTCTAACATACTTGTTCACAATGAGGTGAACCTCGCCCTATCTTTGCTTGTGAATGACTGAGCAATTCAGAGAAGCTTTTATACCCAATCATGGCACCTACGTGTTCCCAATTAACCTGTACACCTGTGGGATGTTCCAAACAGGTGTGTGATGAGCATTCCTCAACTTTCTCAGTCTTTTTTGGCACCTGTCCCAGATTTTTTGGAACTGTGTTGCAGCCATCAAATTCTAAGTTAATGATTATTTGCTGAAAGCAAAATTTATCAGTTTGAACATTAAATATCTTGTCTTGTAGTGTATTAAATTAAATATAGGTTGAACATGATTTGCAAATCATTGTATTCGGTTTTTATTTGTTTAACACAAGGTCCCAACCTCATTGGAATTGGGGTTGTAGAACAAAAACCTACAGAGAGGCTGCATTCTGCCATTATGGCCCCCGCCTTTGGAACCGCCTGCCAGAGAGTATCAGGAATGCAGAGACTGTTGATGCTTTTAAAAGGAGGCTCAAGACTCACCTGTTTGGTTTAGCTTTTAACAAATTTATTATTTATTTAGTTTTTAGCAGTTTTTTTCAACTATTCATTTAGACAATTGTGTATCTACTCATTTGTTTATTAATTTATCTTATTTTTTATTTTAATCATTTATCTATTTTTTTATCCTATTTCACTGCATCTCTTATTGTCCTTTAGTTTTTATCATGTCTTTATTGTCTTCATACATGCAAATCAGTCACAATTCGGTGGGGGGGGGGGCTCGCTGTCACTGATGTCATAGACTTTCGTACTCCTTGAACGCTAGCAGCCAGATCCATTCCACACATCCACCATCCACACACAGACGGACTAATATGCGGCCTGAGCTTCTGCCTGTGCGCCTGAAGTCACAGGAGTTGACGAGACCAGAAAAAAACTTCTGCTGTTAATAAGTCATGGTACTTTTACTCCGTTACTATGGTCTAAATGTCGCTCGCTACTTTTATTGATCAATTATTGCTTATTTATCAACTATTTCGTGCGCGAGACTACGACTTCCGCATCAGGCGCTGTTTACATCATCCTGTTTAACCGCAAGTGATTAAGTCTAGTTCACCAATCAAACGACACAAGAAAGTCACATGACCTCACACCAACGTCTTCCATTGGGCCTCCCGGACATGGGTATTCACACTAGATAAGCATGCCCTGCTGATCGTCGTGTGTACGTGGAGGTCATGTTGGAAAAGTTCATCGTTACCATGAAGGCAACGGCGGCCTACTCTTGTTTACATTTAGACGAACAAAAATAACAGCTTTCATGTATTGTAGTATTTGTCTGGCACTGTCTGCCCAAATGTCGATATTTCAGATCACTTATAATTTGAGAAAACACCGTGCAGTAAATTGCAGGGTTTTTTTTTTTGTAGTTTTGACTGTGCATACTCACACACAGCAACATCAGAATTTGTACATTCACATTGTATTTTATTTTATTTTATTTTTTTAATTGATGTTCATGCTGTGGTTAAAAAATAAATCAGAGGTTACTCAGTATTTGAGTAATAATTTCACTGTGTACTTTTTACTCAAGTAATTATTTGGAGGACTAATATTTACTTGAGTCACATTATTGTCAAGTAACGGTACTCTTACTTGAGGACAATGTTTGGCTACTCTACCCACCTCTGGAGCGGACATCCTCTATTGCTACTCTTACGTTTAAGCAACGTTTTTGCTCACGAGATCAGCCATTGTGGTATTTGTTGTGCAGGTCTTTTGTATTTTTGCATTGAGGTGCTGCAGGTCGGGGCCCTGGTTGTGGTCCCAAGTGGAACCGTGAAGCACACGGAACATCGGCGACCAGAGCTGATCCGCTAGTACATTGCTTAATTTATGTTAAAATAAAAAAGTAAAAAATCTCTGCGGGGGCTCGGGGAGATCCCCCCCCAGACACCCCCTAAAATAGATTTGTTTTTTGTCACCTTTTTCATGCCTTTGGTGTTTGCCTGTCTGTGTCTTTAGTGTCTCTATTATTAAGATTTACTCCATTGTCTCCTCAATGGGAGCCTCCCCTCACCCCCCACAAACTACCCCGGTCGTGGTGGGCTCTGTGGCTGCGGGCTATGGCACCTCTCGGTGTGGAGGGCTCCCACACAATTGTCTTTCCTTGCCCAGGATCCTCAGTACCTCTATACTACTCGTCAATAGGTGCTGCGTTTGTGTGTGTGCACGAGCATGTAGAATATGGTCGTATGGCTGTGATTGCATTTATACGTGGGGATGGGAGGAGTGGGTTTTTGTATATTTTCAGCTATTTTAGTTGTCTGTTTTTATCTCTGTTAAGCACTTGGGTTGCATTTTTCATGTATGAAAAGTGCTGTATAAATAAAATTTGATTGATTGCCAGTCAACCGGCGTCTTTGAACACATGCTTCTACTGTATCCCTTGTCCGACGACCAATATTTTACAATGCCTTCTAGTACTATGAGTTCAACTGTTTCTTTTGATTTTACTTCAGATTGGGGATCTCTCGATATGTAGTGTATTTCCTCTTCCCCCCTCCTCCCCATTTAATATTGTAGTTGTCTTGACCATGGTCAAAAGCAGTGATTCAGACTTTCTTTCCTCAGGGAGTTGATAACAGTTGTGATGTATACCGGGCCACCTACACAGCTTTCAGGTGTTCGAGGGTCTCAGGCACTTTGGGAGCCCATGAGAAGATGCAGGTAATTACCATAACAGTATGTCATGAAGTTACATAGCTTATTACAACACCTCAAAATTTCTTTCCTTTTTTTTTTTTTTTTTTTTTTAAATGTTTGTTTTTTGATAGTTTCTATTATTGCCATTGTTAGGTTTACGTATGCAAAGAATTTGAACAAAGGCATATTTCTTAAGCATTTTAGGGGACTGGCATATCGTTAACCTCATAAGTGTAATTGTCTTTTTTTTTTTTTTTTTTAACTTACTGTTCCAATATCAATAGAAAATACCAAGACATACGGCCACAAGTCAGATGGCACAACCACAAAGTTGATCGAACTGTGACCTAGGGTGTCCTGGTGCCAAGTGCACGTGTAAACACCCTTATGCTTGAACATGGTGTTCGTTATGGACAAGCCATGCTGAGCAGAGAAGTCCAAAAACAGAACACCACTCGGGTTCTGATCGGGGGGGCCCTTCCTCCCAGTCACGCCCCTCCAGGTCTCACTGTCTCACCTCATAAAGCAGTTTAACTTAATTATTCCTCAACATATCTGCTCGACCCTTTCGTTCCTCTTTTCCGATTGTCTGACAAGTTTCACAAAAATATTCACCAAAATGCTCTAAGGGCTGAGATTCCCAGAGGGGTTCTCAAAGTCGACGTGTCAAAATTACTGTGACATTTCATACAGCCTCACCTTGCCCTAAAAACTCAACTTTGGTTTTCAAGTGAGCAAATGTATTGGAACAGACATTTAATTAATTTAGTGAATAACATTTAATATTTTGTGGCATAACCCTTACTGCAGGGTCTTTTCCAGAATAAGTCAGACCCCTATGGAGATCATTTGGGATTTTTGATCCCTGTAATAACAAGGGACAGATAGTTGGTCAAAGAAATATGGCACAAAAAAGTAGAACTACAAACTTAGTGAGGAGAAAATGTGTATCTATCAAACCATTGTCTCCAGTTATCTCTGCGAGACTAGCTCTTTTCCACATCAGGTCAGGTAAATCAATGTTGATTAATTACATCATTACAACCTATGAGCTGGACTTTTTGTTACGAAATAAAATGTGTTTAACAGAAAGTAGCTGTAATACAATTTTAAATGAGGCAACGCCAGCAAAGTTTAGCTGTATGAAAGAGTATCGAATAGGGGGAAAAGGCTGTGGTGTTGCTGTTATTTTTAAGTTATTTCAGTGTAAAGAAATTATACTGGGTGATTTTAACTCTTTTGAATATCTCTGTTTTTTTAGTTAAAGGTGACCCAAAGGTCTTAATAATTTATAGGCCTCCAAGATACAATAGAAACTTTATGGAGGACTTTTCAGAACTTCTGTCAGTTATTTGTACTGACTCCAACTATTTTGTCATAACGGGAGACTTTAACATTCATGTTGACAATAACATGGAAAAAAGATCGAAAGAACTCTCTGCTATACTAGACACATTTGACCTCTATCAACATATCAAGAGTCCAATCCAGACTCAAGGTCACATCTTTGACCTGGTCATCTCTAAGGATGTTGAAATTCTATCAATTGACATTTAAGGATATGGCTATTTCTGACCATTTTTGTGTATTCTTTGAATTACAGATCCTTCCAAAAGTTCAGACGATCTCTGTCTATTAAGAAAATGTACATACATGAGAGTAGCGCCACTAAGTTTATGGAGGACCATTCCTGTGCCACAAACTGGGAATGCTGAGACAGTTGATGAGCTTTTGGATAATTTCACCTGTAAAATCTCAAATGTCATGAATGCTGTCACTCCTATTAAAACTAAGACAATCTTGAGGCGACCTAGAACACCGTGGAGGAGCACAATGATGGTTAAGACCTCTAAAGCAAAGTGTAGGAAAGCAAAACGTAATTGGAGAAAAACTAAACTCCAAATTGACTATGACCTCTACAGACAAAGTCTTTGTAATTTTAACCAAGAGTTAGTCAGGGCGAGACAGCAACACTTCTCGTGAAATCATCAGTAAGAACTTCCACAACTTGTACTTTGTTTGCTGTGGTTGACAAGCTCACAACCCCCCCAATGAGATGGCTCCAGAACTCCTAACAGCAGATCAATGCAATTAGTTTTCTCTTTATTTTCATGAAAAAATACAATCCATCAGGTTAAATATTAGAACAAATCAGCAAAATGATGAAATTATCCAATATCTGAAGCCACCCAGGAAAAACTCCATGACAGATACAGTTGACCAGAAAACTGTTCAGCTGCTGAAACCATCAATGAGCTGTCTTGACTCAATACTAGCTGACTTTTTCAAAGCTTTTCAAAGTCTTCTTGTTGCATGATAAAACTTCTCCCGATTATATTGGATGCAGACAATGACCCAAAACACACTGCCAACTCAACAAAGGACTTCATCAGGGGGAAAAAGTGGAAGGTCCTAGACTGGCCAAGTCAATTACTGGACCTTAACCAAATAGAGCATGCATTTTACCTCCTGAAAAGGAGACTGATGGGAGAAAGAAAAAATGAAAGAGGCGGCAGTAAAGGCCTGGAAAAGCGTTTCAAATGAAGAATGCAATACTTTGGTGAAGTCAGTGGGTCACAGGCTTGATGCAGTTATTGCAAGTAAGGGTTATGGCAGCTAATATTAAATGTTATTCACTTTAAGTTAATTTAATCATGTCTGTTTCAATACCTTGGCTCACTTGAAAAGTGGGTGGCTTCAAACAATAGGTCCTCTGTCCTGAATTGTTTAACACATCTAGATGTACAGTAAATGCCATGAAATAAAAGCTAGAATCCTGAGCTTTTGTCTCATATTCATGTTTTGATCTGAAACACAAATGTTTTCAGCATACAATAAATAAACAAAGGAATAGACTTTACCGTTCCAATAATTTTGGAGGGTACTGTATATCTATAAATTCCACAAAGATGGTGGGCAGTTGTCACATTGCTAGTTCAAGTATGACTTTGGCAACTATGCTACAGTATATGGATTATAACATGCTTGTTCTTAATGTCTTATTTATTCTGGTTCACTTGCAGGTGCCCATTATATTCCTGCCCAGGGACCGAGGTGACTATGCTCAGTTTTGGGATTTGGAGTGCCACCCCTTGTCTGAGCCCTTGCAGAAATATAGGATCCGCTTTCAACTATGTGGCACGGTGATTGCTTATCAATTTGTAATCCGGATCATATTTTGAAGGTTCCCCTCCCCCCCCCCCGCTTTCAGTTACATTGAAAATATTATGTTATT